>NC_071574.1:34939545-35244706 GCF_024509145.1 Vidua macroura | reverse complement strand
CTGTGTTAGAAAGCCTGTGTGAGTTTTTCCTCTGTATTAGAATAGCACTGTGGTGGAAAGGTTAATGCAAATGCCTAGAAAATCAGAGTTTGAATCCCATTTTTCTGCTAGCAGAGCAGCCACTGTGGACTTTCAGAGGGCATACATCGGTCTGTTTGGAAGAATGGCTGGCAGGGTTCCTTAAGAGGCAGTCCTGAAGGGCAGAGGAATCCTGGAAGGCTGGATATTCTTCAAGAAAATCTTAAAGGCACAGGAGAAGGGTGTCCCCATGAGGGGAAAGATGAGCTGGCAGGCAAGAAGACTGGACTGGCTGGAATTCAGGAAAAAAGAGGAGAGTTTATGTCCTTTGGAAGAAGGAGTAGGAAACTTGGAACTTCAAGAATGTTTGTGAGGTTATGCAGGTTAAAAAATTAAAAGGGCCAAAGATCAGCTAAAAATTTATCTAGCTACTGCTGTGAAAGACAACAAAAAATGTTTCCATAAATAGATCAGTAACTAAAAGAGGGCTAAGGAGAATCTCCATCCTTTACTGGATGCCAGGGGAACACAGTGACAGAAGTGAAGAAAAAGGCTGAGGTACTTAATGCTTTCTTTGCTTCAGTCTTTAATAGCAAAACCAGTTGTTCTTTGGGTACCCAGCCCCCAGGATGGAATACAGGGTCTTAAAGTCTATGTGTCACAATTAATAGAGGATGGTAGAATAAAGCAATATAATTATTTTGTTATTTCTCACTTAGATTATCTCTATGAATAAAATCCTTTGTCAAGAACGAACCCACTAATGTGCTAGAGTCTGTACAAACAGACAACTTAGAAAAACAGTCTCTGGCACAAAGATTCCACAGCCAGATACACAATAGATAATGGGTGGATACTGTGAAAAATAATAGACATTTCAAAAAACCAGAACTTTCTGTTTCCTGGTTAGACAAAGAAATCATTCCTGGATTAGATAGAAATGGAATTCTACTGACCAGGATTAACAATCTTCCTTCCACATCAGGAACATATTTTGTTCAAGGTTTTCTGTGAGTAGAGGAGAATTTTAAGGATTATAATGAAGCAACTTTGTGGCTATTTATGACACATCTCCAGTGTAGGAGACTCATCATAGGTCAAGGTTTAAGGGTAGCTTTTAAAAAATTTACAAGTGGAACGTAAAGGCTGTTGCTACGATATGGTTGACACTGATGAAAGAGAAAGCTCTTGTTTGCACTGAATGCTTCTGCTGCAAGGAAAATGTAATATTCCTTGTGACTTTATTTTGTGTCATAAGGTAGAAAGTTTCTGCATGAGAAAATCTATCTCCTTGCTGTGTGTCATTGCTATTTCCACAAATAAACAAGAACATTTCTTAACTCAGCTAAATGTTCCTGTTACAAGATTGTGTTCAAAATTACATATATTGCATATTACTGATTCATAAAAAAAAATTCCCTTCTTCAACGTAAGTAATTTTCAGAGAGCAGACACTTTTTCCAGTTTAAAGTATACAGCCCAGGATTTTACTGTATTCAAATTCTTAGTTCCCTGGTTTTGATTAAGGAAAATGCTGTGTCTCTTCTCTGAGACTCCTCCTTCCTTCTTCACCATGCACAACCTTAAAAAAGAGTTAAGCAGTGTAACAGGAAAAAGGTACACCGTTCCACTTTTGAGCCCCTGCCTCTTCCCCCTGATTGAATTGTGCTTAGACAATATTACCATTATCAATTAGCACTTTGACAATTAGTCAAGCACAAGGCCCGCACCTCCTGTAGCAGGTGATTCAGAACTTTCAATTACATCTTTCTATTTCCCACAGCTCAGCACTGAATTATTAAAACACTTAGGGAACTCTAAAGGCAGGTGGTTAGGATTTAAAATATGAATTAGGTACAGTTAAAAAAGCAGAGAGAAAACTTAGGCAAGCAGTAAAAGACCCTTGTACATACAGCTGTACATCCTGTGAGACAACATTAAGGGAGAAGTAGCCTTCAAGTTAGGATACCCTGGATCTTGTTTATGCATTTGCCACACAAAGTCTCATAGCTACACTTGCAGAGCTTTCAGATAGTTCATGAATTCCTGCCTCATTAGTTGTTGGTATGTATTCAAAGTAGGTACTGATTTTTCTAATTTAGCACACAGCTGTTTCTGTGAGGCCTCTTTGCCACAAACCTATTCCCTGCTATCATAGTAGAGATAGCTTCAATCTCTGAGCCCTCAAGTCCTTGTGAGACAGCAAGATTTTAACTGTTTTAACTGTAGGACATAAATGATTACTTGGGAAAGCAGACCACTGAAATGTAGCTTTTAGATTTTAGCCAATTTGTGCTCAATACAGGGAATTCACACAACATCCTTTCTTCTTACAGACTGCAGGGGATCCACAGGAAAACTACACAGAAATGGCCAATCTTACCAGGACAGAGCTGAGTTCATTCCTTTTGTCGTGGGAGCTCTCGTGACACTGATGGAAACCAACACTGCCTCTGCACCTACGGAAGGCAGACTGCTGGATGGATAAGCAGCAAGATGAGGAAAACATTCCCAGAACTTGTGTCAAAGTGTGCTTGTTACAATGTCATTCAAAAGCAGTTCTCAAAGGCACGTGTAAGAAAGGACTGTTGCTGTTTTGCCAAAACCCCATGCACTGCTACAGCCTCGGAGCAGAGTGGCTTGAGAGCTGCCCCGCAGAATGGGGCCCGTGGTGCTGGGCAGCAGCAGGCTGGATGTGAGGTGGCAGCGTGCCCAGGTGGGCAAGAAGGCCAGTGGATCTGCTGCTGTCCACCAGCACTCCCAGCTCCTTTTCTGCTGGGCAGCTTTCCAGCTTCTCTTTTCCAAGCCTGTAGTACTGCTTGGCTTTTTTGTGACCCAAGGGCAGGATCTGGCACTGGCATTGTTGAACCTCATATAACTGCTCATTGATTCAGCCTGTCCAGATCCCTTTATCATGCACTCTATTCCCTCTCTACATCTAGTAATTTCCCATCATTGTCCTGAATAAACCCCATACAACAGACGACATATGCAAAATGGAAACAAGGTTAAAAAAAAAAAAATCCCTGTTTGCTCTTAATTGTCCATTTCCTACACATTTACCTACTTCAGCTACAAGAAAGAAATGTGCTACCTTAAAATTTCAATTTTTCATAAAGTCTGCATGTGTTTTGTAACTTAACATCCCTTTCTTCTACTCACTCTTCTGCCATAGGCATGAGTTTGTAACAAATTCCTTAATGAAAGAGTCCTTAATGACACATAATGGGCAAAAAGAAAAAGGGATCACTAAAGAGAAATTTGGGTCCTGACATGTTTCTGGATCCCATTTTCCTTTTCTTTTCTTTGAAGGCAATTTCAGATCCCCAGACAAGCATATCTAAAAGCTGTAAACTTCTTTCCTGCAATTTACTGATAATCTTTTCTTCTTGTGCAGATGGATCCTGATAGAGGAAATAAATATCTGTTACCCAGATGAAAAAATAACAAGACAACAAAATATAAATAAATCATCAAGAGCCAAAGAAGCTGCACAAATACTATGAAACAGCAGTGTTTGTTGCTATACTTCTTCCATTTCTGCTAGACTGATAATTTAGGCATAGAACTCTTCCTCCAGAATGAAATGGAAAAAAAAATCCATCTTTTTTTGAGCTGGTAACGTCTTGTAAAGCTGCACCAAAAATATTATGTATGCAGGAAGAGACCTCTATCTTTCCAGGCACATCTACTGAGTCCTCAGAAATATGACAAGTGGTTCTTGATATTTGTCTCCTGTTGCTAATCCTGGTAAGGATGTATGCAACATCAATCTGAAGTTAAACTTCATGACTGCTAGGAAGTGGCTGAATCAAATGTACTTTAGGAGCTCAGGCATCCCTCCTTCTCAACCCACCAGAGCTAAGGCCTATGTACTGTCAAACCCAGGAGGTTTCTCCCATCCCAGCCTGACAGATGCAGTTGCTGCTCTTCCCATGGGCAGGTCTGGCCAAGCAGCAAGATGCAGGCACTCTCAATACTGTCATTTTCTCACATGGCTAACACAGTGCTTTTTCCAGCATCCACACAAAACCCAGTCTTCCAGACATGCAAGCACAGATAGCCAAGGCTTGTATCACCTCTCCAGCTTCACTCTCACGTTCATAAGACTGCCACGTTTTTTATGGGTAATAAAAGCTTAAATTCCTTTCAATCATAAAATTAAAGACTTATACAATGTTTTCTGTTGGAAGGGACCTTAAATATCATCTAGATCCAAACCCCCCTGTCATGGGCAGGGACAGCTTCCACTAGGAACAGGTTGCTCAAAGCCCCATCCAATCTGGCCTTCTCTGGGCAACTTGTTCTGGTGCTTCACCACCCTCCCAGTGAAGAATTTCTTCCTAATATCTAATCTAAACCTACCCTCTGTCAATTTACAACCATTTCCCCTTGTCCTATCACTACATGCCCTTGTAAAAAGTCCCTCTCTAGCTTTCATGTAACCCCTTATGCCTGCCTAACCACTGGGCCCCTTCCCTTGTCACTAACTCAGAGCTTGGGATTTTCCAGGTGCAGGTTGCCCTCTACTCGCCCTCCCAGCTGGGGCTGAAGTTCCCTAGCGAATGACACATGAACACACACACAGACAGAGGGCTGGCCTTCACTGGGGCTCCTGGTTTAATCCCAGCCAGCAGCCAAGCCCCACACAGCCACTCATTCACACCTTCAACAGTGGGATCAGGGACAGAGCTGGAAGGGTAAAAGGGAGAAAATTCACAGGCTGAAATTAAGAGAGTGTAATAGGGAAAGCAAAAGCTACACACAAAAGCAAAGCAAAACAAGGAATG
Organism: Vidua macroura; assembly: GCF_024509145.1. Lineage (NCBI taxonomy): Eukaryota > Metazoa > Chordata > Aves > Passeriformes > Viduidae > Vidua > Vidua macroura. Next base: position 35,239,898 of record NC_071574.1, on the reverse strand, counting down.
AATTCCCTGCTTCCTGTGGGCAGGCAGGTGCTCAGCCATCCCCAACAGAGCAGGGCCCCATCACTTTTAATGGTTACTTGAGAAGACAAACACCATCCCTCCAAATATCCTCCCCTTCCACCTTCTTCCCCCCCTCTTTATATCCTGAGTGTAATGTCATTTGGTCTGAAATATCCCTGTGGTCATTTTGGATCACCTGTCCTGTCTGTGTCTCCTCCCAGCCTTACATGCACCCCCACCTTCCTCACCAGCATGGCCATACAAGAAGCAGAAAAGGCCTTGGCTCTGTGTAAGCCCTGCTCAGCAATAACAAAACCAAAACATCTCTGATATCAGCTCTGCTCAGCACAAATCCAAACTACACCCCCATATCAGCCACTGTGAATAAAATTAACTCTACCCCAGCCAAAACCAGGACACATAGATACACACATTGAGACACACACACACACACGGTCTAAACCCACCTGTGGTCCCTCTTCCAGCTTCCAGCACTTGGGTCTCTTAAATGTTTCTTACACATGAAAGTATAGAGAGTGAAAAATAATAGGGCAATAACAAGAAGAAAACCCCGCAATAATCAGGTATTTGGCTCAGCCTGGTGAGCATGCTGCTTGTCCTACTGGCACGAGACTAGCTTCTTTTATCCACCTATCTTTCCATAACTCTGTGCTGGGTCAGCTCTCATCAGCCTTAAATTCTCTTTAGTTCTCCTCCTAACTTAAGCAGTTACACCTAGGTGTGTTTGGCCTTGCAAGAGTGAACTCTGCAAAATGTCCCCAGTGCTACTCTAAAACTGTGTGTGGAGTGTGGCAGTCTCTCATATCTCTTCCATTTAACTAGTTGTGACATCTTGTCCTTCCTCAAGGTCCTAGATGCAATTTTGTGAGTCTCTTGTTCTGTTATTTACGCTCAGCAGTTTCTCATGTCATGTCCAGCAGTTTCGTGTGGTTCTCTCAGCTAGCCAAATTGCATGCCAGGACCTGCAGACCTTAACAATGATTACTTGGCAAGGTACATCTCTCTTTGCATATGTTTAACTGTATGCCTAAGTTTCACTGGCTTCCTCAGTGGCTACTTGGTACCTAAGAAAACACAAATACTATTTGTATATGTTGTCTTTGAAGAATCATTGCAAGATGATTGCTATTACTCATAACTGCACAAAATCACCTATGTTCCTGTTATCTGTCTTCACGTAGGGGCACCCCTATTTTATCATATTTTATCAATCTTATGAAAAACACTAACAGACATAGCTTCTAATAAATCGTAATGATTGTTACATTCTTATATCTGAAAATATCCAACCTAAGAATGTCACAAAACTGCATCTAAGATAAGAAAAAAAATTTCACACTTCACATGGAAGTTTAGATTTACTTGAAGGCAAAAATTTACATATATATATATATATATATTTAGTTTAGTCAGCATTTCTTCATCGCAGGCATAATTTTTCCCAACAATTTCCTAAGGGATATTTTAAATTATATAATACTGCAAAAGCAGCCCTGGACTACAAGTATAGTGTAAGCTGATAGGAAGATACTATTATCTTCTCTTATAGAGGAATTTCAGTTAGAGTTTTGGTAACTTAAATTTTACATTTTTTGAGACAGACACCTTCATACTACAATCTGGAAATATCTTTACTGTAATGTGCAACACATTTACTTGCCTTCATCAGTAGTATTCAGCACCATGTTCTTTATTTTGCTGTATTGTTTGGTTTGTTTTAAATATGATAAAGAATACTGAACTCCTTCAATTGCTTGTTGCAGGAGTCATCTGGTGTGTGGGCATAAGGAAAGAATAAACATATACAAGGGCATACAGAGTCTACAGCAGCATGAGCAACTTCCAGTGACAACCCTCTTGTTTCCCTCAGCAAAGATGGGGCAAGACAGAACTTAATCAAGATGGACATCTAGCTTGTATGATATTTGTGTAAAAAACAGGCCTTCAAATCCACATATCTTTACACTATTTGCAAGATTGTTATAGATTTAGCAGTCTATAAAAGCAAAAATTTTAAGTGAGAAAATCAAACTGTCTAAACACAGAGGCAAAACCATCAACAAAAAAGGTTTCCTCTCTCACCGAATATTGGAGCTGTAAACTTGCTGCAGTTAGTTATGGATTTTCGTACTGCTGGAGCAGCTTGAATGGAAATCACTTACATACCAACTGAGCTAGGAAATTTGTGAGTAATTTTTAAAATCCACCTCTTTACGTAAACACTGCATATGGTAAAGATGAAATAAGTGACCTAGTCAAGTGAAAGTTTGCCCTCTGGCTCTGGCCTGTGCACTCAGCTGGCTGAATAATAGACTGTCTGCCTGGAAAGATTTGCCTTTTCCTAATGGTTCAGACATGCAGTTCAGAATTCACGTAAGGAGGAGACAGAGTTTAATTCTCTGCAGCCCCTTTTTCTTCAGGATAATTGCTAGGATGGCATAACACCTGTAGGAAAAGTGTCTATTTCTCACTAGGAATGCAGTTACTCTGCTGTACACTGCACATAAGAATGGAAAATGTTCTTAAAAGTCTATATTGTGAAACCTTAACTGTAGAAGTCATTCCAATTTAAACAAAGTCAAGCATAATTAAGTATAATACTTTCTATAATTTAGATCAATATGCTTTTTATAATAAGTGGGATTTTTTTTAGCTGAAGAAGAGTCTACATTGCCTGGTGATATCAGTCAAGGATATTACAAATTCAGTTATCCAACTGTTACTGATGGAACAGATAATGTTCTTATATTTTCCTGGGTGATTTTTCAATAAGAAAAGATTAAAGATTAAAATGCCTATGCCTTTGCTCAGATGACAACAAAGCAAGACTCCCTAAACATTTAGACAAACATAAATATTTCTTGCAATATTAATTTCTTCTATGTACAAACTGCTTTATTTTCTTTAATATGGAACAATTAATTTACTACAAGATAATTCAGTGGGGTTATGTTCTCTTTTTAAATAATAATTTTGGATATCTACCTAACAACACGAAAGATCCGTTTTCTCTGCACGTGAACTGCTGAACTAGGAAAGAAAAAGGAATTTAAAGAAGTCAAGCAGTGGTAAAAAATGCAGTTCACATATGAATGATAATGAAGTAGCAGATACAAAGGCTTCAGGTAAATTTGAACCAGATGGAAAAGATGATTGGAGATTGTCACGTAATACATAGATACAAAGACAATGACAATTTTTATGTGCAGGATTTCAAGCATGTAAGAAATCTAAATAGGTGTTTGGGGGTAACTTTGCTCCAAGCAGCATGTGAACTACTTCTTCTCCCTGATTTTCTGTCAGTGTAGTGTATAAGCAGAAAAGGCAGGATAAACTGAAACACTATTTCAGACCTTGTTGGAAAAATTGACATCTTACTTTCATGAAATACTTTCTCTCTCACACATATGGGATACACCCACAGAGATGCTCTGCTGTCCTTAAGCCCAGGCAAGGTAAGCTATTTTCTGGCAGTGTATCCTGAGAGGCAAGTGGCTGTGGCTCTGCTATACATATTGTAGTGTTTTTTGGACAGCAAAGAATTTTGGACAGCAAAGACTGTCTGATGTGTCTCTGCTTGTAGCTACAAAATTCAGCCTGCAACTCCTTTCTCTTGAAACATCTAGCTAGTCTTAGCTTATCTCATCTCCTTTGGCATGCCAAAATGAATTGATGTCTGCCTGTTGAGAAGTACAGAGATCGTTCAGCACCCACTCACAGAACTGATATACCATTTGATCTACTTGTCTAACAGGCTAGAAAGAAAGAAAGAGAGGAGGCTGTTTGTATTGGTTTTAAATACTCTAAAGTGGTGGCCTTCTCCTCCTTCTGAGGAGAACCCAAAGAGAGCACACGTCAGTCAAAGGCAGCTCTGTTTACATGTTTGAAATTTTCTTTTTCACTGAACCTTACGACACTTCAAGCTTAAACCTAATTAATCTTTTCAATTACTGTGTATCATACAAATCTAACACTGTTTCTCAGATATTGAAAGTAATGTTCATCCTGGATTGACATCTACCAAGTTTTTACTCCTTCACATAGAAGATAAACCAAAGAGGAACCCAGGTACGAGTATTCATCTGCTTGAATATTACTAGTTTCAGTCAGTATAATGGCTTTGCGTTGCTTTTGCATTTTCTTTTAAAAAGTAGAGAGATGAAGATGTGCTTCCACTTCTCATTAGTCAATATGGCAATTGCTATATTATTTCTCAGTATCATTCACTGCTAAAAATCAGCTTTTATAGTCTAAAAAGCATTTGCACTGAAATTGTTTGAAGAGCATTCACATCCACAGCAGTTAAGAGTCTCTTTGGCTGTAAAGAGAATAAATGTTTTCCATTCGGTATTCAGGAACAGTGGCTTAGACACAAATCAAAAGAAAACAGTACTTCAGGAAGCACCATGCTATTGAATACTTTCCTGGTCACACCTCATACACAGCAGACTTTAAGAGCAGGAGGTTTTATTGCATTTATATGACCACCATTTTTCTAAGTATAACAGTGACATCTAGTGCAATAATGTTGCATGGCAGGGCCCAGAAATGGCTTTGGTACCTTATTTTTATTTTTTCAAATATTGAGGCAAAAGTTATTGCCAGTCAAATTTCTGCAAAATAAATTTACTACATGAACTTTGATGCTATATTTTATCAGACTGATGTTAATTTCTGGAGTCTTGGTTAGTCAAAAAAAGATAAACACTTATGATGTAGAAGAGAAACAGACTGTAAATGAAAAAATGCAACTTTTGTTTAGTTCTGATGTGCTCTTAAAGAAAAAGGAACCCACCATGTGGTCCTGACAGGCAGTTTTGTACCAGGGTTACTGATCTCAGGTGTCTCTTACGCAAAGGAAAAAGGAGAAAGCTAAATAGAAATCTGTGTAGATAAAGGAGAGAATGGAAATATTGCCTTGGGAGTGAAAAAATAGAGAAGGTTATCTGAAGAATCACTCAGCAAAGCAAAAGAGAAAATAAGATATTTGAAAAGGAAAAGGGAGAACAATTACAAGACATCTGAAGAAGATAAGAAAAAGAAGAGAATGACAATGTAATCTGATGTTAGCACAGGGGAAAGACCCCTAAATGCCAAGTCTAACAATATGGGGAGGGTGGGAGAAGAAATAAATATGTGAGATGACATTAAATAAATTATGCTATTTCATTCTTTTTCATACAAAAAAATAGACCCTAAGCTTTTATAATTGAGTGTTCAAAAGTCACACTTTATTGAATAATGCTGCTTAAATGGGTGGAAGAAAGTTAATTGCATCTCAATTTCACACCCAGCAGAAATTTCAGAATGATCTGCCACCAGCATTACAAAAACTAAAACTGTGCTTCTGAGACTGAATAGGAAGCATTTGCTCAGCTGTATTTATAATTCTGTTAGAATGAGGAGAGTGGAGAATGAAAGCACTGTCCTATTATTTGCTGTAAAAATGGCATGAAAGGAACAAGAATGAAGATGATAATGCTGAGACATTTTAATAATGGTACAGCAGAGGATTAAATGTTTTGATCACATTTGTTCAGCTCCTGTTGGCTAAATATTAGTTTTACTTGAGATGAATCATGGGTGAAGGTGCAAAATGGATAATAGCTCTTGTCCTGTTACCCTGAAATAACAGAGCTACCTTCTCTGACTTGTGATTTTATAGTGTCACTTCACACTGTGGCCACTTTGCCAAGGAAGACAGTCCTACACAAAATGCCTTACTCATATTAGAGACATTTGCATTTTTTTGCAGTATCTCTGACTGTCTTCAGCTGTCAGTTTTGATTGCTGAAGAACTTTTTGGATCCTTATGGTTCAAGAAAGGAGAAGACAGGCTATCTATCTAGAAAAATGAAAATTGGAACTGCTCTATTTCTTTCAAGGAATTCCAGTATGGAGAACATGATGACCTACTGTGTTGCATATGCGCAGTAGATCCAAAGACTTCAGGACATTTGTGTGTGAATACACTGTGTAATATGTGCACAGTAACGCCAACATTTTCCAGAACTATAGTGCTGATTCTGTGTGTGTATGCCATGGAAATTTCCAGACTTTCCAAAGTCACAATTGCTCTGTCAGCTACAATATAGTAACTCCAAAAGGACTGAGTCATGGCCAGGAATTGTGAAGAAATTAATTGCTTTGAATTGTTTTGAACAGTTTTGAATTCTGTTCTATTTATTATTCTGTTGTGAGATAAAATCCTTCAAACCTGGAAGCAAGACAGGAGAGTCTGATTTATCACTCATTTGCCCCTGTCTTTCTGACCATCTTATAACTTAAAGCAAAGCAGCCTATAAGACTTGTACGAAAATGGTGGTGACTTTATGAGGAGCAAAGAAGGCTGGCTTCCTTCTCCTGAGCCAGTCTCTACTGAGGATTCTTCTTCCAGACATCAAGAAATGCCAGGGAAATGCAGCAAAACCAGAAGAGCCCAAGGGACAAACAAAAAATTATTCAGTGACATCTCAAGGTTTGTAGTAAAAAAAAAGAAAGACTAAAACCACTTAATTTAGAGAGGAAATTAACAAGAGGGGAAAGGAGAAGTATATCAACAACATAGCAAAAAGGAATCACATACTTACCCATCATCTCAGAGTATAAATGGGCTGTCACAAATGCAAACCCAAATTAACAAGCGGGGCCTTAAAAATCACAGATAAATACAATCAAGCAGATTTTTGACTGAAAGGATCATATTGCACCCTGACAAGTTTGCTACTGGAGTTATTAAAATGCTGCGTCTCAAGCCAAACCAAAACCAGATCTCATGTTTTCAATGGAGCAAGAGCTAGTAAATCACAGTTACAGGAGACCTGCGACACATGCTTGCCCCCATGGACAGCAGATCCTGCCCACACATGGTTGCCAGCTGGGCAGAAACCTCTCACCTCAGCCAGAACTTTCACCTCAAAAGAAATTTTAAATTAAACCACAAGTGTCCTCTCCCTGAATTCACCACTGTGTCTGCCTTTCCCTGCTCATGACTTATTAAAACTATGCTCAGCAGGAACCATGAAACCTTGCATGGGCCCCTCAGTTTTTTCTGAGTTTGAAGCTTTCACTTTTTTTTTTTGCTTTTATAACTGATTTTTTAAAGCTTTCACTTTTTGAGCCCTGTTATACCTGAACTTCTTACATTTTTTTAAAAGGCAGACTTTCCCATCAAGTATGATGTTGGTTAATGATTAAGGCTACATACTTGACTGCCTTAAAACCTGAAAAAGCTGCTCTTCTCATCATTTTCTGTCTCTAATGTCATCCTAGAATGCAGCCACAACCTCTTCTTTCCACTTCTATGGTCATATTACATATAGTTTGATTTCTCAGCTGACTGTGCAAGATTTCTCTGCCTGACACAAATCCATTCTCTAAATCTTCTTCATCTCCTGTTGCAGTTACAACCTCAAGTCCTGTCATCAGCTCATTGTGGACTCAGGGGCAAGTTACTGTACTCAGTCTCCTCCTTCATCATCATCCTGGTATTGCCAGTATCTCCACGGATTGTTCACCTCCTAATTCAAATAAAATGTTATCTTCACGTCTTTGAAAAAGATCTGAAGAGCTGCTTTTTTTTTTTTTTCTTCTTTAACTACACTTAGAGCCAGCTTTATTTTTCTTACTTCTTGTATACCTCTCATCCTCACATACTCTTTGAAGTTATCTTCCATTTTTGGATAGTCTTCATCTTCTTAGATACTCACTGACCTTCTTCTTCCCATCCAGTATTTTCTTATAACACTTATTTCACTACATTTTCAAAGGTTTGTGGTGAATGTGCACCCTGAAGCCACACCAGGCCTCACTGGGACTCTTTGTACCTGCAGTCAAAAAATGGCTAGAATGATCCAGGAGGGGATCCTTTATCAAGGTTTTGCCACATTTCTGAGCCAGTCAAGAAAGAGAGGCTTTTGTGGGAATTGGTTCTTGACAGAAGACTGGCTGTTTTATGGGATTTGATGCAACAGCAGGTCCACCTCCTACAAACACCTATGTAAACTCTGCCCTTCATCAAGAAGCTGAAGAGTGTTAAATAGTGCCAGCCATGGGTGAATTGCCAGTATCACATTTGTTTATCTAAGGCATAAAATATTTTTCAAAGAGTATAATTTTGCCCATGGCTCTTCTGCATGACTCTGAGTAACCTGCACCGAGCTTATTTGCATTATTCAAGGAAAATGTGAAAGATGGTTTGCGTATGAGGCAGCTAGACACTTTGTCTGACCTGAAGCTGGAGCTGTTTTCATAGGGAAAGAAATTTCTCGGATACGGAGGGGCAACTGCATTTTGTAGTTCATGTTCCATGTTTGGTCTTGGCCTACAGTTACCTTGCCAAGGTACAGACTGTACCTGCAGTCTGCAGTCTGTTTCTGCAACAATTTCCTTTTTTTCAAGGCTGTTTTACAGACCAATAACTTAGAGTAAGTAATTGTCTCTAAATTCAACCAGTCATTGAAAATGGTTGTCTGCATAGTCTTACCACTGTGAGCTCTAATAAAGTCTTTCAAAGGATTTTCAGTACAGGGAGCTCAGCTGGGCCCTTGGATTTGCAGCACAGAAGTATGTAAAATATACAGCATACTATATGCACCTTCTTTTCCAGCCTCTCCACAAAGAGGTCACAGGCCTAGTGACTTGTACTCTGCATTCTGACTCTGTATTCTCCAATGGAACAGAGAATACACACATTTGTAGTAAACCCATCAAGAATGTATAAATTATACAACTGAACTCAGTATGAACAACTCAGACCTAAAAGTGGTAGGTAGATCAGTCTGCTTTCACAGCATTTGTGCATGATAGCTAAAAAAACCCAGACTTTTTTCTTTTCTTGACCCCAATTTTCTAATGCTTCCTGTTCTAAGAAATTACTTCAGCACACCTGCACTGGCATGACTTTAGAGGGATAGCATCATAAAATTAAAGGTTATCACACAAAGATATTTAGCAACTTTTAAGGCTCCAAAGAAGGAACTAGTTTTCCATAATGGGTAGTTAACAACACAAGTCTGGTAATACGGAATTCAATTTACATTGAATTAGAAGCAGATCCAATTTACATTCATTAGAAGCAGATTAAACTAGCTCCCTTTGCAGTAACTAAACAGTATGCTTAAACTTTCACTCTTTCATTTTAGATTTTAATTTTCATAGGGTTTTTAAATACAAATCCCCATGGGAGATATTTAATTTTGTAATATATTTCAGATAACTTACATTCAGGTGCTCTTGAAAAATTGAAAATTTGTAAGTAAAAATTGAAAATTAATATCTCTTCCAATAGAAAGAAAATAGGTTCACCTTCTGCTCATACTTACAAACCCCAGTGAGGAATCATCCCCATTAACAGTTTGCAGTGAAGTGAGGTAAGGCGACTCTTCAGACTTTGTGCTTTCAGTCCCATCTCCATAGCACTTCACAGGCCAGTGAAAGAATTTTGCTCATTTACTGCAATCTCAATCTGTCACATGAAAAAAAAAAATTTGCTGTTTCACAGACAGTACAAGACTGAAAAGATATGTAGAGGTAGGTAAAAGAATTAAGAATAGCATTGTTTTTCATGAAGAATTTTGCACCTCACACCTCAGTACTCCATGACATAGCACTGTATAAGTACAAAGCACCAACCAATACCATGAGGTAAATCAACCTGCAATCAGAAAAAAGTCAAGAATACAGTTTAAAGATTGGTTTGAAACCTCATTGGAAGTTTGTCTGAAAAAAAAAAAAAGGTTTGAACGTGTACCTAATTTACATCCATTTAAAACCAGGCACAGACCTGTTTTCAGAGCACATTCATTTGTGATTTTATATTGGTGGTAGGGCTACAAATCATTAGTTGCTTCAGCAAGTAAAGCAACTGTGATCAGAACTTAACAGTAGCTAGAAGTAATAAATATTATATGGCATGCAGCTGAGGAACCTCATTCAACACAGGTACCAAAGCCACATTAATAATTTTATCATTGTAGATTTATGATGATTGGCTGAGATTAAAAAACATTTTGAAAGATTTCTTATATTACTTTTCTCTGTGGTCCAGTTGTTGCACTTGAAGTGATATCAAAGAATTTAAATCATGTTTTTTAAAAAACCTCATATTTCTAAATGGCTGCTGAAAGCCCATGGACATTTATCCTAGGGCTATTTTAAAACAATGTGCTCTTGACTGGGCTCTTGACTGCAGAATTCAGGAGATAGGATGTGTATACAGAAATCTGGAAAAGAATGGAGTTGTGGAAGAATAAAGATGGAATAATCTGAATAATGCCTCCGATAACCAATTATTCTGACATGCCTGGTTTTGCATTCTGTTATCATCTAACCATAAAGAGAATGAAGTACATCCCATTTCACTTAATAGGAGCAGATGGATGCAGTACTGTTCAGCATCATCTACAACAAGTAATTGTATTGCCATCTCATTGACATACAGTCTTCATCACTTCTCTTTTGTTTGGCATGCACATATTTTACAAAAATGCCCCAAAGAGGCAGCAGTGGTACATTAAGAGCTACTACAGGGAAAGATGAGGCATTCCCACCTGTTCCATCTTTTATGGTCTTAAACCTCACAAAGCCTTTGGGCTGTCATCCCAAAGCCCTGCAGAACAAACAAATGTTTCAGTGTGGCAAAGCTGAGAACATGCTTGGGTGCCCTAGTAATTTGCTCTGCTCCATTTGTTTTTAACTCAAATCACAAAGGTCACTCTCAACATTAAAAATGTGAGCAATCTCTTACTTCCCAAACAAATAAATAACGAGCAAAAAACCACAGAAAAATCAAAATTTTCTCTGGCTTTTTAATATATTTACTTCAGTATCACAGAATTACAGTAATACTTGTAAAAGGTGTCCTTTTCCTTCATTAAGTACTCTTTACTGGGGTTTATTTTAAAATAACCTAAAGCAATTCAGGTCATAAGAAAAGCACACATAGCTCAAAACTATGAATTTCTTCTGAGCTGTAAACATGGGATCAAGGTTTTACTTCTCTAGACCCAAAGAAAAAGGGAGCAGTTGTCTCAAACACAGAGAGGAATTCAGCACCCAGTCCTATATGACACCACAGGTCAATGCAAAAGTCTGAAATGAAGGGTCTCAACCACACCCAGTGCAGGCTGCTAAACCATGAAATGACCTGATGGCCTCTTCCCCCCTTGAAAAAAAAAAAAAAGCAAAAACCTCTTTCCGTTCTTCCTGCTTCTCATCACAACCACCTACCTCTGCTCATCTGGCCAGGAAGAATATAAAGAGGGTGTAATTGCTACCCCTGCCTGTTTGGGACTGCTGAAGGGCTGGCTGCTGGTTACCTTTAATCACTAACAGAAGCATGATTCTTCGAAACAGGAGTGTGTGACACACACACCACAGCTTCTCACTTCCCTTACACAGCTATGTTTTTTTTCCTGTTAAAGAAGAATGCACTAAGAAAGATGTGCTCAAAAGAAAGTCATCCTTTCAAAAGTCCTTCCAAATACAACAAAAGATGAAATATAAAATGTAGATCATGAAGAAATCTGTTAAATCTTTTCAGAGAACAACTGAAGAGGAAATAAGCACAGAGGGGAACAAAAAAGTCACACACGTGAAAGGAGCACTTTCTGTTCTTTGCAGTGAATAGGAAGAGACCTGTAATCATGATAATTACAGGTTTAACCAAAAGCACATGCAAATGGAGAGGGGGAAGGTGGCAATTCAATGTTATTGAATCAAATGTCAAGTCTGATGGTTTCCATTACACTTTTCCACTAAAATCTTATGTATGTAGTCAAAAATATGTATATTATATACATGCAGAGGGTGTCTAAAAATATTTACAATTATCTGGACATTTTAGGAAACTTTAGACATTTTAGGAAACATTAAATTTTTTAATTACCTTTCTGTTTCAAAATTAGGTTCAGATTGTGTCTCAGGTGTTTAGTCAACCAGATTGCCAAACACAATAAAATTAATAAGTTATCAATATTGAAGCTTCATTATTTGTCTTATCACAAAATTTTCTGATGAATATATATTGTCACTGTTTTTTCAGACTTGGAGGTATAGGAGGGATTACTTTAATAGGCATAACAAACAGAGGCATTCCCTTTATATCAACTGGAGACCATAAGGAAATCAATTTCATTCTATTTTTAAGAAAAGAAAACATTCCAATTACTTTGTGGATACCATCATTATTTTACTAATGTTTAAATTGAAGTTTTACCATACTAAATTATTACAACACCCATTTCTGTATCACTGGTATCAGTTTCATTGGAACATAGCTCAGACCACCCACTGCTCAAATAAAACCTTTGCCTGAAGTGTTGGCCAAAAGGGACTGCACAGAGCTGTGACTGATAGATAAATTGTTTACACAAGATCAAAGTGCTAGCAAGGTCAGGAGAATGTTACAAAATACACACTCCTGTCAAAAGTAAGTAATTGAGATCAATTTATTAATTACAGGATGCTGCACGGCCAAGGATAAGGGAGGAATGTGAACATGGGGATCAGAGGACAGGTCATGACCAGAGTCTGTGGAGGGCTGCAGTGAAGGTGGTTTGGGTCGCGTGCACAGGAGGTTTAGGTCAGCACATAGCCTCTGATCACTGGAGAGAGAAATCACATAACACTGCACTGACCAAAAGAGAGCTGCTTTCTGCCAGGCATACAGACACTGACGCCTCAGTAGAGCATCAACCCAAACAGCATCCTTATGATAATAAAGTTTGCCAAGCCTCAGTCAAAATTGTGGTCATCTCTTAGAACAGAAGAGCAAGAGTGAAGTTTTCCAGCTAGCATCATGCTAGCACCAGTGTCCTGTTAGACCATAAAAATACTACCAATAAAGGACACCGACAGCTTTTACAGTGCTTAAAAAGAGAGGAGAGACCATTTCATGCCTGTATTTTCCATATAGAAAACAACATAAAAGAAATTAACTTAGAGCAAATCTTATAAAATTCTGAGTTTGCTATTACATATTAAAAATATATCTGTATGTGCAACAGCGCATTGCTACTGCTTTAAGGGAAGCAGAGCCACTCAGTTGGAGGAAGGCACTGACTAATCACCCTAAAGCATAAGCTGTTGAAGTGTTAAACTAGCTTTTAGCCCCAGTAGTTCCTTCTGCTATTTGGTTATTACAGTTCAATAACTCATTTGCTCAAGCTGAAAACCAGCTAGGAGGTGAAAAAAGAGCAAGGCTGTTTTCTTCATGCAGAAGAAGAAAATAGAACAGTAGAATAAAAAATGGTGTGATAGCCGATAAGGTCTGCTACGTCTGAAATGTTGGGTAGGTACTAACCAGAACCAACAGTTCATTAATTGCAGATAGCATTGCATTTAAATTTAACTTAAATTTAACTTCATTAAATTTAACTTCTTCATGAGTATTTGACATATTTAAGGTAGATTTAAATGACTAATAAAAACACCATATAACTCATAAGCACTTTCATCTCCTGGGTAAATTCTATCCAAATGTAGTCTCAAATGAAAGACCAAAAATTGCTTAAAATAAATTAATTACATTCTTTACTTTCTCCTATCTAGGAGACAAAAAGTGAGATTGAAACCAGAACTGAAATACTTGATGTGTATCAATTAATTTCAGTGCAGACATTCACTGCTTTATTTCTAATCCATCACCATTGTATTTTCAAATATATAAAAACCTCTAGGTAAATATGAGAAACACGTTTTGATTTGGAGGAGGGGGAGAGGGGTTAATCTGAAATAATGTTTTTATCTTATTTGCAATAGCCCTTATATCCCTTTCATGCCTGCAGCAACTGATCACAATATTTAGTATTTCTTAACCCAGCCAACACTGTTAGCTCATCTACATGCTGTCTAGTGTAAAAGTCATTGAGCCACTGGCTGCTGGCTCCCCTTTCCTGAAATGCCCTCAGTAAACTGCTTTCCCCACAGAAAACAATTAGATGTGAACAGCAGGGCATCCAGGCCATTTGGAGGTTGTCCAATACAGCCGCTCATGGAGAAGGGGGAAGTCACTATTCATTTTAATGCTGGCTGCTTCGGATGTTGTCAGAGATGACAACAAAGTATTTATTATCTGAAAGCTGTCCAGCATATGTAAGGAAGAGAAATAGGAAGCTGCAGCTCTGTATGTGTTTTGTAAGCCATAGTCACTGCTAGGGAAGTAATATATTCCTAAATTGTTTAAGCAGTGCAAGCAGCTTAAGGCTGGAGTGATTGTTTATGCATTTGTAATAGCATTACACACAGGATTATGAGTTAAGTGGTTAACAGATGGAGGGACAAAAATTTCCAAGTCCTTTTGTTAAAATTACCTAGGTTGTTCTTCAGTAGCCAAAGAGATGTTTGTAAAAAGAAAATGACATACCTCAGGGCCAAGATTTATAAACTTGTACTTCAATCTACTATCGTGTTTACAAATACATAAGAAAAACATTAAGAGACTGCACATCTGAAGATGCCTGTAAAAGTGTTCTCACTTACATTTATTCATAAATTGACTTAATTTTTTTGCATTGATTCAATGGTAAAATTCATATTATTTCCATTGAGAACAAAAGGGAAACCAGTGTTGCTGTCATGAAGTGACCTAAAACCCACCTAAAGTCTCCACATTAATGCAGTGCATTTACCTATTTTGAAATGAATCATTTACAGATGGCTTTTCCTCTAACTTCATGGATGATTTCTGGGGGAGACCCACTGATCTAATTTGTGTCTACAGAATGAATAGTAAAGTTATGTCATTGTCTAGATTAGACTTAATGTGCAAAACCCACATCACCACAAAACAATTAATGCAAGATTTGAGTTCTCTTTGACCAACTCCATTTTATAAAACAATAAATATCTAGTGTCAAAAGAAAGTAAAAAAGTATGTGTTTGGAAGATGTACTTATTATTTCTTGGAATTTGACTATAAATCAGTTGTGGGTCTTTCTTCATCTATTTATTTGTCTTATACAGTTTATGGTGCTGAGATGCTGGCTCCAGTAATACTGCAGGTATAACAGATATATTGCCTGTCACTGTGCTACAGAAGGTGAAGGTGATAGGAAGACTTGTATTTGCTTTCAAGGTGGCATGCCAAAGGAGCAATTCCTGTTACCAGAGCACACAAGTAGGGAGATTTTCAGAGTCCACCATTACAGAAGTTACTTGACTGCTATATAAAAGTAAACATTGATTTAGTTTTTATTTTCTGAGGGCAATCTGCAGCTGAAATAAAAGCAACAACTACTGGTGTATTAATACTTGTTCTTTATGACAGGTCTGCAACTGTGGTCATCAACACCTTCCAGCAGAAAATAATCTCAAATAGATCTCAGTCATCCTGTTTACAAATATGATCAGTAAAAAAAAAAAAACCTTTTTTTTTTCACCTTGCCTAGGAGTAAGGCCAAAACCCAAAAGCCATTTCTGAAGGGGATTTCCCTTTAACGAGTGGTAGCATAGGATGCTTTGAGACATCAAAGGAGAGAAGATACTAAGAGTGGAGAGCACTTCACTAGGATAGCAAAGGCAGTTTGTCTAAGGAGGCAGCAACAGTGCAACAAGGTTTATCTGTGCTGACATTCTCAAATCTTTAAAAATGAGGAACACTCTTGAACAGCTTAATCCTTGCTTTATATCATTATTTTCTCCTGACAAGACTTTTCACTTTTCTCTTTGCATATCCAACCAGAACATGCAGCCAAGAACACTAGTTGTGTTCATTTGCTCATCTCATGCTCCAGAAGAAAATCAACTATCTTCCCACCCTGACCCTATATGAGCATGAGCCAAGGTTGCTCCTTTGTGCGTCGGTGTAAACAGATGTTTAACTCAGTAACTGGTGTCCTTGAGTCTTGTAATTCATTTGCCTCTTCCTGTGGGGATGTGATTCATAATACCCTCTCTCTTTTCCTTTCATATTTATCCAAATACATCAGCAGAAGCAGCCCCACAGGCCACTGGCCAGCAGAGTTGCAGACCCTTTCCTGTAGTCATTAGAGTCCAAAGGGCTAGGCGGAAATGGCATTAAAATGAAGGTTAGTCCACTTGATAGCTCACCTTCTTCCTCACCAGCAGAAAAGGGAGTAATTTCTATTAAGCAGGAATGTGGGGACAAAAAATCCTCTTTATACTGGGCACGAAACCCACAATGCAATCCCAAAGAGAAAAGAGTGTATTTGGACTAACACACAGAAAGCAGAAGACAACTCACCCAATCTACTACTTTAAATGATAGTAAATTGCAGTTAATTAGCACAAACTCATTATCCCAGAACGTTAAAGCAAATAAATATGAGATACAATCACAAATCCCTCTAGAAATTAAAATTCCTTACCTTGGAGCATAGTACTCTGGTCAGCGGCCTAAACCACAAAAGTCAACATTGTTTTACTTTATTTTGGCAAAGGACTTTGAGTGAAGTTGCAAATTCATGGATTGAGCTGCAGAGCCCTTTGGATCCTTACCATATGGCCCTTCAAATCCCTTCCCTCCCTGGGACATAACTTGTTCTTTCTTCCAAATACACTGCTGTAGGTGTTGATTTATATAAATGGTAGGGGTTTGTACCTTCTAGCCCCTTTCCTGACAAGTCACTGGAGCCCAAGAATGGTATATGAGTATATGAGTTTTCATTTGTGCCAGATGCAGAAAGGCAACAAGAAACTGAGGCAATGCTCCACAGCTAAACCACATGAAGTTTCTGTTCATTTTCTGCTTTGTATAGTCCCCTCCCTGTGCAGCAGGAAAAGAGGCTGCATCAACTTCTTGCATCCAGCATAATACAGGTACTGCTCTGCTTCTTTCTCTCCCAACCCCCTGCCAGGATAGCCAATAAACAAAGGCAATGTTTGAATGAGAAGTCCAAACCATTGCAACAGCATAATGACAGCTTCTCACCTTCCCATTAATGATGGTGGACTTCAAACAACCCTTCCCACATCAGCCTCGTTCTTCCACATCGCTGATACCCCAAGCCCACTCCGGTGCACTGTCAACATACAGTTAATAGTACTTATATAAAAACTTATTTAAGGAACTGTAAGGGAATGGGATACAGGAGGTGAAGAGTTCCTTCAAACAAAAGGAAGATTATTGTCTCAGTCAAGTATATCTTTTACTTTGAGTCTTAGTGCATTTATAAGTGCCTTCTGCAAATGACTTGCCATCTTTTTTCCTTTAGGGCTTAAAGGTTACACTAAATTTCAGAGATGCCTGATATTAACTTTGATCTGTGTGTTAAAAATAAATAGATAAATGGTGCTAAAGTCTTTTCATTCCGGAAGGATGTTGGGTGATAAACTGCAAGGGTCAAAATCTGACCTGCACAACTCTAGAGCAGAACTTCATTACTTAAGCTGTACAGAGAGCTAAAAAGACCTGATTTCCTAGTGGTCCCAAGAGACATAATGATTGACAGGCAGATAAATAAGGAAGTAGAGTTATAAGAAATATGGACTATCTTTGAATTTAGAGGAAATGAGAAAAGCAGAAAGACCTTTTGCAGTCCAAGTGCAGGCTTAAGAATAAAAGGAGTAACATTAATAAATCTTCAGATTAAATAAATATTTAAGACAGGAGAAAAGCAAATTGCTAAATCATAAAGTGCTCTAAATTCGGATTAGAAAAGACTGCTCTTCAGATAAAAATATGTCTTCCTTTAAAACTGTACGCAAGTGAAATTGGAGGAAAGACAGACTGGCTTCCAGTAAGAAAAATGTTTTGCTTCTAGAGATACAAATGGATACACTGCATTTTGGGAAAAAGGCAAAGTGAACTGATAGGCTGAAACATAGAAAATTAAAGGAAATATTCTTAAAATTTTGCCTGTTAGGAAAAAAAAAATTGAATCCAACAACCTCCAAACCCACATGGCCACCTTTATTTGCATTTATTAATTTACATTTCTCAACATACAAACAAAAGATTATTTTCCTTCTGATAGCAGCTTTAAAGACAAAAGTGCAGTGGTAGAAAGCACCCAAGGTATTTCTCTGTCCAGCATTTGTCAAAGAAAATTCCAAAGGAAAGCTGCAGGTGATTTATTTTATAACACATATGACAAATATGGAATCCAGTGGAAGGTGTTGTTGCATTTCTTACTTCATTAGATGTCACAACACTACATTATTCCATTTTTGTATGAGTGTCTTTCTTAGACATGGTATGCCTTCTGAGGGAATAGCAAAAAATTTCAAAATTCCACATGCTCTTTGGGTTAAATCCATCACCATGCTCTTTGGGCTAAATCCATAAAGTAGTAAAAGCTAATAGCATTTCAGGAAAAAAAAAATCTTTGTTATTTGCATTTTTTGCAGCATATAATAAAGTTATTTCAAATCACTTTAGTTGTGGGAACAAATTTTCTTACAAGTTTTAAGTAATGACTTGATACTATCTCTTTTTTTTGGGTCCCATACAGGTATTTTGGAATAGGGTTGTAGGATGAAAAACAGACCTTGGAAAAACACAGATTTGCTGGATATGGCCATTAGGCCCTGCTATGCTATACAGCAATAAAGATACTGTAGAAATCTGATGCTTATTAATAGCAATCATCAGCTCTATAAATCTGACTAGATGTTAACTATGTTGATCACGTGATCCCAAATGAATGACACATGGTCCTGGCACAGGCCATGAGAAGAGTGCTAGAGTCTGTAGATTTCATAAAAATAAGGTAAAAATCACTAAAACCATTCTGTACAGAACAAAAAAAAAAAGTGATAATAAAGTTTGTTTCAAAACTGGAAAGGTTTGCTATTCATCCACCAATCTAAGCCAAATGCACTTAGATGATGTATTATGATCAAGAGAAAAATATGAAAAATGACAACATGACTGACATTTAAAGAAACCTCAATGAAATGCTTTTACATCTATAAATGTCCCTGAAGCTTTTGTGCAGTGCCTGGCCACAACCAATATTTCCACTTCCATTTTGCATGAAATACACCCTTGGCACAGAATATAAAAGTCATCACTGCAAATGTCCTCCCCTTCCTTCTTCTTCCAGCTTTTACTGCTGAGAATGATGTCTTACAGGATGGAATATCCCTTTGGTCAGCTGGGATCAGCTGTTCCAGCTGTGTCCTCTCTCAACTTCTGGTGCACCCCCAGCCTCCTCACTGGCTGGGCTGGGTGAGGAGCAGAAAAGGCCTTGACTCAGTGAAAGTTCTGCTTAGCAATAACAAAAAAAACCAAAACCCACTGTGTCATCAACACTGCTTCCAGAACAAATCCAAAAAAAGCTACTCTGGAGAAAATTAACTCTCTTATAGCTAAACCCACCACAAACCTCTCCACATTTTTCTTAGCCTTGCTTTTGTCCTGCCATTCACGTATTCTTTACAACAGAAAAGGACCAGTTTAAGAAAATAAGGTCTTCTACTTTCCATTTCCTCCTGTATTCATTAGATTTCTCTCACCCCTGGCCTTTTTTTTTTTTTTTCCTTACAAAAACCTGCTGAAATATTATCTTTTTAATCTGTTCTTTATGTAATTTTTGCTTCTTCTTAGTGACTGTCTGGTGACTGAAAACTGCTTATCAGAGCTTTTATCTTACAAACAAGATAGTGAGACTGGCCATTTACAACATGCACTGCTGTGTGGAAGGGCAGGGGAATGCTAGAGAATGAAATAGTAATTGGTGAGCTACTCTTGCATTGAAATATATTTGAGACATGCAGGAATAGAATGGAAATTTCTGCACTTTAATGAAATAAGAGAAGCCAGCTAACCAACATAAAACTCACTCATAGCCAATCCAAAATATCCTCTTCAAAGCACTCACAATTTATTTCAGAGTCCATAAGGGAATAATCAAAAGAAACAATGTCACAACTGATGCCATATTAGCCACTAAGATTTAGCTGAAATGAGTATAAAAAGTGTCTCTCCCTCCTTCATGCCTGATTAAAGAGTGGTTAATTATGATTGTTTAGAAGAGACAATTTCCCTAAAAAGAAATTTCCAGTGGGAAAGATGAAACCAACTTTTAAAAAGGATCTTGATAAATTATTTTCTGGGTGGGAATTCAGTTCAGTGAAGAAATATGACAAAATACAGAATAGGCAAGATGTGAATGTAGGCTGGGGTAACTGTAGGTCTCTTTCAGAACTCTACTGTTCATGCCAGGGATCCATTTCAAAATGCAATCCTGATGTTATTCTACCATAAATTTTGCTACAAACTCATGTCTGATTTCCACTGTGTTTCTTACACTTTGAATAAATGAAGTGGGAAACAGAACAACAAATTCTGTAGTATTCCTCAGGTGACTTTTGTCAGAACACAGTATTTAATGAAGTGCCATAACAGGCAACTGTAGTCCTCCTTTTTGGAAGGACATCAAGCACTGGGGATGTTGGCAATAGCGTACATTTTTCATTTGAACACTATTTCCAGAGACTTTTTTTTTTTTTTCACTTGAAACAATCAATCTCACTTAGGATGCAAACAGCTGTTCTTCATTCAACAACTTCACACAGAATAAGGGATTTTAAAGGACACGTTTGGGGTATTTTCTGTATTTGTATGCAAACTGCTATGAAGATCATGACCAAAAGTAAAAATAAAATAAAAAAAAAAGATCTTCCCTTATGTGCAGAAGCAGTAACACCACCATATTTTATCACCACATTTCAGTTTTTCTTTCTTCCTCAGTCATTCTACACTGTAGTCAAATCCTATTTTCATATTCAGGAGGTCCTTATGAAGGCACATTGTGACAACGTCGAATTGCTTTTAGCAATCGAAGCTTAGAGATTCACAACCTTTTTTTCTCCACCTTGCTCTTGCAATGTCATTTGCTTTGATATGTTAAATAAAAGCAGTGAATTTGTGGCTTCCCAGAAGAGACAGGATATATGCTGTTCTCAAGGAAAGGAAGAGAGGCACATATGTAATCTTACTTCTGAAAAATGTCTTTGCTCCCGGTTGACTTTGGTTAAGTAGTCTCAGGATAAAGTAAACAAATTTAATCAAATTTCTCTCTCTAAGTATTTTTTCCCATTGTTTTCAGTGTGATACACTGAATCCAACAAACAATCCAAGGTTTTTTTGGGTAAAAATCAGCAACTGCATGGACTGCCAACTGTCTTTTTGAGGGGAAAACTAACCATCTTCTCTGCTTGTCTCCTCAGGAAAGGAAATGCTCAGCCTTTTAGGCTAAAAGGTCCTTTTAGAAAGGCAAACCCAATAGCCTTTCATTCCTAGTTCTGCCAAACCAACACTAAGAAAGACTTGGAATCAATTCTTCTAAAATAAATAAAAAAAAAATATATAAAAGTCTGATTTTTACTCATACAGCTATTTTAATTAGAATCAATATTTTCTCAAGGCTTCCTGAAACAAAAGTACTTTGAAAAGTTCTCAGCAGAACTTTCATTCTGGCTATACATAAACATAACACTAACATGCCCTTTGCAATAGAGTATTTGAGAGCCAGATTTTGTGTAAACAACATTGAGAACTGCCCCTCCCTACTTGCATCTCTCCCTCCCACACCATTAATAGGCATAATGGTGGGTTACCACACACTAAATTCATTTAGCCCTCACTAAATTTCCCAAAAGTTAAGATCCTCCTTTATAGCATTAAAAAAAAAAAAAAAAAAAAAAAAAGCCAGCAAAACAACTCCTTCCAATGGTATCATGAATCAACCCATATTTAAACAGCTGTAAACTAAAATTAACACTAACGTAATTTTATGTCCTACAGGGCAAACTGACTAAGAAAATTCAGGATTTATCTGCTCTAAAATACACATTTTAAAAAGTACTATGCCAATGGTGCAGCACTCTCAAGGAAGTTTCACATTAAAAGGATAAAAACTAACTTAATATTGTGATTACCTAGAAATATTCCAAAGATGTTTTATTCAATGTCTTCACAATAACATTGTCTTTGCTGACATAATAACAAATAGAATTTTAAAGTAATTAATTAAATGTCAAGAGGTAATATTTTCAGCGCTGTATGGTCTTCCTATATAGCACAGTCAAGGCTCCGGATTTTAAAGCTTTTTGTCTCATGACTATAAGAAGAAATAGCAACAATGCAAGAAAGGCAAGCATATTAGTAAAGATGTCTCAAAGAAGTCAGGTTTTGTCCATGCAGCTCTTCAGAACATCAATTCAGTAAAGGCATCTCAACAACTGTCAACACCTGCTATATATTAATATTCTACTTGAGAATTATTTCCCAAGATGTCCAGGTTGCAGATGTGAGTCATTATTGTATTCTATCTATTATAATAGAAGTGTTTTCTTCTTCACTAGCTACAGTTCTTTCAATTACAAAGGTGTATTGCTATTACTATTAAATTAATTGAACATATAGCAAATGTTTTGCACAAATTTGAGTGGAGTTTCATAACTGAAAGGCATCTTTGGGTATTACTCTCTCTCTGTTAGACAACATTGTGTACGATATGGCTCCTGACGTTTGAGAGATGGGACTATCATCCCTGGGAAACTATTCTGTCTCTAACACTAAAGAGGTCTCCTGACACTCAGCTTAAATATTGTATTGTTCAGATTCATTTTTTCACTCCAACATATATTCGTGTAACGTGTTCTAAACAATCTCACTCTGCTCCATGAATGACATGCCATATGTAAGCCAAAATGTCTTTTTCATCTTTCCTTTTTCACTATATCTTCCCTTCATTGCATTTATTGTGTAGACACTTACCTGACACATCCCTAGAAAACATTACTGTGGAAGGAGAGAAAGGTCATTGAGCATGCTCTGAAAGATTTTATATTCCTAATGATTATTAGCATTCTTGTATTTCAGATGTTGCTATCACACAGTAAAGACCCTCTAACCTGCATGCATAAATTCAGGGATCCTTTCCAGGAGTTGTAACAACACAGGAAGAATTACTACAACTGAAGGCCATTGAAGACATTCACATGCACAAAAAAAACTTGTCATCTGCCTTTTTGTCGGTCATATCACTTAATCTTGCGTTATTAGGAGATTTGATAGGTTACAAATAAAAAACAATGAAAACAATTTCAGAAATGGGATCCAAATAGAGAGACTTAAGCCTTGCTAATGTTCCCTTTTGCTGTCCACCCAATACCACTGTACCATAAACATTTTTTGCCACTGCTACATCTTGTTTTCTTTGTGAACTCAGAATGAAAAATCAGGGGAAATGAGAACATTTTCTAACTTGCAAAATGTGCTTTTCCTTTGTTCTTTTTGTTTTAATCAGACTTTTTCCAAATCATCCCAATTCCATGAAACAATATTAAGCAGCTGCTTATTGTTTTGATTAATTGAATTCAATCAAGCAGAGTAACATTAAAATGCTGTCCCAAGTATACAATTCAGAACAGAAAAACTTAATAGTGCTAGAGGGGAAAAAAAAACCTCAACCTGTAAAAGCTGTAGCCCAGTGTTAGCCCCCCTCTCACAAATGGGTAGTTACTCTAGATGTACATGATTAGGAACCAAAGCAAGCTATTTCTTAGATTGTCTTCAGTTCTCTGAAAAAATCACTAACCAATGCAATTAGTCATGTAACTGTTCCCTAGGGAGGTGAAAGCAATATATCATAAAGCATTTTTAAAGAATATGAAGGATGCATTGAAAAAATAATATATCAGTAACAGTGCTGACTTTAGAGACTCCTTTTTTTCAATTTAATGTAGTTGTATTTGTGATAGCTTTATATTTTTTATATTTTGCTTTTTCAGGCACTTTGTTTTGGCTCCTATTTTTTTTTTTTTTTGACTTACCAATTAATAACCGAATCATAATCAGCAATGATAAAATTAAAATCAAAGCAAGTCTTTGGTAAGGTTCTGCCAATCTGTATGATCAGGTATGTTAATGTGATATAAACCATCCCCTCCTTTATTCATTTGGATCCAATTTCAGACCTGAAGTCAAAGCAAAATTCTCTGGTTACTGGCCAGGTCTATTTTAAGATTGAATACTTTCCTGAACTTGAATACACATATCAGGTCTCTAAACTCCGAGATTTGTAAATTTTGGCAGAACATAACCATTTAATTATAAAAGTTCCAGTGAGCCTCAGCAGTGACCACTCTCTGTGGTGGTGCAGCACACAGTTAGTGCAGCATGCACACAGCCTGTGAGGTCAACAACAATTTCCTCTGTTAGGACAAATTAGGTGTGTCACTTGCACCCTGACAGCATAGCAAAAGTGCAAAACTGGTTCCCCAGGTGGATAAAGCTTCCATCCAATGAATTTAATTTTTACAGTGGTTCAAAAGCAATCTGCTTTAAATGAAAAAGTGATGCTGCAATATTGTGTTAAGGATGTGATTTGGCTCTTACCCATGCTTAGGTCAACTCGGTATTTCATGGGTCTCACAGCAAAGCAATATTACTCAAATATGTTGCAGACTGTAACAAAAGGTCAGCAAAGAACAGAATATCTGCTGTGTGTGCACCTACCTTGCTTTATTCACTTCAGCTTGACCTCCACAGCTTGTATGTAAGACAACCATTTCAACTGCTTTCACTGTTGACTTTTAATCTTTTTACTCTTTTTGTCTCTTTTGTTTGTTTGGGAGGGTTTTTTAAGGACACAAGGAAAGCTTCTCACAAACATACCATACCTTCCATCTTGCCTGAGTGTGATATTGATCACAGGATTTGGTCTGCCACAGACGTAAATTCTCCAAGAACCTGTCAGCCATGAAGACCAGTACATTCCATCAAAATAACAGTTTATGATAAATTTAACATTAAAGAATAATACTCAGCACATCAGAAGCTCTTTATGTAGTTGAGAAGAAAACTTTATGATATGCTTCAGGAAAAGTAATTTAAATCCAGTGACTTTGCCACAGTCAAAAAAAGTTTGTGTCAAATGGGAAGAAGAACAAGTATCATCTTCACCCTGATGGGAATGTTGCCAGTAAATGCACTGTAACTAGACCTCAAAGCTGAACTGCACATGTGGATAACCCACACTGCTTTTCACAATTTCAAAACTCAAAATAAATTATTTTTTCATTCTTTTCTTATTGTTAGGTGAGTTATAAGGCATACTTCCCCTATAAGGGAGGAGTTCACTGCATATGTCATTTTTCATTACATCAGGAAAAACCTCCTAGGACTTGTAAATAGCTGAGTTTTTAATAGCATCTGATAGCACCACGAGGCACTCACCAGGATCATGGCCAGTGAGGAGATAGAACCCATATGGGTCCATTTATCAGCAAGATAATCATTAAGAACACTTTCTGCATTTTCACCACTCTGAAGCATATGAGATCTACAAAGGAATAACCAATCAGAGAAGTAAAATCAAACTTTGTATTTAAAGTTATGGCAACTACTCTCTTCTGACTTCTACATATTCCATGTGAAAAAATCCCAGCAATGCTGTGCTCACAAGCAATACTTTAACATGACCATCAAGAATCACCTTCCACAGAGAAATACACCATAATATATTGCCCCCCAGTCCAATCTCTTCTCCATCCATTCCTGCTGCACTATTTAATCTAGGACAGCACAATTTATACAGGGATCTGTAGGAATCAACAACAACAAAAGAAACCTTTCCAAAAAGTAATGATCTTGGCTCAACCCTGTGGTTATTAGAGTAATCCTGAGGGGAATAAGAAAGCCAAATTTAGAGAAAAGGAAGGCTTTAGCAAACAGAGAGAGATAATACTGTGGGGAGATGAGAACAGAAAAGTGGAAAATAAGACAGCATGGAAACTTGCATTTGCTCTCAGCCTCAGACTTTCCCAGTTCCTTTTGATTAACCATGCCAGGGAGCCACTGCTTCTGCTGCTGCTTGCTTTCCTTTCAGAAATTCAAGCACTGGAATTCCACACAGCTGATAAATTATGTAACAACATAAGAATACACATTTTATTTTTTAACTTCAGTAATATCTGTGCCTGAACTTTGTAGTAAAAGACCTTGGAGAGAATGTCTGTAGTTCATTTCTTGATCAAATAACCTGAAAAATGAGCCAAAAAGACAGTGGAGCAGCATTATAAAAACAAAGAAATTATTAGGTTTTTGAACTTCATACACATCAGCTATCTAAAAAGAAAAATACATATGAGTAATAACAGGGCTGTTAAAACAAGCAAAGAGACTATACAGACATTAATTTTTTATTTTTATAAAAAAGGTCAGATTTATTAGTGCCAATGTATGTTCATAGAAGGAAACAAAAACTAAGCTAATTTGAGTAGCAACTTACATCAAAGGATATCAAAATAAAATTTCTTTTAAGTGAAACATAATACCTCATTTAAACTTGATTCTTGCAAACTAGAAGTCCTTGTTATCTGTCTATGAAGCCTTTAAAGAAAAGTTGCTACAGTCAAACAGGGTCCTGATAGAACTTGGCACATAAAGAAACAATTCCATATTCACCCATACAATACCTCTCACTCTCCTGGAGCACTCATTCATACAATACTTACAAAATGCATATACATTATGACTAGAGCCATGTATGGCCTAAAGCACATAGAATATCTCAGTTCTAAATGTAACATATCTCTACATCAAAAGCAGGTCTCTGTATTTACAGCAGATGATCTCTCTCCACAGATGGGGCTTTTGCTTGAAGATCCTTTTGTTAGTGTATGTTAAGATGCTCAGGTTGTCAAGTTATTTATCAAATTAGGAGTGTATCTACAGGAAGATCTGTCTGACTGTGTGTGAGGATTCTAAGGCAATAATAGTAGTTGTTCCACAGGAATAGCACTGCCATTGCAACCCACTTTCCATCGGAGCAGTAAAGCCTTCCTTCTCCAGATGCAGCCAGGTATAGTGAGACATTCGTGATCTGCAAACTGTTGGCTCAAAAGTCTAAAACTTCTTGGTTTGTTTTTTTTTTAATGTTCATGGAATAGCACCATAGGAATTCACACTTGATATCAAAAAGATCCTGGGTCTGTTGTTTCGTTTTGCTTCACCATCATGGATAGTCTTACTCTTAGGAAAAAAACTAACAAAAACCTCTTTGGGAAACATGTCTTTTGGACACTACTGCAGCTTCATTTCTGAGTAACTGAATCAGGCAAATAGCTCATTCACAAAAAGGTCCAAAGAAATAAAGCTTAGCAGTTATTTCAAATGTACTGCTGAAAACAAATTCAGTAGGAGGAGTTTCAGATGATCCTTGACCATTTCTCTTTCTCATGGATACAGATTTTGATACAGGACAGGTTTTCATTTCAGTCTCTTTCTATATTCAGTGCAAAATAAGAGCACATCATCAGAGATAGCTTACTTAACCAGTAAACCAAACATTTTCAGATGCTTACACTATTAAAATTTAGTCAGCTAGTGATTGGTCACCAGTGATGATCAATGTAACAGTTCAGACTTCTCAGTCTTTAGTAAAACAAAATACTCTATAGATCAGTTAAGTTTCAGAAGTAGGATTTTCCAGTTTCAAAACACTAATAACCTGATATGACAGGTGAATTTGTAAAAAATACAGAACAATGCAGGAAGGCCTTCCCATTTCATATCTTCTTTCAAGTCCTTGTACAAGCCGTACGCAGGATTCAAAGTCAAAGCGACTAGGTAGAAGGACAGTATTTTGAGTGTGTGACCTAAAAGAGCTTCTTTTCCTTCTAGACACCATACAATTGTCAGAAGGAAGAATGGTCTAGAGGGTCACGTCCCCTGAATGAAACTGATTGAATCCACATGCGCTTCTAGCAAATACTGGACCATGAACAAAAGCTTTTATATTCTCCCTGCATGCAAAGTCCTTTCACAAGCTCTGCAGAGACAGTCAAGTATGGAGCCTGCACATCGTTGTCTTGACTATTTCACTGGGGTAGGTGATTTTCTTCTTTTATTTTATTTCATTTCAGTCTCTGGTATTATAAGTCAGCATTTCAACTGAACTTCAATTAAACATTTGTGCTAACAGTTAAAAAAAAAATGACATGCCTTCCTTTTCACTGTGCATTCTTTCTCACTCTTCTTTTCTGGTATAGAGGTTCTTGTGTTATTTTTTGGTGTGCACGCTATCTGGATATTTTATACTTCTGTATCGTATATGAAATCCTTTCTTGTTGATTGTATCATCAGTGTGAAAGTGAAGTAAAAGAGATTCTCCTGCTGAATAAATTTCTTCTGGTGGCTAAAATAAATTAATAAAAAGAAAAAATTATCTGTCCACTCAGTGTATTCATACACTATTTTTTCTTTATGAATATTTTGCTTTTCCTGCTACACTTCATCATGTAATTCCACTGTGTCTCATACAATACCATCTGACATCATCAGACAGAATAGCTCTATCTCATTGTGCTTTCAGTTAAAGGCTAGGAATTTTAGAGGCAGACTGAGGAAATAACCTAAACTCCTAGTTTTTCTCCAGTTCTGCTGGAGAAAGTAAGTGACTGGGCAGGACCATATACAATATTCTAAATTTAGATAAACAACACAGGCTAATACTATTTTCTATCTTATTCTTCACAGCCCTCAAGATGTCCTGTTTTATTACTGAAGCACATTGATCAGAAGTATCAGCTGAACTACGAAATCCTCCTTTTAAAGTTAAGAAGGTGGTAGTATGTACTAACATACATTTTCTTCCTACTCTAGTTTGAATTATCTTGCTTTTTATTTTCAATAGTTTTTCCATTTAATTGTATCTATCTTATGTGGCATCTGAAGCCATTCATTTACATCTTATCAGAACCAAACCATCACCACCAATGCACAACCATTCCACCCCGATCCCTTAAAGAAGTAATTCAGCCCATTTTCTAGTTCGCTGCCCTTCTACTTGTATGGTAACTTGCAAAGAAAAATATTGTTTTGTGTAAATTAGTAGATTTTAGACTCAATTGTAGCATTTCCCTTAGAATACATCCCCTACAGCTCAAGTGGAAGCATCTTTTGTGCAGCATTAATTACTGTTCAAAAATGCACTAAAGGGATTTAAGCCAGTTTACAGGTAACTTGTCTGAATGACTGAGATGTTTGATCCATCTCAGAGGCTGAAAAAAGTGACAGGTAATTACTTAAGAGCTCCTGTCATCTTATATAGTCTTTGAAGCCTTTTATCTAGGCAAAGAGTATATGTACAAAAGTGTGCTTGCACTGGCACACATATAAAGAATTAAGGAAGACCTGCGGGATCATTGCACCAGTTTTCACAAGGCAGGCAGCCAGCAGACCAGTGCAAGTCTAAAATGAGAAATAGGATACAGCATTTTCAGGGTGTCATCTGGCCAATTTCCTCCATGCCTCACAGTTAAAACGTGCCTGAATGCATATAGGATTTCATGGTTTTCTTAAGGCCCATATTAATCACCCAAGTTAGGAGCATATTTTTTTTCCCAAAAATCAGACTTAAAAGTTAATGAGCATATTATAAATACTTCCCAGCTGCCCCTCCTACTTTAAAATGTGGCTTCTTTCCAATTTAATGCATGAATTTTTAACATTGGTGCATTTCCCTCTATGTAAGAAAAAAAAGCTGCTAACTTTTCTTTGTGTGCTGATCAACATGCCACTGCCACTGCCAGCTACTAAAAGCTTAACATAACAATACTTTGGTCAAAAAATAGGTAAGAATATTTACTGATGAAAATATTTCAAGGGAATGATTGTACTACAAGCCTGCAAATTTATACATTAAAATCTGACATAGATAATCTAGTACCTTCAGTATAAGGTGTAGTAACTGAATCTCATGACTGTTACTTTCCTCTGCCCTGCCTTTCTTCTTTTTGTATAAATGAAAAAAAAAAAATGTTTCTACCTATTTACTTACCCCAGATCCACAAAATCGACCAAGTCTCACTGCTGTCTTATCATGACCATCAAAAAGCTCCACGTAATCATAGCCACAGTCTGCCTCTTCCTCAACCTCAAAAGTCTGGAACATTAACTCGACGCGAGCACCGCGCTCGGCCACCAGCAGCCAGTCACAGTCTGCCTGAACCGGGTAGTTATTATCACCAAACTGAGCATGTGAGTACAGGTCCTTGGGCTTGAGTTCAGCTTTCAAACGACCACCACACTCTAAATGGAGGGAAAAAAAGATGAAGAAGCTTATCCAGTGCAAATCTGTGTTTTCTTTTCATAGATGCCCAGTCTCATTCAGGCTGTGTGCATTTTAATGTCACAAGCAGGTTAATCAAACAAGCTGGGAGAGAAGTACTACACAGTATGAATATAACTCCATCATTCTGAGTTTTCTTATATAAATTCTCTTTTATAACTAGAGACACTTGAACATAGTTCATAATTTCCAATTGAAAGATGAAGACAGGGAACACCAAAGGAATGTGGTTTAAGCAGTACAAAAATCTTTTGAGTAGGCACTGGAAAGATTCCTGTGGCCAGCAGTGGTGACTTCCACAGGAGTTAATGACACCATTTGCAAGTGATGGGGAGGATCAGCTCCAGCACACTTGTAGTCAGTGACTGAGTGCAAAACTCTTTTTTTCACAGTAGGGTCAGCTTTAACCATAATGTGGCACCTGAAGAGGCAGCTCAATATTAAACACCACTGCAAAGCTTGCTGCCTTGCTTGCTGTGCAGTTCATGGGCAGGCATTTCTCTGCAAAAGAGTGGGCTAGAAGAAAGCTGCTGCTACCAGATAAAGTCTTGTAGCTGAAAGTCTGTTCTTGAGGCAAGCCTTGGACAGGAGATCCGTGCCTTTTGTCAAAACCATTATTTTAGCAAAAATCTCTATTTGTACGCAGTTGTAAAATTGATGTGGGGCTTTAGAGCTTGTTTGTTAACTGCTCAAAGAGTTCAGAATTTAAATATGAATTAGCTTTAGTGCATAGGTGAATAAGGTGTAAAACAAATAAGTAGAAGTGTTATTAGAACCCAATGAAGAACAGACAAAAATTGTACTTAAGAGGAAAAATGCATTGTTTCCAAAATGCATTTCCAAAAGGTGGGTGCAGACTTTTTTACTTTACATATACGAAGATTTCAATATAAACAGAATAATTTTGTTTTGGTTTCTCATCAAGAACAAATCATGTCTTACAGCACTTGATAAAAACATCAAGTGCAAATGAGCTTGAACAAAATACTGAGACTCAGAAGTTTAGATTTAATTTTTATAAATAAACAGATAATTTTATCTGCATTTAAAATACGTAGATATTATTGATTGATCATTTTAGAGTAACCTGAAACAAAGAGCAAGATTCAAATCTTTCTAAGCTTTGGTGAAGAGACACTTTGAATTTTACTTCACAGACTCCACCCACACGAAACATGACCAATTGCACTATTATATTGTGAGGAGTCACATTTCAGCTGAGAGTTAATAATGGTAATGACCAAATCCTTACTCTTTAAAAAGAGTGTGTTTTTTCTTAATAGGGAAATGAAGGAATAAAACCAGGAAATATAAATTATGTAAGTAATCCATTATGTGTGATCAGTTCAATCTGAAATTTCAAATATTTTGCTCTTAAAGAATAAATAAGAGCACATAATAAAACATCAGCAAGTAGTTCAAACAGTTATTTCTCATTGATATTCTAATTTACTGTTTTTTCTCCTTATTCTGAATTTCATTTGGGTTTTTTTTGTTGTTGTTTTGGGGTTTTTTGGGGTTTTTTTTTTGTTGTTGAGGGGAGAGGGGGTTGTTTTGGGTTTATTTTTTGTTTGACTGGACTCTTGCCAACATTAGGAACATCTCATTGCCACAGACACCAAACAGCTGCAAAAAAGAAAACATTTAATGAACTGTCTGCATTCTTTCCCTCTGTTTGCTACAGAGGACAGGAGCTTAAAGGAAAGTTGTAGCCATACAACCACAAAAAAAAGGCCATTTCTGTTCCCCTGCCCTTCTCTCACAGATAATTCTCGCCTCATATTTTAGAATAGAAATTACAAGCCAAATTTTCAGTTTCTTAAGAATTAAGCTGTAGTTTCAGAAGTCTACATCCAGCCTGCACAACGAGGCACTGCACTGAGACATGTGGGACAGGCACAGAACAGAGCAGAGCCATGCAGCACTGCTTACTTAGCCTTGGTACCAGGGCAATCAAGCAGTAGTTTCCTGACTGTTTAACCCGTTTAAGCCCGGGTTAAGACTGTTTAAGCCCGACAGTTGGGAAAAGCTTAAATCCACACCATCTGAACTAATGAAACAAGATTATAAATTTGATTCAGCACTCCCATACTGAATTATTACAGCTATTTTGGAAGCAACACATGCATCTAAACTTAGTGACATCTGAGATATCCAAATTGGCTTGAGATACCCTCCCAGCGTTGACAGATACAAATAGGACCTACAGTAGATCCGTAACCTCCTCGAGCAGTGGCTGGAGCCCAGCCACCATAAATGAAACTGTCCAGAAGAGAACTAGATGCCTGAGTTAGGGCAATCAGATCACTCCCTGAACAAAGATGCTTCATGTTCTGTCAGGAGCATTTTTATGAATTCCTCTTGGATGGGTTATGCCTTTTCTGAGAGGGGAAAATATGACAATCTCCTTCTAAAACTGCGTTGCACTTTCAAAACAGCATTTTATAAGTTTTGCTCCACCAAAGGAAGCCTTTCAATCCAGTTTATTTTTTAAGCTTTACTGTATTTGCTGCTACATTTTTATCCTGTTTTCTGAAATAGTAAATGGAAATTTGGAAATTGGATAGCACTTCAAGCCAAAAAGTGTCATAGAAGGGAAATCATCATCATCATCGACAGCATCTACTGGAATAATAAAGGCCATTAAATCATGAAGATGCCAGGAATGCAGCAGCAGAGACAGCTCTGGGCACAGAATCCAGCTACTCATTCACTGCTGTTGTGTTACAGCAGTCCTTTCACTGAGTGAATTCTGCCAGCATGTTAGAAGTGACGGAAGCATCTTCCTCGGCACTCCCTGTCTGTCTGAACAGCTGTGCAGGATCAAACACAACCTTATCTGCTTCCATTGCACACCATTCAATCATTTTTTCCTAGAAAAGATTAACTAAGGGAATACAGTCCTCTGCCCATAGGATTGCATAACAGATATCTTGTTAGGTATCTGTTCATTCACATATGCCTATAGCACAGAGGTAAAATTCTCACAGAATTCTCACAGAGTGTCTGCGTTTGGCTCAAGGCTGGAGAAACAGACTGCAAGACCTGAGCTGTCCCTCATTCAAACACTACCTCCAGGTACATGCCAGAGATGAGGGTTCATCTCAGGGAGCAGTCTGTGCAACAGCAGCTGACAGAAATAAATGTCTTCTCTTAAGGAGGTAAACTTTGTAGTTTTTTATAGCATTCTTAAAAACTGGGTTGATTTTATTTTTCTCAGTTTCTCAGAAAAGCACATGCTTGTCCATGCTATAAATGTTTTTATATTTAAGGCACATAAAACTCAGCAAGTCATAACAAAACTTGCAATCTTTAGAATTTAGGGAGTATACATCTGAACTTTGTTGACATACTGGCTGCTCCAGTTCTGCAAAATGAAAGTGAGGACAATAAATGAAACAGCAGTTTTACAACACCTGTTCTAGGAAGCGTTCTGACCTTTAACTGTATACCCTGAGGTAATTAAAAATGGGTAATTATTACTTCTATCCAATTTTGCATCTAAGGGAAAATGTTACTATAGTAGGGAAAGCAAAACATTCCATGCTTGTAAAGCAAGATTTTCCACAAGGAAAACAAATGAGTTACAAGTAGCTAAACTTTTCTCTTTCAAGGCCCAGATCATAAAGATTTCATATACTGTTGTCTACTGTGTTTCTATGAAAGGGAAATTAAATTAATAAAGATTATTAATTATTTGGAACAAATCAGAAGGAAAAAAAGACAAAATGCCAACATTGTTAAATATGAGGATTTTTTAGCTGAGCATTACACATCAACTTGATGGATACTTTGGGTAATATCATAATACATTAACCATGTAATATTACAATTAGATTATTAAATTATTGTATAGTATTAACTTTTATTACAATGTAATAAAACTCATTACCTTGATAATTCTATTCATAACTATTACCTGTCATTAAAACTTATCGCCTATAAGATATATTTAGGAAATGTTTTCTGAATTATTTATTGCCTGGATAAATAAGAATGAATTCTGGAAAGTAAAGACAGGCATTACAATTGAAGATTAAAATAAAGGTCAAGAAGCTCCAAATCCCCTTGTTTTACTGCAGGCACTGGATGTTCAGAGCTTCAGCACTAGAGGCCACTGTAAGCCAAGCAACGTCAGGGGGAAAATCTATACACTGAAAATGTCCCAGAAAGACTATAAATGCAATTACAAACCACTGTTTCCAATTTCAGTGACTTCTGCCAAACAAGAAAATTTAATGGTAAATATGAAGAACGTTATATTCTAAAGGTCCTAAGAAAGTCTTTAATGTTTTTTCTTATTCTTCTTTGGTTTGTCTTTCCTTTTAAGCACTACAGGAAAGAAGTATCTGTTTACACAAAACTCAGATTAATGTCTAAGAACGGGGGAGTAATAGAGGTGCATCACATATCCCAGTTAAGTGTTGTCATTACAAATACAGTGAAAAGAGATTCAATCTTTTATGATCTCAAGTCATGAATCCTGAGGAACCTCATTTTTTATTTGACTCTATTCCAACACCTTTTAATTTCTCACCTATGAGAGAGAGAAACAGGGAGAAATTAGAGAATACTTTCTGCAATCTTGGACTTTTTCTACTGGGCTTAAGGCTTCATTAGATCCAGCTGTTACATCTGTGAACTCATCCCATTCCTACCAAAAAAAAAAGGTCTATGTATCTACCACTAAAGAACAATGGGTAAGTTATTAGTAAAAAGCACATCCTGATCTCTGACCTGTAGAGTGAGTTGCTTGGAAGCCTTTTCTTTGAACTGAAGCATCAGAAATAAAGCGCAGGAACATTCTGTTTCCAGTAGCAATGAGAGGATCTGGTATTTTATTGCCACATAAGCGTCCCAGGATTGGCGATTTTTCACTTTCACCATCAAACACTTCCAAGTGGTCATAAGCACATTCTTGATGTTGTTCTATTTCAAATTCATTGAATGTCTAGGGGAAAAAAAAGTAAAATTACCCATTGTGGGACTGTATTTACACGGTACGTACATATGTATGTTAATATGTTATAGAATACAAGGATGCAGTTAGAATGACAGATCTAACATTAGTGCTTCTACAAGCCTGTAGATTTGAATAATACATTGATCTTGAGAATGTGGAATAAAAGTTAAGACACTGAACTTCAAGAGTGCATCGTCCTTCATACAGAAAGGCATTAGCATCTTTATAACATCTACTACCTGTAAGAGAATATTAAATCTAGAATACTGCTGCCTTTCTGCTGAATTTGCACTGTTTTTAGGATTATTCTAAATTTCACAGAGCATTCAAAACAGCAAAAAGTCAGCAATTACTGTTCCTTGCATTGTTGAAGATTGATTGAAACATCTGCAAAGCATAATGACTCCCCCCCCGCCCTTTTCTAAAACCTACATCGCACTGCAACTAAAGCCTCTGAGAATGACTTTTCCACATGAAGGTTTATGCATGAAAGTTATATTTTCTAATCTATTATTTAGAAATCTATTTTTTTATTCTTACAACTTAATGATGTTTCAGGCTTCACCCTTCATGATAAGGTCACATTTTTGCTAGCAAAAGCATTATAAAAAACAACAAAATTGTGTTAATTGTTTGTTAGAACAAATTTTAGGCATTTCTAAAAAGTGTATGCCATGCCTGACAGAAACTGTTAACACACATACAACTAATACCTGCATTTCAGATCTGGAAGACTGTCTTCCAAGACTAGAATGATATAAAAAAACCTTATTTCAAGGGGACATCTAAGATTTTTGAGATAAGACTTTTTGACCAGGGCTAAATTTCAACAACCCTGAAGCTTAATATCTGATAATTTCTCCTCATGTAAACACTGTGAAGGCAATATATATATCTTTGTGAATTTTTTATAGAGTAAGCTACAATATAAGGTGGAATTCAAAATCTATTTTGTTCAACAAAACAACACAAAACCACTAAGTACACATGTTTTCATGAGTAGTCATGTAGCTGACTGTTTATGAAAAAAAAACCCAGAAAGCCCCAGACAGAACCCCATAACCCAAACAGAATAGGATTAAGAAAAAAATAATTAAAAGGATTAAAACTAAACTATTAAGTACCAAGCAAATATCACAATTAAGCATTCTCTCTGGTACACCAAAACAAATCTTACCTACCAAATCACTTGTGGAATCCTGAGAGTGTGAAATACAATGGAAATTTATATTAAGAGCTGACCTAAAGAATATATAAAGAGCTAACACAAAGGTTTTTTTCCCAGAGAACTTCAATATTCAGAATAACATTTATTTGAAGAGTTACATGATGCAGTGGGTGCAGGTTCATTTCACTGAAGGTTTGGGGTTTACATTAAGGGACTGAAACGGCAGAGGCAATGAAAACAGCTGTACAGCAGTCACTCCTGCTGCTCTTAAATTGTGGTCAGCCATCCTACTTTTATGATGCCAACTATGTGTTGTCATTTATACCAAAATAAAATCTGATGGATAAAGAAAACTCCAGAAAGCTCGGAGACTAAGTCTCAGTAAGGGAGTTACTTAAACACAGTGTTGAGTCAAGCCAACTTGGAATTAATGGGAGTGATAGGCATGATCCAAGAGCAGCCTGAAGAAATTCATTTTCTTTTAGAGGAAAATTATATCTGTTTTGTTCACTTCTCACCAGTATGAAAAACTACCAACCAAAACAACACTCTCCAGGAAGCATATCTCACTATAAATTTTAATACACACCCATAATTTTTAATATTTGACTTCTCACTGGGATTCCCAAGCTCGCAGAAGCACACTATATGTTATATTGTGTCCCCCAAATATGACCAGAAAAAGTCCTAAATCTGTTATGAGTATAGCAATCTATTCTAGCAATTCCAAAGAGAGTGCAAGGAGCTTGCTTTTTAAAGGAAAATCAGATCTTAATGTTCATAGTCCTTTAAAATCTCAAA
Source organism: Vidua macroura (assembly GCF_024509145.1). Classification (NCBI taxonomy): domain Eukaryota; kingdom Metazoa; phylum Chordata; class Aves; order Passeriformes; family Viduidae; genus Vidua; species Vidua macroura. Next base: position 35,202,898 of record NC_071574.1, on the reverse strand, counting down.
ATGCCTGATATTTTAAAACACCCAAAGACAGTCTCAGTTTTTTTTTTTTAAATCAGCCAGTTCCTTGCAGGTTTGAAAGAGAAGAACTGGTACACAAACGTCCCTTAAACATAACTGAATAGTTGCTGCCAACAGAGCTAACAAATGATCTAACAAAGCTCGTAGTATAATTCAATCCCACCCTCTCTTCCTGGGACAAATACTTTTGAATTCCTACCCCACCATGACTATTTTAACCCCATGTGATTTGTCTCCTTAGTGGGAATGGTGTTCAGAAATGTTACATATAGCTTCTGACCATCCAGTCCTTTCTATCTACACCACTCAACCGAGTAGATACGTTGGTGGCACTTATGGACAGCTGCCTGGATGAGACACTTAAGCCTGTCTCTTATAAACATCCGGCTGATTAGCTCATGGAAATCAGTCTCTCTGCTATGCACATTTTCAAAGCCATCTTTATCTACATGCTTCATTTAAAAGTTCTGAAGTGCATATCCTTTTTTTCACAGGCTTCTTAATTGCACTAAATACTTGAATTTAGCCCATTCAGGAAGACACTTTTCAATGATTAGCAGAGCGAGGGCAATCACAACAAAAGACTAGTTTCTAAACACACACCCCTCTTAAAAAAGAAAGCACAGCCTCACAATTAATGTGGTTTGTTACCATGAAGTAACCAATTCTCTTCTTGTTCAATTTGAACAAGAAAACTATGAAAAGTTAACTTAAATACAGTGTGAAAGAAAAAACAATCATCCAATGTGGAATTATGGTATTAATATTATTGATATGGGACCTTGCTGTACAACACAACTTAAAGATATTGTACATATAGAATTTAGTAGTTGACCCTACTGGCTTTCACAGAAGAACAGATCTCAGACTCTAAATCATGGAGGTATTGTTGAAAATTCTATCGAGTAAAATTCTGTATATTTTTTTTCAGTTCTGTTGGCAAAATCTAATTTAAAAAACCTTTTCTTTGTAAAGTAGACCATGGAATATTTGACTGAAGATAGCTGAATGTTGGAATTTCGCCTGCTGTGGATATAATTATTGGAAAAGCTTTCACAGTAACATGCCTATACCTGGCTGGCTTTAGTTTATTCAGCCAGTATGAAGAATACTTGCTCAGAAGCAGCAGCAGGAAGGCTGCCTGAATTAGAAACCTATTTTTCACCCTTGGAATGGACGGAGCATGCACACCACTCATTCTCCACTACCACCTCCAGTACAGTTCTACTGTTTTACTTTTGGTGAACAGGGATCAATACACAATCCCACATCAGCACCAGTAACAGGAATGGTTTAATCCCAGCCAGCAGCCAAGCCCCACACAGCTGCTTGCTCACTGCCCCACCAGTAGGACTGGAGAGAGAATTGGAAGTGTGAAAGATAGAAAACTTGTGGACTGAGATAAAGACATTTTAATAGGGAAAGCAAAAACTGCACACACAAGTAAAGCAAAACAAGGAACGAATTCACTGCTTCCCATGGGCAGGCAGGTGTTCAGCCATCACATGGACCCCACCATCACTCCAAATACCATCCCCTTCCTCCTGCTTCCCCTGGTTTGACATCCTGAGCATGATGTCATACAGTCTGGAATATCCCTGTGGTCAGATTGGGCCACCTGTCCTGGATGTGTCTCCCCCCAACTTTCTGTGCAACCCCAACTTCCTTGCAAGCAGAAAAAGCCTTGGTTCTGTGTAAGCCCTGCTTAGCAATAGCAAAAACATCTCTGTATTATCAACATTGATCAGCGCAAATCCAAAACACAGGCCCATACCAGCCACTGTGAATAAAATTAATTCTACCCCAGCCAAAACCAGGACAAGGGGTTAGGGTTTGCTAAGGTCAGCAGTTATGAGATTGGAATACAGCTTTCATCCCTGCACAAGTACTGGCTATTGCTTCTACCTCTGAAACGAGACTTCTCTCTCCTTAATTTTATTTGCTCCAAAACATTTGGAACATCAATTTATGAAGTTTAAATATATGTAAGGCCAGCTTTTGTTGTAGCTGTCCTGCAAGTAAGCTGCTGAAGAAATGCTGGGGCTGAGCTCAAATCAAAAACCCTATGGGCAGCACCGTGCATTTGGCCTCATACAGAGGCTACGTAACCTCAGTAAACCTGCAAAGCTATCTAAGCTTTGCTTGGCCTGTCTTTGGACACCAGCACTGTCCTCAGCCAGCTGGACACAAAATTCACAAATCTACTCCAGGCTGCTCTTCTACGTATGTTAAAATTTGAAACCACTTTTAAATGAGAAATCCAGATTTTCAGGGGGGTTGTATCTTTTTTCCTCCTCAAAAAAACAGAACAGGAAAAGGTGTGTGTAGAGGACTGTTCATAACTCAAATTTTTACTTTTTCTATATATTCGAATTTGTGTAAATGGCCTCTGCCATATTTGCCAAAACTTTGCACAAGTTTTATGAGTTTCAACAATGACATAGTAAAGTCTGACAGGAGGAAAGCATTCGTACTGCCTTCACTGTACAGAGTATTTCCAATCACTATAAACTTAAATCACAACTCTATGATATTGAGTAGTCCCTGTTGGCCAGAAATGGACAGGATTCAGCAAGTTTTTAAAATAGTTTACCTCTGGGATGCACACTGACAGTAAAGTTTAGTAACAGTTTCATATCATTGAGCAGTCATTTAAGAAGCTGAATTGTTGGAGGAAAAGCTGAAAAAGAAGGGAAGGCAGAGACTCACCAGTTTGACCCTCTGCCCAGGAGTGGCACTGATTTCCCAAGTGCACTCCTTCCTGCTGGGATACTTGTCAGGCCAGTTGGGACTCGTGATGATGCCACTGGGACTGTGGATCTTCTGTTCACATTCAGCTGTGCCAATAGGGATAGCATCAGTTAGTCTGGGGGTCTGCATGCAGAAGTAAGTCAAAAAAGTACTATTTTTTGTCAGGGCAGTCACTAAGTGGAAAGGGTCTTTAGGAAGATAGGTAAGGATGCTTTTCAGAGTGCACAGGCATGTTCTTCTGCTCAGGTATGTGCTTTAGAGCATTAACCCAACACGTTTCTTTATGGATTGTTGTGAAACATACACTGTTGTTTACAATGGATGGGTTTTTTTTCAGAAAAAGTCTTATACAGGAATAAACATAAGATAAATATTAAAAATTTTATCTTATTTATTATTTTTATTATATAAAAATCAAGTATTTTCCTATTCCCCCATCCTACATAAAAATAAGTACATAAATCCATATGAAAAGTCTCACTACATCAACTTCAAAAGAAATTCTTCAAACAATTTATTTTTTTCTCTTCTTGGTAATTTTCACTGCCACTACAGAGCAATCAATTTGATTTGTACCTCACAGCTTCTAGGTATACGTATACATAATGTGAGACCAGCCAAGACTAAACTGTGACTATGTACAAAAAGCAGCTTAGTCACTGACTTTGCAACTAAACCACTAGTACCCAGAACTAAAAGAAGGCTTTCTTTTTTTTTTTTTTTATTTACTTCTAACAATCTCAATTTGCTTTCTAAATATTAGAGAATTATTTGAAAACAAACTTTTAGAGTAGGCAAGTAGCATCCTAAAACCAGTGAAAATGCAAATGATTGTCAAAGGGCATTCTTTACTCTCAGACTAAATCCATGCTAGAAAACATTGAGACAGCTCACATGATAGTGCACACTTGAAGTTCATTTAAATTCTACTAAAGTCCCAAAGCTTATTGTTTTCTTGATGGCAGCCACACCTGAAAAGGGCCAAGAGGAAGAAAGATGCATATGGCTCTGACTGGAATTTATATTGTCCAAATATGTCACCTAAAACAAACCCAGAAAGGGTAGATGTGGTTTCAACCTGGCTGTGAGGAAACTAACTGCTATTGATAGCAGCTAATCACAGCTTTACCAGGCTTCTCTCCAGAAACTCTACCCCTGTGTTTAATACAGCCTTAGATAAATACTTTATCAGAGCTTTAAATATTCTACACCTCACAGAGCTATTGAAAGTAGCACTCCGTGCCAGTGATCCCATGTTTTCCAAACTTCATTCCTGTGGACCTCGAACTCAGCCCACACAAATGCTGGGGATGGAGGGGATGGGAAAGGGGAGGGATGTCATAGTGCTTAAGCCCAAATGTCTAACATCCCATTACCAAGAACTTTTTTTCCTTTCTTTTGTTTGAAAGGAAAGCTGCAGAAGGCTTTCTGCAAGACAGTTGTGTAACCAACCACTCCACTGCCTTCCTACTCACCTTCCTTGCAGTCATGTTTGTTTTCGTGTAGCACAAATCCATTCCGGCACTGGCAGACGTAGCTTCCTACTGTGTTGATGCACTCGTGCTGGCAGCCACCGTTGTCCTTCGAACACTCATCCTTGTCTACAAAATACACAACAAGCTCAGGTGAGCACACAGCTCCCAGCAGACCTTGCTACCAAGAGGAGCACAGAGCCTGAGGCCAGAGCAGGGTAAGGTACAGTACAGTCACTCTTCCTAGTAAGGCATTTTTGTGGTGCCTTAGCTCTAGTCACTCTTTGCTCAGCCTGCAGCCTTGCACTGTGGCACAAAGAGTCTGTCTCATCTTTCTAGGAAATGAGCACTAGTTCCTAAGGGAGAAGAACACTAGTAAAACAAACAAACTAGAACAAAGGAGGTAAGAGATTCACCAGCTTTTGCTCTTTCAAGTGGCTTAGCTGGTAAAAGTTTCATAAATATCCAGTTTTATCTTAGTAAACAATGGTAGTGTAGTTTATGGACAACACAGATTATTCCAGATTTGTACAAATTCCATAATTTAATGCTGCTATCTTGAAAGGAACATATAGATCAAAAAAGACTTCAACTTCTACACATTAAACATGTAAGAAGAGAAAGAGTTCACATAAGCTTTTCTAATAAGTTGGGCTTTTTTCCCCCAGCAGAGTGACAGTGTACTTTACTTTTAATGAATCTGGACATTATAGACCATCACAAAAAGAAAAACATTTCATTGAAAGAAAAAAAAAAAAAGAATTTGGCATTAGTTAATTCAAGAGCTACAGTATAGCATGCAGTTCTGTTTATTAACATATAATCCTTCAAAAGAGCTTTTAGTGTGTTAGAAATAAAGCAGAGAGTAGCGGAGGAAATATGACCTGCATTAAACAGCTACAAATTCATTGCATGGAAAAAAGCCAAACTAGATTAACAGGCTGTCATTGCAGCAAGAGGCCTCTGCTGCCACGCTTCTATGTCATTCAGCTGTTCTTGCTTTAGGTGAGGCTGGTCCCTTTAAAAGAGGCAGACTGCTCCTGACACAGATATACACATACATACATATATGTGTGCACATGTATATAACTATAAATGTATACACACACACATATGTATACATTCTTGGATATAAAAATATAAGCATATAAATATATGTGTATGTGTATGTATATACACACACATTAAACCTCCCCTGTATTTTTCTAAATGTTCCATTTCAACATGTGAAAGAGAGGAGGAAGAAGAGCAAAGGAATTTTGGTCATCCTAGAGGTCTGGTTGTTGTGGGTTGGAATGCAGACCATTTACCCCCTTCGGTCTTATTTACCTTAGAAAGCAACAGTTAACATTATCTCCAAACAAGGCAACATGGTATTTCACACTTCAGCAGGTACAGCAAGAATTTCTATAGATGAGAAGGCACCATGGATAATTTAAGTCTCTTTTCACTGTCTTACACATATTTTCCCTGCCCTTACTGATGCTCATATTCAGTGACATAGCAAAGAAAGTTTGCATTGTAATTGCATACATGTCATCTTCCTCTGCAAAATGTATACAGCACTTGACCTGTTGACTCACAGGTCTTTCCATAAAAATCAGCTTCTACTTATATTACAAGATGATAATGTGCATCTATAGGTAAATTCTGCAAGTCAAACCCAAGCACCCATTGCATTTTGTACTGTAAATCTCAAATCTGTTTGCACTGAAACTTTTTGGAAACTTTCTGCAAATGTGAACAGATCTGAAGGTTAAGAAACAGTTGAAAACATAGATACCTCTTGGAACCATACATTCAAAGAGATACTAGTCATTTTGATGATGAAAGGAAGCACAGAAACTCCATACACTATTTATGCACCTTGCAAAGTGAGTCCCTAACTGAGGTAGCAAATCTATGCAATTTTGAACCAAAGTCATAATTTTGCAAAATCAAGCACTATCAGAAATTAAGTCCACATTGCAAGTGAAAAGTAGCAAGCAAGTAGAAATTAGAGTGAATATGAACCAAAGTCTTCAATATTTCCCTCCTAAGCATTAGTTTGTAATTTTCCACCAGAATAACAAAATGAAAGGAAGGCAAGCTCAAAATGCATTAAAGTTAGGGTTTCAAATACAGAGTAGGAGCACAAATTCTAAACAAAAGCCCTGTCCATTTTCATTATCCACCAAACTTTGTGAAAACACTGAAAAGTATTTTAACATTAGATATGCTTATATTCTATAAATTAATCTCTTAAGAGACAAGTGCATAAGCAAATAATCCCATGCTGGATGTCCTCAGAAATAAAATAATGGACAGAAGGTAGAAAGGAGAAATTTTGGAACACATTTGAACTATAATAATTACTTGTACATAGTTAATCAAGGATGCAACTGTTGAACAAGCCTTCCTCACACTTCATAATTGAGAACAGACTTTCTGTCAAATTGATTGCCCAGTTTAAAAATTTGTGAGAAAAAAAAAAAACACAATTAATCTGTATTAGTTACAAGAACAAATGTTTTGCCATGTAAAAACAAAACCATTTGTTATGCTGACAGATGGAAATGAGTACCCCCAATTTTAAATGGATACTTTCTTTCTTTTCTTATTTCAGTCCTCAGAAGAAGGAAAGATCCATTCTCAAGGAAATAATAGATTGAATCATTCTGAGGACAAACTGTCGTACCTCTGAGACCCTCAGAGGCCACCAGTCTGTGAATAATACGTACTCGGCCTGAAGGAACCTGTATCAAGTCCTTGCAAGATTCAAAAACAAAAATTTTCTCTTTGCAGGCAGCTTTCTTGTCTGTGGAAAAAAATGTACCAGGATGGCACAAGAGATGAGTTTTTGCTCAAGGCTAGAAACATTCTAGCTTTCTCTTTTTAACTGCTCAATGAATCACCACCCAAGAAGAGATGTCCCAACAAACCTCATTTCTACATTATATCAAAACCCATGTATATTTTGAATATTTATGCAAGGAATCAATCATGTTTCTTTAAAACATTGAAGTAAGTCTGAAACTTATGATAAATGGAAGCAGTTTAAGGTTAAACTATGACTAATCCTCAGGTTATCTTCTCAGAAAGATCACAGAAAAAAAAAGCATATTTAGAAAAATATATATGTAATTATTATCCTTTTGGAGTTATTTAATACTTCTCTGTCTTATAGGCTCAGCAGTGTGTGGTAAGTCCTGCAGGGACTTACTCCTAGGTCTTGTTCTTATAACAAAATAAGGAGACAGAGGAGGACAGAGAGGACAAAGGAGAAAAATAAAAAACTAATTATTGGAATTTTTTTGTTAAGAAGCCTAATATCCATTTCCAATAAGTTTTACTAAAAGTTTTTTTTTTTTTTTTTTAATAATATATAGTGACCTCCTAGTTTCCTCTCTTTATCTGAGAAACTTGATTATAAATATACAATAGAGTCTCTGTAGTTCAGCAAGATCCCTGCAGAGACCCCTAACTGAGCTTTCTTCAGAACTGTCCCATCAAATGTAAATTTCACAGAATGCTGAAAAAAAAAAAAATCTCACTTTCCAGTAGCACCTGTCTGGCTGTTAACACTATTTTACAGCCAAAAATATAATTACATGTTGTCTTGTATCAACATAAATACCTTCCTAATGCAGGTCATCTGTTGCCCTATGTCACTGTTTGCTTTCACAGTTTATCACAGCAGGTTTCAACCACCCAAAAACTGCTTTCTGTCGTCTAAGCTGGAGCTGGGCCATGCTTTCTCATCTCTAGCTGTTGTGCAGAATCTACTACCAAAAGAGTTGCTGAAGAAAAGAGTAGTTCTTTGGCTGTGCTTGAGGAACATTTTTCAGTTCCTAATCTTCACACTAATTTAACTTATCCACCTTTTTATCTTGCTGAGTATTGCATTTGCCCTTTACTGGTGAATAGAGTGCAAGATGCTGTGTTTTACTCATTACATTTTTTTTCATTATTTATGTCTTTATAAGTAAGTGCTTACACATCTATTGTGATTCAATTAATAAAATTGGTAAATGCCTGCAATCAAGTGTCTAAGTATTTCTACCCAGATATCATTCTAAAATTACTGTATTCTGAAGATTAATATACATATAAACAGGTAAAAAAACAACACTTCATCAAGTGAAAAATGATGTAGTCAACTCCCAAAAGACAAAGTACTTGAAGTCTCAAGTCTGTTCTTCATTGACAGATCAATAGCCTATTACGTCCATATTAAGGAATTCAGGGATAAGAGAGTAACAGTGTTTTCTCACAGTCCTAAGATGACTGATTAATTATTTGGAGCTGACTGACATCTTCTTTTTAGATAATTTAAATTCAGAAGTTGGATTTTTCTCAAGTATTGAAAAATTTCTGTTTTAATCAGAAAACATTGTCAAACAGGGAAAGCCAGATGACATAGAAGAATGGAATCTGCTAGAAATTAGAACAAGTGGAAGATAGCTGAGAAAGAATAAAAATAAAATATTCATATTATATTCAGATATTTGAACTTATATGAAATGCTGGCAGGAATGCATTATGAAGCACTCAGTAAATTTACATACTTACAGATTCAAAGGCTTTCTATATCAAACTATCTTTTTTTTTTTTTTTTTGAAAGGGATTAGATATAGACTATATCTAGGACACATCACACATTTCTAGTCATTAAAAAATTAATTAGTTCAAACTTATCCCTGACTAAAGAATTTATTCTGTGATCAATGACATCCTTAAATATTTCTTATTGCAATTACCTTGTGAGGGAAAGATAACATTTCATTCAGAACAGAAATATACAAGGGAAAAATTAGTTCTGAAGAATTACAACCTTATGCTTTGCAACCCATGATCTTTAGTCTAGTCTTTCCCCAAGATACAGCATTGGTGGAACCCACTCATTTAAAAAAATTGTTTGAGCAAAATAAATAAATACATATGTGAAGATGAACTATTACTTTAACAAAACCCAAAATTTAACTGACTATAGATGTATAAATGACCAGGATGTCCAGAAAATACAACTTCTGAACCACAGAGCTTATATAAATTACTACACTATCATTGCCAGTCTTATCTGAAATATCTGTAAGATCTTAAGAAGATTTAACAAACTTTATTTGCAGTTTTTAGAACTTGAACATGTCAATATATTTTCCTTTAAAAGTCAATGTGACAATTCCTGCTGGCACAACTAGACCAACATAAAATGACTAGTTGTGTGCTTCTAGGAGGAAGCTCTGTTGTGTGCACATATGTATTTACTACAAATAATGAGTAAACCTTGAATGCTTCTTGCTAATGTAAATCATAAATTTAAAAGTAAAAAGTGTTACTATGGGTAAAGATGGATCTTTGGAACATTATGACCAGAGAAATGTGATTACTAGGAAAGAGATATACTTAAAAGAGATTAAATGTTTGTTATGTCTTTGTATGAGACAAAACACCTCCTGCCATCTTTCACAGCTGCTTAATAAAAAGATCAAAACAGTCATAATAAGAAAATACTGAAAGTCTAAACTGTTTGCCATGGTAGACATTTTTTCACTTTCCAAACCATATTCCTTACACATTATACAGATTCTTATTCATCATAATTATTAGTTATTAGCAGTAACCAATGAAATACCTTTTCATTTCAGTTTTGATAAAATATTTTAAGCAAACAAATGCTGATAATGCTAGTATATTTTACCACATGCTAAGCAGAATCAGGATTCTCCAAATTCAGATTTTTCACTGCTATCAAAAAATCTGGGTCACAATTCAACTCCCAAATTCTTCAGTTTGATGTCTGGTTTTAGGGAGGTGGGCAGATGGAACTGGTGTTTTTTGTTGTTTTACACAAGGTAAGTTACCTATCCCTAGATGTGTGTGTAAACACACAGGAAAAACACAAAGCAAACTTGCTACAAACACTGAGTGGTCTCCTGCCAGAGCCAGATTTCTATATTCCTCACTAAATGGGTAATTGCAGAGGCCACTGTTGAGCAAACATTTCCTCACATCTTAGGCTTCACTTATGTGTAACTTTATTCAACAGTGTAAGTCCTAATATGATATAAACTTCCACTGCTCTGATCTCCCTCAGTAAAATTATACTCATAAATAAAAAGACACAGGTTTTTTTTGGGTTTTTTTTTTGCAAGATCAAGATCTTAAACTCTGTTCTTCTGCAAAACATTAAGAAGTGCAAAGTTTGGCACAGATGTAGCCATAATGTTAAACAAATGTTGTACCACAAAGTGGTAATTTCCCAACAAATGGAATATATTAAGAGACTTGAGTAGAAAAAATACAAGAGTACACAGTGTGCAATTCGTATCACTTTACAGCTGGGATTTGAAAAAAATAGCAACACAACTTAGGATAAAAGAAATCTAATAAAAATACAGAAATACAGTAAATTTTCCTTTGTCCTCTGTATCTCACAAAGTTTACTTGTTTCTGCTGTTATTTAAGTACATATAGGTATCTTCCATATATTTTCTATAGACATTGCAATTCAAAATGGTGTTTTAAGACAGGAGAGTGGTTTATGTTTATGTAAATAAAATTAATTCAAAGCTACCAGGAAAACCATAAGCAAAGAAGCCACTTGTTTTTCCAAACCGTGGTCACTCCACCTAGTCAGTGGACACCCAGAGGTACTTACAAGGGTACTTTTCCATACCTGAGAAGAAGTGTGCCTTGAAGCCTTTTTTTGAGACAGTGTTGTCAGAGTGAAACTCAATGCGCATGTTGTTGTACTGAGAGGTGATAACCTCAGGCACTTCTGTACCGCAGAATTTGCCGTGGAGCTTGGAATCAGAAGAAAGGCCACTGCGAATCTCCACGTAATCGTACTTGCAAACCTGAGAAAAGAAAGAAAGAAAAAATATTTGGCCAATCAAAATAAAAGCATGAAGCCATTTACAAATGCCAGAATTCTGATCAGTATATATATTGCTGTTGAATAATAAATGATCAATAGCCTTTTTCACTTTGTCCTGATTCTGAAAGCATTTGTAAATTCTTACATTTGTTGATTTTAGGTAAGAATATTTTAAGTCATTAACACATAGCTATACTATGAATTGCATTCCAACTTATATTTTTATAGATGCTGACTGGTGTTTAATATCTAAATTTCAAGATGCTTAAAAGCATTTTCACTCAATTTAAAAAGTAAGCATTCTATTAATAGTAAACTAAAATTTAGAAACATTCATCTTAAAAATTACACCTATCTGCATGCTATAAACCACATACCCCAAACCTACAAACCTTCTACTGACTGCATCTCAAAGATTTTTTTAAATATTAATTTTCACCTGGAAACTTACAAGGTAAGTTTTCATCATTACATATTTAAGATACATTCATTTATTTCCAAATATATAACTTTCCACTATTAAAAACATGCAATTTTCACCAACAGTAGCATAGCTATAACTGGGACCAGGATGCATACCATTTTCATTAAAAGGTTAAAAATAAAGTAATATAATGTAATAAAAAAGCCTTATGCAAGGCCTAGTTCTAATGATAATACTTTCAATGCATAATCCCTTGGTCAACTTAAAGCCATCCAGCCAAAAACTTCTAAGCTTCTTAGGCTCAACTATCAATCATTTAATCAAAAATGTCCCAGTTGTCTGCAATTAATAGCTTAAGAGAGAACATTGGCCAGGACGATTCATACAGAGCTTATATTGGTCCATTAAATCCAAGTTGTATTTGAAAAATTGCAATTTCTAAAAAAAAAGTGTCAGGGGAGCTGGAAGGGAAAAATAGAAAAGAATGTTTTGGTCTTTGTTGTTCTCTCTCTCTATGAAAAATTGTCATAATTTCCAGTTGGTTTTAATATAATACCCTGAAGATGTAGATTAAATTTTATTGTTACCGGAACAATTTTCACATGTGGCAGAGTTGAAAAGTGACTAATTCAGTTGAAACTCTTTCTGTACAGTATAAAGAACACAAAGATTCGTAAAACTTGAGTTACTGCCACATGCTAATCTATACTAATTGGAAGACATATTTCTAATAATGCATGTGATTTTCAAATATAGCTCACTACATTGACAAATCCTAACAATTCCAGCAATATAATAGTGGTGAGTTTTTATGATTGCATAGGTTTAGATCAGAAATCAAGTGTAATTTCAGATAGGTCTAATTCCCTCTATACTACACTGCACTGAAAAAAACTTACAACTAAACTGCAAAATGTGAATGCAAAAAATTGTAAAAATGTAAAAGAAATATTAAACTTGGTCCTAAATTGAGCACCTATAACAAATTTAAAAAATAGAGTATTTGATAAATGTATGCATTTTATGTCTGCACTCAGACAATATATTAGGATTTTCCAGATATTATGTTTCTTCTGATTTTCACAGACATCTATCCTTAGTACTACTATTTAACAGTATGAAGCCAAGATTTAGTAGCACGTGGGATGATCAAACTCCAGTTCTGATTGTTGAAACACATTTAGAATTTTTCTATCTGCTTATGTTACACGTCTTTTATGACCTTAGAGAAGTTATTTAACTTCATTACATACCAGGTGTTTTCCTTGCAAATCTTGCCCATGTACCAAGAAAGTGCAAGAAAAAGGTTTTTATTACTTGATCGAATGGTAATTAAATTTTAATTCTTTGGGACTTTAAAGCTTTTATTACATCTCTTGCACTTCTAGTAATAATGATTACAGGACATGAATGTAACTTACATATATCATTGAAAATTGGAATTTCATGGAGTTGACAACCCACTCCAAAAAATTACAGGGGAAAAAAATCTGACATTTCTGCCTCTGAAAGTAATATTGAGGTATTTTGGAGAAGTCATGGCTGGTTTGGTTCTTAGTTATAAATCAAACTCCAGCTTTTGTCCCTTCAAATACCTCTGCCCAAAAGGTGGGCATCTTTATACTAAATACATTGCTACAATTTTATTTAGAAATAAATAGAAATGTCAGAAATAACATCCTGGAATTTGTGTTCTTAATGCCATGTAAAGAATGTGCATATAAACTCAGTGGTAACAGCATGTTATGGCTGGAGTGTGGTGAGGAAATTCAACGATATGACACAGAATTGCCTACAAAGCAGAACAAAAGCTGAAAATTATGCTGAAACCCACAGTACTGCTTCTCATCCAAAAAAGCACTGCAATCCCCACGATTTTATTTAGAGCTTTAAGGAGCATCCTTTAGCACATGGAGGGCTCTGCTCTGTTCCTCCTCCTACCTGGGCAGAAGATCCCCCATACCTCTGGGGGTTGCCCAGCTCAAAAACTGCTGGTACTCTATTGTGACTTATTTCTGCTACTGCTCAAAGTATTCCCCTAGTGAGATACTTGTAAGTGATTTAAATGCTCCCTCACTCCATCACTAACCACAGCTTATGTGTATTCTTTGTAGTCAGCCTGTAAAGATGATTTGGTTTCTCCAGATTTTCTTCTCTTGAATTCTTTCCAATATGCTTCAGCCCCATTTGCTCTGTTTTATTTTGTTGATAAAAAAGTCAGCTGAGACTCAGCAGAGAACATTTCTTAAAATTCGTTGTAATACATATACATTTAGATGATATGTAGAAGAGAGCTATTCTTTCCATGTTTGTTTTGAAAGAATCCAGAAACAGTCCCAAAACGAAAACAAGAATATCCATGCTTATTGTCAGCACATGAAAGGTCAGCAAGGGTTTTATAAGACAATATCTATTTTTGAATGCTTGTGAAACCGTTTAGAACATAACAGATTGTGTAGCTCTTCATTCATGGTTACTTACTTCATTCCCTTCTAATTCAAAAAACTCAAACTTCATTGAAATTCGGTATTGTGTTGGGGCAACCACCTGCCACACACAGTTTTTGTTTGGAGGATACTCTTTTGGCCACCCTGGTGTGGTTATAGTCCCATTTAGCTTTGTCAGGAGTCCTCCACAAGCAGCTGTAAAATTAAAAGAGAACATAATTTCTTGACTGACAGTATGTTTTACTATAAACAGAAGCACGCTGAGAAGAATCAGTCCTCTCATTACTTATATGCTACAATGCCCAGACAGACTAATCAGAATCTTGCTTTATCATGCTTGGTGCAAACAAAGAGAAAGAGACAGCCCCTATCTTGCAGGTTTGTGAGCAGAGATAAGTTTCAGGACTATACAAGGCGTTATCATATTCATTCTTTTCCCCTCCCTCCAGAGACTCTGGTTATTCTCTCACAGCCTTTCCCATGCAAGTCCTCTGACCTCATCGCCCTCCCCAAGACCTTGACCACCCCTCTTCTGACAGAAGGATACTTAAGATGCGCTTCTCTCCTCGATCAGAATCAGCCCTACCTGTCTCAGCTCATATGGCTGTATATGCCTCCCATAACCTACTAGGTAAGGTCACTTCTTTAAAAGAACAGTCACATACACTTCAGTCACAATTGCTTTTGCTGAATCATGGACGTTCAATTAAGAGAGAAAATGCCTCTTATTTCCAAATATATGCCAAATAATCACCTCCATAAAACAGAAAAACACCATATTATGTTCTTGAATGCAGTTCAACTAGCAAAGGATAAACTCATCTTTTCCATCTGTGCATTTTTTTTTTTTTTTTTTTTTTAGGGAAAGTAAAGGGATTTAGAGAAGCTCTCGATCACACTCTGCTACATTGATAACCATTACAGCACTGTGACAGCACTGGAAGTGATCCACAAATCTCTTTCCAAAGAGCTGAAGGAAGAAGCTCTACTCAACTGCTCTCTGCTAACACTGAATGCTTTAAAAACTGGCTATTGCAGTCTAGCTGATGATCTCACATATTGCATCTACTCCATCTAACACAGTTGGGAGAATTCAGCAGTTACTGTGTCAAGGCTCATTTTGTCAGCTCAGACACATACCAGTGCTTCTCCTGGTCCCTAGTTTTCCATGCAGCACACTTCTTGGTATACATGTAAAAGTAATCTGATGGGAATGGCTGGACAAAGACCCTGGGTCACATCTCAGTGTATCAAAAGAGACCAGACATAGGTTTAGAGAATGCACCCAGATGGCACAAGCTGTCCTCTCAAATGACCCAATCTGGGTCAGAGAAACTACTGCCAGATTTCAATTTCTGCTTTTAAACATTGTTCTATTGATCCTTGAGGCAAAGGTGGGAAATGTGGAAATAGTGAAAAAAGAAAATCTTAACCCTTTCTATTATGCTGCCATTGATGGAGACTTGAATTAGAAGATCATAATGCAAATTTCTGTGCATGACATCACTGCAGTGAAGTATAGGGCAAAGTTTCTGATCTGACTAGAGGCACCTACTCACATGTGAATTAATACAGCTACCTCACCCCCCAAAGGCCCAAGCTATAACAAGGAATTTTCACAGTGACTACACAGTAATTTTGACTCAGCAGTTCCAAGTACTATCTACATACAGTGAGTGCCACCTCAACTGAAACAAACACATACACTTTTAGGGATAACTCGGGGTTTTTGCTCTAAGTTGCACTGCAGTGCTTAGAGTGACTTCATTTGACAGAGTTGCTTTACTGTTTGGGTGCCAGGAATGTATTTATTTTCCATTTTTCAGATGCAGAGAGAAGAGTATTCTGAAAGACTTCTCTAATATTCTGACTTGAGTCAGCAAGCAGACTAAACTCAATTCCTTACATAAATTTGGGCTAATGATCAAAAGCCCAGAGATCAAACCTCTGTCATCATGCCCCACCCCTTTGATTAAACTTATTTTCTTATTGTCTACCTAATGTGCAGACATCCAAATAAATTATTTTCCAATGTTCTCTTTACTAAAGGTGGGGGAGGGAGGAAAAACAACCAAAAAAACCCAACCAGCTTGATGAGAGCCACAATCTAACATGTCTTTAATCTAGGACTTCCACCAGCTCACACAAACATACAACAATAAAAAAACCAAAACCAACCCTGCAGATCCAAAACCAAAATAACAAAAAAGAATTGCAGAGAAACTAGGCAAAACTACCCCAAACTGTGAAAAATAATGAATTAAAGACAGGAAATTAGAACAAAGAGAGACCAGTGAATTGCATCAGAAGAAAACCAGGACTCCAAGCACCCCAATTTTCAAAATCCTTTCAACTAGTCAAACAGATGAGCTAAGAATAAATTTGTGCTATCCTTTGATTTATTGGTGTCTATAAGTAAAACTCAAACAATAGTTGGTGCATAATGATCAAGAGCTTATGGTTCTTTCCTTTGATATGAAATATGCATAGAATGCAAAATCTTATCTCAGTTCAATCCTATGTTTACACAGACTTCTGCTTATCTCTTTCTTTTTTCTCCAAATGATTATTTGAACATGCATTGCTCACCCTGTAAAATAAGAAAAGCCCACAGTGTGACTAGGAGAGGGGAAGATTCCTCTGAGCTTTGAGCTAAAATAGAGGACCTTGCTCTTCTAGACCTGCCAGCTTCCCAGGCACATCCCAGTCAGAGGTGGCCAGAGGGGTCATTAAACAGTCTGATTCTGAGAAAGTGGCAGATTATTCTGCTGGTAATTGTCTCCTTGAGAGACTTTGTTTTAGTGAGTAAGAACAGCGTAATAAGTGGTATGAAGTCCTACTTTGCACCATTCCTGATTGATGAACAGCAAAATCTGCAAAATGAAGCTGCTGACAGACATGGGACAAACATGGCTCTGGCATGACTACTGAAAGGACAGCACTGGTTTTCTGGGTTGGGTTCCACAGATCTCAAGCTGCTCAGACAGAGCCTAAGAACGTGTAGCATTTCATTCAGGCAATGGCACTCAGAGAGCTTTAAGAGCCCATAAGACAGCACCACACTGTACCTTCACAACTCTTTTTGTCAGGACCAAGTTCATAGCCAGGATCGCAGGCGCACTGGTAACTGCCCAGGGTATTTACACAGCGCTGCTCACAGCCACCATTGTCAGGTTTGGCACATTCATCTTCCTCTGCCAAGACAGGCAAGAATGCAAAAATGTGTTAAATAATTACCTTCCTCAGCTGTAACTGCTGGATCAATATTAACCCAGAAAGCTAAATGCTTGCCATTATAAGATGCACTACATAAACCACAGTGGTTGCTGACTAGAGGATTTTCAAATGCTAAGGAGACCTGCAACAGAGCAAATAAAAATTCATCCTTTGTGGGGTCTGGTTTTGTTTTTTTCTTTTTTTTTTTTTTTTTTTAACAATATCTACTGACAGCTGCAGAACTAATTTATAAGCACTTTGTGTGCAGCATCAGACAGCCATAATCTAAAGACGGTACAAAGTATTGAAGGAAAGATGGAAAATCCACAGTAGGGTCACTTGAAGGGCACTTTATCTCCCACAGAATCAATCTGTACATTATCCTGAATTCATACTCAAAAACAGATTAACAGAATCCTCAAATCCTAGGTTTTTATTCTCCTGATATTAAAAGGAACAAGATGAATCAGGACTGGGGGAGGGAAAGGAATTGTGTGTTCTCTCTACTAGCTCTGAAATATACCCATGAGATTCATTACTGAAATATTCCTCAGATGCTGGAATATTGTTTTCTTACACCAGGACAAGTAATTTCTCAGGAAAAAAATAAGAACTCCTACTCTCATGCCTATACCCTTCAAAGTTATAATTGTCTACAATGAAAACTATCAGTTAGGATTAGAAAAGCTATGGTTTCTTTTTAAAAGAGCAAAAAGGCTTTCCTGGTCGCATGACCTGTACTTCAGCTGTCACCATGGCCACACCACTGCCAGTGGCTTTAACTGTGCCACCAGCAGCACCGTGTGCAAATGACAACTTTCCATGCATCAAATTCTTCAGGCATAGTTTCATTTGTATGACATCCTCCTCTCCCAAAAAAAACACCCATAATTGAAAGAAGACTATGAGGTTATTGCTCAATATGATTTCTGATCTGTTCTTTTGGGTTTTTTCCCTGCTTACAGAGAGTAATAAATTGATAAAGCAGACCAATCCAGAAAATAAATTAGGAAAAATCTGACAAGATTTGGACAAAGAAAATAAAAAAAACTTAAATGGCAAAAAAAAAGCCATTTGCAATTTTACTGTTTAAATTTATACAAAGTGCTACTTTTTTACAAAATTAGATATCTTTCAGAAGTTGATTAACTGAACCTGAAGACAGAAGAAACTTGTGCTGAATATATTCCTTCATTCCTTGGACACATTTTACTAGGAGACACAAAAACCTCTATTGTTTTGTTTTGAATAAGTTGTATGCCCAGGAAAAATTATTCTAGAGACAATACATTCTATTAGTAAAAAAAAGATTGAGAAATATTTTTAACATCCTTTCATAATTTTTCTAGTCCAAGAAGTGATAAACTGTTCATAACAGCTGTTCAGCTGTCCCAAAATATGTTTTAATACTTACCTTTAAAAAAGTTAGCTGCAAACCCTGCTTTGTTAACAGTTCCATCGGAGACAAACTTCATCCACAGGGTATTAGAGGTAGATCTAATGTCTTCTGGCTTGTCATAGCCACAAAAGTGACCAATTAAAGGACTGTTCTCATTTGCTCCATCTCGGATTTCCAAGTAGTCATACGCACAGTTGTCATGTCTTTCAATCTGTAAAACATAATTTTCAAAATGACCTACCTGAACTTGACCATAAATATCAGTCAGGTAACAAAAAGAATTAAATTTTTTCAAAGTTAAGGTTAAGGTCTCTGTTTAGGGTTCAAGCAGCAGGAAGATGAACGAACATCATTGAATAGATTTTAACTATACTTGTTTTCTATAAAAAAAAAATTAAATGTTACTAAGGACACAACAGTCTAACTGGGAAAAAAACTAAAAAAGACATGCTCACCTCTAAGTTTCCTAGTGTTCTGTTAAACTTCTACTCTCATCTCAAGTAAAGTCCTCTTTTCTCATGTACACTCAACTAAAGAAGATTAATGGCTCAGCAACTAAACAGGTCAGAAATATTCACTGTTTTAGAAATATTAAAAAGCTCAATTTTCATCAATATGATAAGATTTTTAGAATATCCCTTTATTCTCCAGACAGAGCAAAATTTTGCATTTGGCATTGTTCACTGATGTTACAGGATAAAGGTAAAAAAATTGAGGTGCGTAAGGAATTTGATTCATCTGAAAAATTAGATCCAAACACACGTCTAAAATGATCAGCTCTTAAGTAGTCAAGAGAACAGAGGACAAAAAGAAACTAATCTTTCTGTGGCCGATGCAGCCAGTTTCTCCTGCACAATTCCTGATTTCAGGTTCCTGATTTCTTTTGATTTTCTGGGTCAATGAGTGAGTCTTCGCTGTACTGATGGAGAAACCTACTGAAACCGGAACAACTGAAAATTTCCCTTTTCCATTTAAACTTTCTGCTGGATGACATTTGAACACAGACTAAGAGTGGGCACGTGTGCCTGTCTACTTGAGTAGTGAGCCTTGTGCTCTTTACATAATAGTATTTCCAGAGTCGATCAGAATGGGAATTGCACCAGAGAGGAAAGCAGTAGCAGCCCAAATATGACCTTGTCCAGAAGCTAGATAATTTATGGTGCTTGTCTTTATTGAGAGTGTGTCATTCTCAACAGAATTAAAAACCCTCTTGAGCTGCGTCATTTTACTGCTGGAATACTTCACATTGCTCAGTCTTATTAATAACAGAATTAACTAGATCCAAGCATTCAAAAATAATTCCTGTAAGAACACTCTTGTTTAAACTAACTGGCTGAATCAGGAGAGGCAAGCTTAGGGATAGATAGGATGGGGAGGGAGAGAGTATCACAGTCAAGTAGAAGGGTTGGAGAAAGCCTCAAATCTAATCAGCACATCTACCTTCTGTTAAATCAATGAAGTCTAAATTAAGCCCAGAAAAATCTACATTTGATCTCCAGAGAGAGTTTTTCTTGCACCTAAGCTTCACAGTAAGCAGAAGTATCTACTGGTTCTCTACTCTACTTGTGTATCACGACCAACACAAAGCTCAGGAATGACCACAGACTAAGGAGCATCCACTCAGCACATTAAGATTTCTTATGTAAGAGGGAAAACTGGAGGGAAGGAACTGTTTGATTTTATGCCATTTTAGTGGCATCAAAATATGGCACTTACACACTTAGACATTTCTCTGTCTTCTTTCCAAATTTCTAATTCTCCAGGCATTTACATGCATAATTTTCTCCCACGCACTCCTCTGTCACTAACCATATTGCATATTTCCTAGTATTTTGCTCAGGAATTGCTTAGAGTTTGGGAATGATTGAGGAAAGCAAGGAAGATTTGGGATGTAACCACCTATTGCTGATTTTAGCGGAAATTGTATGCAACTAATGCAGTACATGAGCACTGGTAAGTTTTTCACAATACCAATTCCAAATTTTCATTAATCTAAATAATAAATTCATGACATCATATTCTAATTTGAAATAAAGTCTGCCTTGTTATCTCAGTAAAAATCGAGAAGTGAATCGGTCCAAAGCTCACTAATATCAATGAAAAATTGTGCATTTTCCCCACACATCTGTGGTAATTTCAGTACTCAAGAAATTTTATTAAAATCAGTTTTTTCCATGTTTCCATTTTTATGGGCAATATGGAAATTATGATTATCCACCAGCCAAGTGTGGCTCCAAGTTACATGCGCCAAATTTCCATTGAGGTGAATTAGTAATGTCTTTTCTGAGGATCACTTTACTTTGGGCAGAAGAAAACAGCTAAAAATACATTTTGTATAGAAGTAAGTTTCTAAACTTGCTAAGACTATAAGAATCAACCAACCTGCAAAATGCTATTGAGTTTCAAAAAAACCCATTTGAAAGGTGGCTGTTCTACCATATTCACTTATATTTCGTTTACTACTAGTGCAAGTGATGCCAGTATCATCAGTATTAAAGTGTTACACCTATATGTAAACTAACAGATAAGTATTGTGGTTTTGAGAAATAACTGGTACTTGGTAATCAATGAAAGAAAATATTATAAAATGTGGGGTTTTTTCCCATATCTCAAGTTTTAGGATTATGTGGTACTATCATCTGGGAACACTACCATACAAAGGCCTATTACACTTGCAATAGTCTCTTATTCCTCCTGCTTCCTCCTGTATTTTCTATCTTTCTTATTCTTCCTACTTCCTATTTGTTCCTCGAGGAAAATCTGTTCCAGTTAATGAAAGGACCCCTGGTGAGTTTGGTTGTAACTGGACTGATCCCATAAATCTTGTTTACTGGAACACTAAAATTTCGCAAGATATTCACATGATATTACATCTTGATGAGAAGAAATACACGGAATATTAGCAAATTTTAAAAAAGAAATCATATCTAAAAATTTTTTTACAGAAAAATGAATTTCCTATAGGAAACTGAAAGATAACCTTGGCTCCTGAAGGCCTTGGAGGAAACCTAGAATTTAAATGGCATCAGAGAACTAAGTCAAGACATTGTCAGAAAAATTACTAAAGCAGGCACATAAGAACAGGAAAACACTATGAAATCTCCCAGAGAAATGGCAAGCCAGAGACATTCCCTACATCCCTTCTCAAAAAAATAGGCCTCATAGTTTCAGGTTTAGAAAAACAACAACAAACCAACCAAACCAAAAAACCCACATAAAAACAAATACACATCCGGAGTACCTCTGTCTTATAGCACTCCTCCAATAGGAAAAAATGAAGATAAAATTAAAAATTAAATCAAACAAACAAAAAAACAACCCTAAAACTGAACCAAAAACAATAAAAAAGAGAGAGAAAAAAGGATATGAAATGCAAATATGGAAGCAATCATACTGCTGTAAAAATCTTTACATTATTTTTTGTCATTGTTAATTATTTTGTTCATAAAGTCAAGCTGCAATACAGGTAAACGTATCTGCCTCAGGTTGTAGACTTCGGTCATAAAAAGTGGCATATATGCCTACTGAAATCAGTAGATCAGATAAATTTTATTCCCAGATTTATGTAAAAATAATTTAAATTATTGCTATCTACAAAGAGTTTAACAAGGTCACTCAAATGAGGGAGATTAATATGAATCTGCTCTACAAACCCTCTGGATTTTTTTAGCTGGAGAGACTGCCAAAAAAAGTTCTTAAATAAAAAAGCAAATAAACTTACAAAAAAAAAAAAAAAAAAAAAACAACAACAACCTGTTAATTTTCAAAGAACAATATTGTAAAGGTGACAGTAATAATGAAAAATATGGAGTTCCCAGTCCCAACATCTCTACTCTCACTACTCTCACACAGACAGTGGAAATTATAGCAGCCAAATAAGAAAGTGGAATCCTGCACTCAGTGGAAAATGTGTTGCCCACAGCAGGCAAAACAAGATGACTCATTGATACAGTTTGAAATTCTCAGTTTCCCTAGTGCTTTTATTTCAGAATGAAGGTTATTTATACAGTTATTTTTTCTAGTATTACATAGGGATAATGAGAATTCCTCTTACTTAACTGTACCTTTCAGAAGACAGAGAAGTAATTTTCTCACAAACACACTGCAATAACTCTCTGGCCTGACATTTACTTTTTTCTATCTCAGCTGGCACCAAGAACAGTGATTTTTAAACAACTTTTTGTTTTACTGGGCAGTGCACCAAGGGTTCAGTCCAGAGCGGGACTTAGTACCAAAAACCAAAACACCTACCTTCAAGAGCTGGGAGCAGAAACGGAAATTGGACCCAGTGGTGAATGTCCAGGCACTCCAGAGCAGCTCCCAAAGCTACTCCCATCTTCAGCAGGGAGCCCAGTGGATGAGCCAGTAAGATGCCACAAAGACAGATATAACAGTCTTGTGCCTGTCTGGGGTGCCTCATTTGGTGCTCAAGGGCATCTTGCCACTCTGGAATTACAGCTCAGACTCTCCCTGGAAAAGTATTTCAAGTCCCTACTGTTGGAATTTTTTTTTCTTTTCAAAACTTATGAAGTATAAGCCCCAACTTGAGAATGTCCCCTGATTGTATTTCTGCTCAATTTCCTCTTTCTTCTTATGAGGTGTTAGTCCACATGTCTCACCTCTAGAGAGTGCCATAATATTGAACAGTCTGAAGGAAAAACTGGACATTTCTTCCTAAGGCCTTAATCACTTGTCAACTTCTGGTTATTTCCTGTATGGTGAGGCATAAGCATGCCATCTTCACACTTGTAAATAGTCCCTAACTTGGTGATTAGAAAAAGGTTCTGAAAGACAGGGAGAGATATTTGATTCTCCCAGCAATGACAGTGAACTGAGGTCAGTTCAAGCACGTGAAGACCAGTGCTGATCAAATGCATCCAGACCAAACAGTGCAGCAAGTCTCTTTTGCAGAGGAATAGGGCCATTTCCCTTGTCATCACACTAAAAAATGCTGAGCAGCAATGGCAGACTAGAAAAGCTCCGTATCTAGTCAGTAAATTATATAAAAGGTACTCAAAATGCTCATTTTCAACACGGCTTAAATAAAGAGACTAACATACTATGGTAAGTAATATTGAGCCAGGTCAAGCAGACTCAGAAGATCACGGGAAGCTGATCTTGTCTGCACTAGAACTGACATTAATTCAGGATTAAAAAAGGAAAATTCAGTAGAACCTATGAAAATATTCAAACTTCTATACTTTACATTAATAATTGCTGATAAAGTCCCAATCCCTTGTTGTCTCACACTCAAATCATTCTACCAGTCAGAGCAAAAATGTGCCATAACCCTGAAATCTGTCTGCAAGACTAAAGCGTCAGGTTGGAAATTACAGTTATGTTTACTATACTTGTATTTAGATCTAGGTACAACATAAAGCAAAAAAGTCCAGATTTTTAAAAAATGTTCTTCATGCCCTTACTGCCGAAGCATAGTCAAAGGAAACAAATTAACTCAAAATTTACTCAATTAACTCAAATTAACTCAAAATTTATCTAAAAGTTCAAGCTGGTGTATTGTGTAGGAATAAAACAGACATGAAATATTACTTTTTTTTATGTGATAGTTCACCACAGTTTAGCAATGTTATACACAGCATGATGTACACTAAAAACATACACCTATGACGACTCACCACATCTTTTTTCTTTGCTCACTAAATACAGGTTTGTGAACTGAATATTAGTTTTAGGGTTTTTTCCTTTTCAAAGCAGAAGCCAAAGCACAGAGTGTTTTTTTTTCTCCAGCCACGTATTCATTTTTGAAAATAAGATTTAGCAGAGATAAAAAGTCCTGGTTGTTTAACAGAATATTGAAGTAACCTTGCTGAGCTGGATGATGTACTTGGTAAAATGTGACTATCTCCAGTAATTTTAACATTCTAATTCAAATATTAGAGATAACATAAAAACTTTTAATTTTGAAATTTTCTGGGGAAGTGAAACTTTCATGGATTATAGAGTTAATTTATCATTGAGAAGTCTTCAATTAATTCACAGGTTTAATAAATATTCCCTTAAATTTCACTGTCACTTAGCCACTAGATGCTTGTCTGAGATTAGTTAAAAGGCTTTACCTCAAAAGCTTGAAAGGTTAATCCTACATTGTAGTTTTCTGACACTGTTATTTTCCATACACATTCCTTCATTGGTCTGTAGTCATCAGGATAATTGGGAGACTGGATCTGGCCTTCATTTTTGTGGATTTCACCTCCACAAATAGCTGATAAAAGCATAACATTTTACTGTCAATAATGACATTTTCTGTAATTTGCCCACGCCCAAAGTGACATTATATGATCGCATTTTCAAGACTAATAATAAAATTGTTCTGGACAATACTTAAATCTACCAAGGATAAATTATTGAAAACACAATCAATTTAAACCATTATATGTATTTTAGTTAGCAAATATAATTTAGCATTTCTAATAGCTCTAAACATGTCTACAGCGTTGAGGATGAATTTGTAATCATGGATAATCTGAATCTACACATTTTACAGAATATATTTAAAGAGTCAAAATAATTAAATTTTTGTTCACTCTTGAAATACACTTAAACATTCTTCATTGATATTTACTAATCTTTAGAGACAAATGAAAGCAAAATCTCATATTTTATAATGATCTATGCATTTTAACCTACATTTTAACCTGCATTTTATCACTTCAAGCTTGCATTCAGTTTGAAGAAACAGTAAATATAAATTTAAAAATATTTTCATGAAAAGTACAGGTTCTATTTTAAACAGGTAAACGTTAACTTGCTAATATACTCAATGTGCATGGGCGCCTTTGTTAACTATGCCCAGAGTATATGGAAAATATAAGACAGATTTTTCTGAAGGATAATCTTTGCAAACACTAAGTGCAAGAACATGCATATTTAGTAAATAAAAGACCGGTAAAAAATGTTTATGATTATTAACAGTGATTTCCCTGAAAAAGAGCTCAGTTGAAATCCACTCACGGGAGAAGTTTCTAAATGCCCTGCCTAGTAATTTAGCACCTACTGTCTCTTAGTGATAAAATACTAATTTCACGTTAGTTTTGGTGGGGGATGATTAATATCAAAATTATCTGGTTAATATTATTCTTCCATAACCAATTTATTTTTAATGCTGTAAGAGGCTTACCTTCATAAACTGCTGCAAAACCCTTCCCAACCCAGTTGCTGCTGCTGCGGAACTCAATCCACATCCTGCTGTCGTTGGATGTGAGCACTTCTGGCAGTTTGTCACCACAAAACCTGCCTAAAAACATGCAACCAGTAACTGCATTTTCTGCCGCCTCTGAAGCCAAATGCTGCAAACATTTATACAAGTGTTTAACATTATCGGCAGAAGTAGCAGAACCAACTCAGTGGAACTACCCATACGCTTATGGTTAAGCACATGTGTTTCTGCAGATCAGGACCTAACACACAAAGATTTTATTATAAAGCTTTCAGAACTTTTTATTGCAGTCAGGCTCACAACTCTAAGCATAAAACCTTAGTGGAATTAATGAAAAAAAATATTGTTCGAGGTTGTTTATACACATAAAAAACACATGCATTTTGGAAGGGAAAAATGAGTACTAATCTTAAAAAAGGAACAAATGCAGGTCACACTAATACAACTGATTGTGCCTAAGGGCCAAAGAGATTTTAAAAGTAAAATCTAAATGACCTATTCACATTACCCTCTTAAAGTCTGCCTAGGTAGGTAAAATTTCTGTTGTTCTAGTTGACAGAGAACAGGTGAAGAGGATAATTACGGTCTGGTCTGAACTGTTTCTTCTTTATTTACTGTTCAAAGCCAAGAAAATAGACATTCCTGTTAGAGAGCTGTCCTCTGTACCTGGGAACTAGCAGTACAGGAGGTGAAATTTCCCCACCAACCTTCTGAATTAAAATAGGATGACTACAGCTTTTACATTTCAGTTGCAACTCAATTCACTATTGCTTTGCATGTCTCTTCTCTGCAAGAGCAGAGAAGAGCACACAAACAACAAAGAGAAGCAATCTGCTCATAATCTTAAAGGTACAGGCACAGAGCTCGTAAGAACAGCTCTACAGCAGGTGCATGTTCTCATCACATGACCTATGAATTTCCCATCACATGCTCTACAGATTTGTCTCTACACTTCTTCCCTAATTCTCTGAAAAAAAAAAAAAAAACAACTAGAGCAGCTTCATAATTCAATATCCATAAGCAAGGCAAAATCTTGCACATTCTGTAGGTGTCATCTTTCCACACTTGCAGCTGAATAATGGCAAGCTGCAGCAAAAGGAAGGCTTGAGGCTTGAAGTCAAGGCCATTTAGAGGGTTTTTTTCCCCATCCCCAAGTTTAGATCCATTCTAGACACCTGAAACCCAAGAAGTTTGTTGTGGGTTCAACAGCAGGTCCACTGAGCCCAGTGAGTGTGGTGCAGTGGACGGTGCAGCGTTTAACAGTTGCATACCAAGCAGAGAGGATTTTCTCCAGTAGCCATCTCTTACTTCAATATAGTCGTACCAACAGAGGCTGCTCTTGTAAAGGTCCATGGTGGTAAAGTTTAAAACGATCTGCAATCAGATGAGAAGGCAGAAATAAATCATGTGTGGTAAATAAGAGAAAAACAATCTCGACAACATTCTGAAGAACTGAAGCCAGAATGGTCACCTGTAATAGAATTCCAACTATTCAGACATTTAATTATCCTCTCCTCAATTATTTCTTTGACTAAGCAAAAGTTTCTTGGGAACATGAAAACTTTATTGCATTGAATCTTATATATTTGTTCAAAATCAAGACAAACTACTCAGATTTAATTGCTCACAGGAGGTTTTCCACTGAGAAATAAAAATTTGAAAATGCTAATTAGGTAAAATATAAGAGTAATATAATTTTTAGTACATTACTTGATAATTCTTCTGCCAATTCCCCTTCCATTACATTTTGACTATAACCAGCACTGATTATAATCAGCTGCAAATAAAAAAAAAAATTAAATAATTGTTTTCTTTTGGTTTGTGCTTCTCCTATGATTGTTTTGACACGATATTTCCTTTGAGACATATAAATGTTGACAATGTTGGACAGTAATTCTGAAAGAAAGTTCACTAATAAGAAATGGTATACAGTCCCTTAATGATTCTTTATGAACTGATAATAAAGCTTTCTATACAGAAATCGGAGTTCTGCACATTTCTGGAACTTTTGAACTTGGACTCCAAGTGTTATTGAGAATATCTGTAAACAGGCATATTTTCAATACTTCTTACAAGGACTACCCTTATATTAAATTATGTTATCCCTGTTTTAGAAATATTAATCCTAAACTGCCATAAACTTATACTTTTAACACAGGAATAGTATTTGTCCTGATCACACACTGACACAATAGCTACAGTTTAAACCCTGACTGACTGGGATAGTCTTAGCATCATGTCCTGCAAATTACAGTCATAAATCCAAACAAGCACATTAAAAATTACTCATATTTTTTATTATAAATTAATTTCCAATTAATACCTTTTTATTTGATTTAGGTATACTTGGAAAAACAATTCATCTTCTTCAGAATCAGTTCCTCAGCGCACATAAATAAATATTTCAAACTAACTGAAATCCTTCTCTATTCACATTTGAGCATAGAATTGGTATTACCTTAGTTTTGATCTTAGAAATTTGCAATTGAAACCTGCCATTATAAAACAAACACAAATTGCTGCACAGTAGCAGGTACCTCACACTGCAAAAACACATCTCTATGGCAGCCTATGGAGCAGCTGTGAGTGCCGGTTGAAAGGAGAGGAATTTACCCTTAGTCCAGATGCAAGGAAAAAATTTTAACAGCGTAACTGGAGAAATGAACCCAGACAGTCAGATAAGATGGTTTAGTTCCATCTCAAACTTCTTGGTTTCATGCACTCTTTCATGGATATTTAACCCACAGGACATTTTGTCTTTACTACTTGGACAGTCCTTCAGGAAGATGTACTGAAGAAATAAATGCACAAATATTGCCAGAATTCCAAAACCACCTATTTACTATGAGAAATATGAAGAGCCGACTGAAAGTCAAAACATTCATATGCTTTACTCTACTTCAGTTTTTTAATATGTTTCCAAATCCTATTTGAATCTACTTCAGAGGATGGCAGAGAGATCATTCTCTTATACACAGAAATTCTCTGTCCTTGGCAGAATTTTTCTTCTTCAACTCTTCCTTCAAATAGAGACCACACCAACTTACAAAACTTTTGTATTCCTCAAATCATCCATTTGCATCCATCCTTTTTTTTCTCAAAGGTAAGTGGGTGTCTCTGTATTTAGCCATACTGCTTGAAAGCCTTCTGCCCTCATCAGTCTTGTCCTTTTCCAGCCATGCCAACTTTACCCCCTATCTGTGCAGTCAGAGGGGTTCACAAGGGGCAGCCCTTTGTCTTTGCCCTGATGAGATGCTGACAGCTGCTTACACTAACCCAGCTGGCTCTGCTGGAAGCAAGAAGCCACAACCTATACCTCCTCCACTGCTTCACCTTCTCAGAGACTGGAGAGGTCTCTCACTAGCCACGGGTTTTCCTTTTTCCATGACACAACTGAAACATCAGATTTCTTCTCTGTTTTTTGTTTGGAAATTCACCTTTTTCCAAACCTTAGTTGCCAGGATAGGGTTGGGAAATGGATGGTTTCACTTAGCTGTGATCACGTCAATGTCTCAAAGTGCTGCTATCTAAATGGGAACGGTTAAAATTTAATGAGCCTCCTCAGTGGCCCCTGCTTTTGAAACTACATGAAATAACCTTCACAGCCTTTTCTCACTCTGACATGCCAAGGTATTTGATGATACAGCAATTTCTTAACACTGACCAGAATTCATTAGCTGTACATAGGCAGAACCCCCAGTCTGTCACAGCATGATTTCTGGACATGAACCAAACAAGTTTAAATGTATTTAAGATTCTGATTTGCTATTCTGCAAAGTATTAAATAGAGCTACAGACAAGGCAGAGCTTATTCAAGGGGACGGGACTGCTGAGAGGCTTCCCAGGAAAGACAATCAATGGGTATTTGTCAGCACAATTAAAGAATTATTGATTACACAGCAGATTCAATTGTGCTACTGCAGCTTCCAAGAGAATATATCATACCTCCTATTGCCTGAGATAAGAAAGCACAAAATATACAACAAATACCAGTAATACAAACCTAGGGTTTTGCAGGTGGCATTTTTTACGCATATCAATCAAGGATTTTTCTGGACTATTTTATCTTTCATGTAAAACATTAAGGAAAATTCAGAAGTAGTGCAATCTATTCAAAAAGGCAAATTCAAATAAAACACTGGCACAGCTGCAACTCTCCCTATGCCAATAAAATTTCTACACACAAGAAGTAGGATTCACCCTGGATGGGGGCACACAGCATTAATAACGCCATCCTCCTTCTAAGACTTTTCTGTGTATAGATATACTGAGTACAGCTTTTATAGCTGTAGTTTACCATGTAGTCTTAAGTCTCAAAAGTAAAAGGTGAATGGACTACCTTGTTTTACTCTGAGGAACACACATATTTTATGTTGGCTTGGCAATTCATGATGCCTTGTGAATAAAGGGAATTCCAAAACTTGTGCATGCCACTGCAGTTCCAGCCTTCGTTAAATTTCTGGGTATCAAAGATCCAAAGAGTCCTTAGTTGCAGAAAGAAGCATGGATAGAAGTCATCCAAACTATGCTTATACAGCAGAATGCTAAATCTCAATAAATAAATAGAGAAGAGCTAGGCAGAGCCTTTCCAATTTATTTTTAGGTGACTGAAGTGCTCACTGACCTTTCAGAACATGGCATGATGCACTTGCATATGCTCTAATCTCCACACAATATTCCTGAGGTTTATCAGGGCCAAAGCAGCAAAGGAACAAAAATTTGAATGTATTTTCCTTTTCCCTTCATTATATGAAAATGTTATCACCATTTACTGAGAAAAATTTGGATCAAGTATAATCCTTGTCCAAGGTATCATGATATATGCTTTAGCTAATATTTAGACCTCATGGGAAAAAAAAGAATCTCATAGAGTTCTTTATCTCAAGACAGCCAATATCCTATGGGAATAGCATGGACAAACAGACTTTTTGACACTAGCACAAATATAATTTACTTTATTCTTACTGAACTATATGGAGACTAGAGAGTTTGGAGGTAATAACAGTGCCCTATGGATATGACTTGTCATGTAAAATTTCAACTAGAAAATTCTGCTTATTCTTTTCCTCATTTGGGGCAGCAGGTAAATTGGGAAAGGAATCAGTCCTCTCACTTTGCTGATTTCAACATAGGGGCTTTCCCCTATTAAGATTTTGTCTACTATAATACAGCTTCAGTGGTGGTTACAAACTCAAGACTATTTTTCTTGTTAGATTACAAACATACTAATATTACACTGGTGTCGATAGATAGGCTTACACAAAGTTGGACTATGCTATAAATACTTAAACATCAACACTAATTCAGATGTAAGTATTTTTTCAAGAGCAAATAATTGTAGATGAGCACACTTTCTTATTTTTTTTAATGGATTTGTGGAAAAAAAAAACCTAAGCCATTTTTTTTCTGTTATCACAGTAATGTCTAAAACATAACACAAATAATGGGGACATAAATTCACTATCTAGAGCAATTTTCATCTTTTGCACAAACATTCTCTTATTCATCTCCTATTTTTTTTTCCCTGACAACCTGCTGAGCCACCCTTTTCCTCCCAGAAGAGAGTGTTTAGTTTTCCTCCTGTCTCTGGCGCTTGCCCAGAGGAGGGCAAACACTCTCCAAATTACTTTTCTTTCATTCCCCACAGTAGCAAATGCCCTTACAGCTCCTCAGGATCTATTAGAACAACAAGAGTATATCTTGTTGGTGCCGCACCTACCAGGACCCTGACCTGAAAGAAACATGGAACAAAGTAATACAATCAGGAGAAAAAAATGTCCAATTCATACATAGTGGGAGACTTCTGAGACAAATGACTGAAATATCTGGGGGCAAGAGCTGAGTCTTCCTATTTGAACTTGCCAGTACTGAATCTGTTAGATTCTATATTTCAGTCTTTGAATTCTGTATTTTTGTCTTTAGTACTTGACTGCTTGATATTAGCCACTACTTCATGTGAGGAAACTTACATCCTTTTTCCTGCATATTTTGTCTCAGCTAAAGGCTTTTTATCACTCCCTCTATCCGTATTTGTTTTGAAGCAGGGTGATATTTGAGCCAATAATTTAAAATGAGATTTAGTTAGCACATTTTGAAAGTGTACACAAGAAGGACAGGTTTTGCTTTCACTAGGATGGCACACTTCTCTCTCCAAATTGCTCTCACCAAGCCCATTTTTCCCCGTTCTTTTTCCCATAAAATTGATCTCCAGAAAGTAAAACTAAATGCACTAGAACCAATTCCAGGGAACACCCACAATGACACTTTCTTTACTCATGTTATTATGGTTTCATTTTAGAAACATCTTCTTGAATACACTAAGAACTTTCTTCGTTACAGCCCAGCTATCAGTCCCATACATCTCAGTCAGCTGGCCCGAGCCCATGCTGGAAAATGGACCATTCAGGAGCCTGAATCACCTCTTCTACTTTGATATTGAACTATGGTGTCAGTTTTAAAGGGAATTCATGGTGCAAGCACACAGCTGATTGAAATCATGTCTTTATTTCACAAGTACATCCATCTAATTGATGATGTGGTTCTGATGCCACGTATCAAAGCAAAGTCATTAGTACATAGTCCATGGTCCCATTTTTTATGACACACCATTATTTTCAATTATTATGCATCTTTTAAACTTAAACAAAAAAGTAACATTTTACTTTACTTTGAAAATAATATCTGTGTCTAGCTAGAGGAACATTAAAATACCTTCTCTCCCGGGGTCACAGAGATTCGCCATATGCAGTGTGTGTAGGAAGGATAACCATTTGGAAATCCAGGAGAAGAAAAGTTGCCTGTAGATTCCTGCAGTGTTTCTCCACAGGCTGAAAGAAACAAATTACATAAAAATATAAAATTTAATGTGCCTAATGGAGAAAAACGCATCTTCCCAATATCTACTCAGAATACATTTAACTCACTGCAGATGCAGAATGGAAAATAAACTAGTTAGTTTACAGTTTATTAAAAGCCATGGTTTTAAGCCAGTCTGACATTCATTCCATTTTATGCAGGATGTTTTTATTCCATTAAATATTTCACTTGTGTGTTGTCTGCTGACATAAGCAAAAATTATGGCAGCCTTAAAAAATATCATTGCTGTCAATCAACTGCAATATTATACATAGAACAATTTTGGTAATTAAAAAAAAGTTAGACATCCTTTAAGAAATAAAAGAAATGCTAGCACAACATGACTTGCATCACACTGAAACTTTTTCAGCGGTTTTATTTAATTTAGTCCTTTACCCACATGAAAAACTGATCTGACCTAAACTCACTTATTTGCGTTGGTATAAAAAACTAAATCCTATATTCAACAAAGTCTCTTAGCAAGAGTGATTTGTAGAGATACAAGTAATAAAAGCAAAGCAAATGTAAAGTCCTAAAATACCAAAAGCTTTTATTTTCTTTATTATTGAAGCTTTTAGCACCCCTCTCTCACCTGTCAATCATGCTGCTAGATGCTGGTGGATGCTGGCTAAGAAATCATCTTCACACTAAAATATAACATTGGAAGTTACTGCCACTCTCCACCATTAAAACTGATTTTGGTAGGGTGTTGCACCTTAGTCAGTCATCTTTTTTGACCTTAATCAAATTTTTCCACCCCCTGATTTTGCAGGTGTGATACAAGATGTGAATTTGATATTATCTCATGACTAACAGTGTAATCAGATCTGCAGTGCTTTTAAATTACAGGGCTACCATTGGCAGCAGGTGAACAACCATGTCATCAAAATATTGATGAATTATAAATGTTCTGGAAAATCTTTAAATAAAAGAGGACAAAGGAAAAGATTGCCTATGACAAAGACAGACAACACAACTGTAAAGCTGTTTTGTTAAAATACATCTAAGATGTGATCAGACAACTACACTGTTATATCAGGCGTAAATTATAGTCAAGGCATTAAATATGCTCTCGGACACTCAAATGGTTATCATGGTGAGAAAAGAAAGGAAAGAATAGCATGGTCCTCAAGAAGTGTAATAGCTAAAGCCACCATCACTGTGTCCTTTATGAATGAAACAGGAAAAGAAACCATTTTCCTCCCTTCATTTAAAAAATGTGGTTTTATCTTTAAAAAATTGCAGGCAGCCACAGCAAGTGGTATTTCTGCACAAAGCCCTTTCAGTGAAAAGGCTATATCTGTCATTAACCACAATTTCTTTTTAACACAACAATGAATGCAAAGACATTTAAGTTGCATACTCCTGTACTGGGTTCCCCCAGAGCTGGTGAACTGTGCCATAGCTTACAGTGCATAAGTAAAGCACTTTAGAAAAAGCCAACAGTGAAACTGTTGGAGTAGAGGACAGTAGGACCTAAAGATGAGACTTCCACAAGAATCCAAGTACTCCTCTCACCTCTTTTAGAGCCCTCTGTTATTCTTTCTCTCATCCATGGTTTCATTAAGTTTACGTCAGAACACTCTGTGCTCCATATACAGAAGATGTGTACAGACCTAAAACAATGGCTTTTAAGCTGCAAAAGGAGTCACGGAACTTTTCTCCCCCCAGGAATTACAGACTAAAGCTATTTAATATGAAAATTTACCTTCTATCCTTATTAAATTCCTGAGAGCTCTCTATCAAATTAAAACTATTTTCAGAAATATCTCTAAATTTAACAGAAGCATAAAAAAACTTGTAAGTAGATAGCTTCTACTAAGAATTAACACAATCAGAATTTATAAAATGGACTTGGGCTTCATGTGTTTTGCCATATTTATCTTTTAACTGTAAATTCTTGATTACTCAAGGGAGCTATAACAGGAACAGCTTATACCAATCAATAGTTGAATTAATTTTCTATGGGATCTGAGCTCTAGGCTGGCTTCCAAAGCTGCAGTAGACAGGGTGATATTTGGGAATTTCTTGTTGAAAAGCACATTTCTAGGCAACGGGAAATGGTTAAAGTTCTATCACTAGAGAATGTAAAGGTTTTCTTTGTATTTGGACTGTCGTAACTGCAGTATCCACGACTAGGCTTATAAGACAGAATATTACAATTTTTTTTTACTGTATAATGGTCCACTAGCAATGAAATCCACTTTGGGAGAGAAATGTGGAAGGAAAATGAGTGGTAAGGGCCACTTATTTAAATTTCATTTCATACTTATTTTAGTATACTTCAAGTCAGAAGTTATCAATTACAACTTCAATTTTATATGACTCTGCTTTAAAAAGCATTTATACAATTTTATTCCTTTGTTAATCATTAATATTTACAAGGTTTTCTGGGATGCTTTTTACCCCCCTTTCAAATGTCATGCCTTATATCAATTTTACTAGGCTAGACCACTTGCAGAAACACCACTTTAGCTTTCCCCACACACAGACTCTAGCCATAAAAGCCACTCTCCTCTGCTTTACAGCTTGAGAAGGTTAGACATCTAATAAGATTTTCTGTGGTTAGGAGAGGGAAACTATTTTTGCTTCTCCTTGTAAAGATTAGCACTGGGTGTAGGCAGCAGGTAGATTATGAGCTTATACAAAGCAATTCCCACCAGTGTACTCTGCAGCAGTGTTTAATTACACAGCCTGTGTATGACACCTCTCTGGGCTGGCCTACACACACGGTCAAGTCCCATCAAGGATTACTGTGAAATCTGCAAATGATGAAGCCCAGATCCCCCAGGACACTTAGGGAACCAAGTCTCATTCCACTGTACATAACACTAGCAAATACATACTATCATTTATGGCTAATTTGAGTTTACCCTTCTTCTTTAAGTTCTTTAACACTTAGACCCAAGTCTGTACAACTATACATATATGGCATATAAAGCTGCCACAGAGCCCTAAAAATATCTACTGCTGATCATGTTCGTGTTAAATCAAAAACTTAAATCAATTTACTGCAACTTGGGGTCTTACTATTGACTTGATTCCTCTTTATAGTTACAAGGAAACTGTCTTAATCTAAAAAGCCTAATTCTCCTTATGCAGTAAACAAAGGCTGACTTTTGAAAGTGAACATTCTTTTCGAATCTAATAGGGATGGCAGCAAGTTAAGCCTGAGGAACAGTGAGAACAGCACAAAATAGAAACAGGCTTCAGCCTTCATCTGCTTTTTTCTACACACACCATCAGAGAACCAGGCAATTTGTAAATTTGCTGAACTTCATCCATCCACCTTCTCTTCCTCTAAGCAGATTTTCCCACTAGTCTGACTCCTTTCCTATCCATTATGCAGTCCCACTCTACACACTTTTTTGTTCTGTCTTTTGGCATATGAGTATCTTCCTCCATCATTTTCCTTTCTTGTTCTTCTGCTCCTATTAAGCTATGTAAATATTATCACAATTTCTATATAAAACTATAGAGGTAGACCTTGTGTTGAATTTTAGCAGCTAGAAGAAAACACATTTTATTACTCAATTAGTCTGTCTGAAAACCACTGTAATACGTCCAACCTTGAATTCAAGTTCTATTCTCAAATACCAAGACAGTAAAAATTCAAAATCAGATTCGCAGAGGAAGAACTTCAACTTCATTGTTTTCTTTCCCCTCATTATTCCATCACATAACAATTTGGTTTTAAAATGTAACAGACCCCTCTCAGCAATTACATTTTCCTTTTATAAAAATCCTAAGGAAAAGTTAAAAACAAATCAAAATTGCTGTTGCTACATTTTAGAGACCTGGCACTTACCCTGCTGCTGAAAGGCAGGTTATCAAATCTCACTCTTTGGCTTCACCAGTTTCAAAGCTGTTTCTTGGTCAGTAAGCCCTTTCCTGAATAATGACCCTGAATATCCTGACTATCTAAAACACCCTGGAAGGCTCAGCTTCTTCCCTGCTGTGAGGATCACCTGTATTTTCCAGCAAACCTGAGCTCAACTTCATGTTCATGGGCCCCAGAAAAAGACATGGGCCAGCAACTGTTTGCAGAAATAACTGGAACTCCAAACAAAACATGCACAATACTATAAAATCCTGTATCGTAGAAGTGTGGGTCTCTGGAAAATGCTGATTAAGTCATTGTTTTCTGCATTTTCACTGCATTGCATTTAAGGCAACACAAATGAACACATGAAACAATGCAGGTATTATTAAGGACTGAAATATTCACTGCTGTTTTATCACAAGCAGGCATCATGATTAATATCTTTTGTCTGAAACAGGTAATAAAACATACCTCCAAAACCAACACATATCAGGGATTTTATTGCTATGTACTACAATGTTCACTTGATTCTTTACATAAAGCCAAAAGCTTTATGCCTGTCTGAATTTTCAATTTCAGTATTTGCTGGAAAATTTATTAGAAGAAAAGTACTGTACAACTTCCAGAGATTTGTTTTCTTTATTGGATTCAGTCTGGGTTGCGTTATTCAGCTATGCAGCTTCCATTAAAAATATTAATTGAAAAAACGGCATTTTAAATAGTGTGCTGTAGAAAAAACTTCTGCCTTTTTCTCTCTCTTAAAACTCACTTTCTTTTATGGCATGACTCATCTAAGTAAGGCTGGAAAGCCATACGTTTTATCCCAAAGTTTGCAAAGCTGGGTGCCAGAAAAGGAGCATAATCCTTCAATCACCATTCATTTTTATTATTCATGTGACCCATGTTCACTGGCACTGCAAAAAATATCTTACTTTTCAAGTGCAAACTGCTACTGAACAACCACAGTGGTTTTACAATACTGTGAAACAAGCTTTCAACAAGACTTTCACAACATTGAAAGAAATTATAATTCTTAGTACATTTTCATGACATATATGAAAAGGATATTTTCTCTGAATAACTCCTTGAGCATTAGCTCTAAATGTACATTGTATCTTTTACAGTTTTGAAAGTGCATATTAAGAGTATTATATACAGACTAAACAGACTAATTTATAATTTCTTTTCATTTTTCTTTCTTAAGTCAATATGATCATGAGATACTACCTACTTGCCCAGCGGTTTTACTTTTTACATACTACTTCTTTCCTCCAAAACTTGTCTTTTATCAAAATATATACGTATTCTTTGTGTTCATGAAGTTGTTGTTCTCTGTATGCTTTCATTAGCAATAATGTTGCCAAGCCTGTCATTATTAAAGTACTTTTTATACCAAAAGGAAAGAGCAGAAATTGTTCCCAAAGGACCAGTTGTTAAAGAAAAGGTGTTTAAGTGGTTTCTGCTCTGGCTGGCCCAGAATCTCTGGGTCTGTTCTCATTATATACAAGACTATGTTCAGCATACTCACAACACAAAGGAAAAGTGCATTTCAGCTGTACAATGGACATCAAATGCACATCAGAACCCCCAGATCTTCAGTAGATCTCATTGCTGCTTGTTTGCAAGTTTGATGCAACTTCATTACTTTAACACTGATCGCTTTCTTTAGTCCTGTTGTGTTGATCAGCTGGTTAAAAGTGGCAATGTATCTAAGTTAAAACAATTCCTGAGATGTCATTCATTCCCATGAGGAGCAGTACAGCTGTACGCCTACATGGCACAGAGCAGAGATGTCCAGCCTCCCACAAGGATCTTGCTGGTAAATTCTGACTGAGAGATGGCACTTCTGAACTTCTTTGGTTGACACCAAAGGTTAACTGTGGTATCAGCAGTAACTAGAGCAAGGAGATTAAAACCTTTTCCTTTGAGATTTCCTCCATTCTGGCAGCACTTAGTGAAGAAAGAGCACTAGAGAACAACATGAACGGTAGGGTTGACTCTGGGTTACTCCAGGCTTGCCACTGATGTCTCTGAGACAGACAGCAACTCAACCACACTAATTTGAGATAAAAAATTAATATGCATTCAAATTATAGGATGACAGAATTAGGCAGAAGACATTTAAATTTTAAATGTATCTGTTAAAACTACAGAAATTTTGTAGAAAGATCTAACCATCTCATCCACAAGAGCTTACAATTTGGTTGTCCTTGCTTCTTTCATTGACACATTTTAAAAAAATATAATGGGTTCACAGCCAAGTGCAATAATTAATTTTGCTCCTTCTGCACTCAACTTGAATTCAAATAAAGGACTCCAACCAGTATGCAAACCAGAAGTGATATTAAACATATTTTTCTAGTTGT
Organism: Vidua macroura; assembly: GCF_024509145.1. NCBI lineage: Eukaryota > Metazoa > Chordata > Aves > Passeriformes > Viduidae > Vidua > Vidua macroura. The sequence goes on along the minus strand of NC_071574.1, from coordinate 35,164,091 downwards.
TGAACAGCTAAGGAAAGCAGACTGAAACGTCATGTGGTTTCATACAGTTCATCTGTCCTTAGGTGCTTTGCATTCCAGTGACCTTATCCATAAGATTTTTTTGGTGATTCGATTCCTCAGCAGCCTATGTCAGCTGCCAACACAGAAAGAGAATGCCGAGCAGCTGACTAAAAAAGTTTATAATTTCTCTTGAACAACAAGTCAAACAGTTGCTAGAATGTGGTTTTTGTTTGTTTGTGGTGCAATACCTGGACATCTATACAGCTTTCTTGCCTGTGCAATATCTCCTTTACTTAGACGGGTACGCTGGCCAATGGCAGGTCGTATACCATTGTCATCACGGGAAGGGAGAATGGTATCCAGAAACATGCCCCTAAAAAAAATAAAAATAAAAATAGACCCCAAAAACCCCTATCAGGTTTCTCTCATAAGACTGTCTGAGTTCCATGAATTTACCTGTTTTGTAAATCTGGTTTTTACATTACATAAATAACAGGGTAAAATACAGAACTTTAAATGCAGACAACATGCCATAAAATTCCTCAGGTTGGCAAATTTTATGCAAAGTTACCAAAAAAGAATCTTCTCTCAGTACATCAATTAACATATAAGCTTTTATATTTCTGCTAAAAAAAGAGGAAGAAGATTTCTAACTGCTATTAAGATTACACATGGAAAAGACACTGCCATTAAGCTATTGCTAAATTGGAAAAAAAATATAAAATTTTATTAAAATATGTGACTCTATAGCACAAAATTCTTAATCACAAAGCTCCTATTTCTGACAAAGTTTTTATAAGAAATCCTATAGTCTGACTTACATGTGAGAGTCAAACACATTTGCCAATCATGAGTCTGTCAAGTATTGCAAGACATTTAACTCCACTCTAGCTGCTGACACTTTCAAAACAGAAATGCTTACTTGCCAGCCTTTACTTGCCTCACAATAAAATATATCAACTTACCATATGTGATTTTAGTGATATTAACCTTAAATGACAAGACATCATAGAGAAGTACACTTGTTCCAAATGTGCAGTTTATTCAAAATTTCCCAGATTTTAAATATGATCTAAAACATTTTGGTATTCTCAAATAAATTTTAATAAAGTAAGATACAAAACTACATTCTATTATCACGTTGTAGAATTTAAAAGCCTTCAAATCCCATAAAACAGCAGTTAACAGAAGACTATGTTTCTAGTCTCTTTTTAATTTTTTTTATAATCACTTTTATAATCACAAAACCTGTAGGGGTTTTATTGAAAAGTAAAACCAGTACTTTCAGACATAACACAGATCCAAAAATTAATGAATGGTAACGATCCTTGTAGTTAAGAATACAATTTATAAACACATATTGGTTTTTAAGTTATAATTCATGAACCATTTTGAGTATTGAAGATACATATTGCTCTCTTTATCCAGTTAGATTTTTTGAGGCATCACTAGAAATTTTGTAAAGACAGAAGAATCTCAGGATGTTATCCTAAACATTGAAAAAAACTACATATGGCATTAATAATTTTCTAGAACAAAAGCACATTATTCTTTAGAAAGTGATTGCATCTATAAATTACAATTCTATTTTCCACTGAATTTCAGCACAAACTCAAACTGATGCTTTTCATACATTGAAAAACTTGGAAAGCAATCCTCTCTTGAATGCCTTAGCACTTTAATAAAGGGACATACTGCAAGTTTGAATACAGCATGAACAAAACCATTGCGTACAACAAGAACTTTATGATGTTTTGTGATTCCTTCTACTTATCTGGGTGAGCAAAGTCTAACAAACAGCTGGCAATATGCCTCACTGGGCATCACTCACACTTGCAGGATGAATTAGTGCAAATCAATACCCAACCTCAGGGCTTTGCTGGCTATTTTTAGACAATATGAAGTAACAAACCCTTGTACCTTTGGGCAGGGCATGCCTATTCATGGCACTCTCAGTTTTTGCCAGCTTGGAAAGTGGTGAAATCAGGGCCAACAAATCAAATTACCTTGACGTTGTTGTTGCCCTAGGACTCAGGGTGGTTCTGTCTTGTTCAATTACTCTATTTTATACAGGTTCTTATAATCTCTTCCTTAAGGTAATGGTATGTGTAATTGGATTAAGCAATGTGACTAATAGCTACCTCATGTGGCTCATTCCCATGCTCTTCCAGGGGTGAATTATGCATATGCTGGGTAATAGAGCCTTTGGTTGGATTTTTATGTAATAATAGAATTTATATTGAGAGAACAAGCCAAACAAATTTGCAAAGGCTGGTGAGATTTTAGTGGCACTCAGTTTATTTCAAAGTGTCAGATTATCTAGTATTTTTACTTTAAAATGCATGAATTGGAAAAGTATTTTAAATAAAACCAAACCAAAACAACACCCCCCCCAAAAAAAAAAAAAAAAAAAAAAAAAAAACACAACCCAACCCAAGAGAAAAAAAAACACCCAAGCATGTATCTTTCCAAACTAAAACTTTTTGTTGGGTGTTTTTGAGAGGTTTCTTTTAATTTTACATGACTCTGGTATTTTTGGAGAATAATTAGCTGGTGAAATGTAATAGGAGTCTGGATGAATGCCTCCTTCACTTCTTCTCCAGGGTAGGGCTGACCCATGGGACCAGCTCATTGCACAGCTCCCCACAACTCTGCACCCTTTCAGAGAGAGCCCCACTGAGTTACTAAGGAGCTGAGAAAGGATCAGCCTGCAACAGGACAGAGCAAAACCAGCAGAAGTCTTTGCTATAAGGTTTTGATGACACTAACAATGCACAAATAAAGAGAGGAGGCTGCAGCCTCTGTTATAAATGCTTGACTGCAGTCCTTAGCAAAGGTTGTGGCTTGTGTGGTAGATGTCCAATTAACCTGTGCTCTACCTGCATAATCCATAGTTATGAAACTATGCATCAAAGGAGATTTATTTTTCTTTTAGAGAACAGATCATGTTACACATAACATTCCTAGCCATTTCACTCATTTAATTTTTCGAAATTCAAATTTTTGTGGACACAAAAAGAAAGTATCATATAAAATGATGTTTCCAGTTTATCTTGTCTGAAAATCTAAAGAACAGAGGCAAGATCAAAAGGCTGCTTTGAAACTGAACAGAAAAGAAATGCATTTTTAAATATAATTAAATTATTTTGACTTAAAATAAACAAGCTGTGCTTTGACTGCTGTAGGAATATTATGTCGCAAGGGACATTTTAAGGGATTTAAAAATACTTCAAAAAGCATAGTTCTCAGCATTCACAGACAGGAAGAGAATTAAAAGTCAAAAGGTATAACCTGAGACTCCAACCTTGAGAAGGTGTTCCTGGCATAGTGCATAATGCTGTCAAAGTCATATGGTTCCCCCAGGGAGTTCACCTCTCCAGGCTCCATCTTCAAAAAGTTATATTCCTGACCTACAAATGATTGATAATTATAGATTCTTTAATATCTTTTTCTGTAAAGATAAAAAACAAACATGAAAAGAAAACCAACAAAGATCCTAACCTAATTACTCACTGACATTCATAAATCTTGGCAATCTGGGAGAAAGTGTGTGACTTTATTATGCCCTCTTAATTGATAGGGCAGACGTCTTCTGAAACACACATCAAATTTGTATATTTGGATTTAGAAAGACTAGTCTCATGCAACTAAGACATAAAGGCCCCACACATCATGATGTACTTCATGTACAGTCCATACAAATTTCTGGTTTGATTCTTAATTCCTAACAGAAATAATTTTGACAGCAAAGACTCCAGAAGAATCCCCTCATGCATTAGACTGGATACTAAGAGTCTAACTGGATACTGAATCCAGCACTAAACTACTGGATACTGGAGACTTGGCTTCAGCAAAGTCTGAAAGCTTTCTCTGTGAGGCTTCATGTAATGCAGACACTACAAAGTCACATTTTCAAGATCCAGCTGTTGCAAATTAACAAGAGCAGAACAGGAGAAAAGGAATTATACTTAGTTAATAATTCCATATCCTAAGTTCTTTGACCTAATCAGTACATTAGCAATACAAAGCACCCCTTACTCCAGTTCATATTCCCACTGGAGTCTTGCAAAAAAACCCTGCAGTGACATCAACATTTTTACCAACATATGCTGCATAACATAACAAAAAACAAATGTTTCAGTGGTCATGGCTTCCTGATCCTCCAGCTCATGCCACACCACAAGAAGTAGTTTCAGTCAGAAACCAGAGAGACAACTGAAAGGGAGAGCAGGCTGCTGAGGATGGCACTCCAGCTGATTTTCTTATCATAGTAAAAGAAAAGGGGAGGAGCTCTCATGGCATCTGCACAAATCAGTAATACAGTGAGACAAGAAAGAAGGCCCAAACATGCAAACCCTTTCAGGACTTTAGAGACTTAAGGGAGCGTGTATCAGCTGCCAGTCTCCTTCCAAGTCCTAGATGAAGTGGCAAAAATTCATCATATTTCAAATATTTTAAAATATTTTCTAAGGAAACAGACAAATACACCAAGCTATCATCAGACAATTTCTGATTTCACCTTTTTTGAGCACAGAATTCCTGTAAGTCAAAGTAAGTGTGTCACAAAGACCATACACATTTATGAACATTGCAAATGAAACACACCTACTTCTCTCTCCCTACCCAACACAAGCAAGGGCACAAACAGCTAGGGTAGCAAAGAGCTGACAGTCACAGTTTAAAGTTCTCAAGTTCCTCAGGTGCTTTATCTCAACAACACCGAGGTCACTGACTAAAGCTGCATGTTCTGTAGAGAGTGAGGTGAACAAAGTGTAAACTGCAGGACCTGTGCCTGTCTGCCACAAATTGAAAGTCCTTCACCTTACCTCCCAGGTCAAAGGCTCTTTAGCAGCTACAGACATATTTCTACTTATCATTCACTAAAGCCTACAAGAGAAATGCCCTTCCTCAAGCATAGAGATATGACTTTTAAAGAGCCTTAAGAGCAGTAGCTTCTTTCAAAGTTTTTGAGCATGATTGTTATTTTGCTCATTCTAGCCTTCTATTTTAATGGCTTGCTACTTGGCCAGACCTTTGGAAAATATTATACTATAATTTCAGTATTTTATTTGTAAATCAATTTGAGATCAGTCAAGGTAAGAAGAATAGCAGGCATAAAAGCTATTTCAGCTATTCAGCACTCAGTTCCAATACAGTTGAGCAGATGAAGGAAACACCAAAAACAAACATAGGGGGTTTTCTTTCCAAAATACTTATCAGCATATCTCACCGGGTTGGATGTTTTCTCTAATGATGGTGACATGGTCATCACGGTCTGGTCGTGTATGTTCATGCCAAAAACCTATCACGTGACCCAACTCATGGACAACTATGCCAAATTTATCACAATTCTTGCCAATAGATATAGCCTGAGGACCATTTCCCCTTCGACCCACATAAGAACAGCACCTGTAATTGAAATACAAACACAGGTGAAAGTTTTCATACATATGTCTACAAACCACATAGCAAATTCAGTTAAAACTTGAGAAAACAGTATATAAAGAATCAACAGTTAAATGCATAATGTAATTTCAAATGTTTCACAAACTCTAGATCTTCTACAAGAACAGTTGATTATTCAAAATGCACATGAGTGGGGCTTTTTTGATATTATTCAAGGTCTTAAATGACATTAGCTTTGATCAACAGAATTCTCACTGTCATGACAGTCTCTTCAGTCATTCTATGGAATGACACAGGAACTTGTTTTCAGCAAAAGAATAACTATAAGCAATGCTCTGATGGCAGCATGCACCATCATCTCTTTGTGAGTCATTGATAAAAAATGTTAAAAATAACAGGTTGCAGGATAAGCCCATGATACTGCCCTTTCAGTCACAGCTTGAGTCCCATCCATTCACCACAACCCTTCAAACCCAGCCATGCAAACAATTTTAACTTATTTAGTTTTTCATTCACCTATAAGTCCTACAAAATCATCTTGAAGACTCAACACATTTAAACACATTTGTTGAGGTCCTGGAATTTAATTTGCAGTTAAAAACCTTTATTATCTTAATACAACACATGATGGCAGAGCAAGGGATTGATGAGAATAAAGTTAGGATAAGCGCATATAATTGTGAAAAGACAGAAAGAATCCTTTTGTTTAAAACAGTTTAAACACTTCTGCAGAGCCTTCATGTTTGCCACTGTGAGGAAACTCTACAGAGAAAAATTGCAATGCAGAACTAAAGAACTTTAATGATTATTTATGACTTAAAACAAACCAATAGGTTATTGAGACCTAAAGTCATAGACTATTTAACACATTTTCAATAGTTTTAACATGCCTAGTTTATTGACTTCGTATACACTACATGCTGCAGCTAGAAAAGACATATTTGGCGACCAAAAAATTTCTCTATATATTGAATAGAGTTTTTTTCACAGTGATACTTTGGAGATGAACAGATATAAAAGAAAAACTGAAAAATAAATTATTATAAGTAGTACCTTCTGTGACATCTCCTGCTTTGCTTTTATTGACACTATTGATAACACGGGCAAAATAATAAAACAAGATTTTAACAACAGTTTCTCTTCCTTTCTTACTCTTTTGGATGAAATGAGGCTCTAACTTTTTAAGACTGTGTTTTAGATCACCTCTGAAAGCTTTTAGTGTTATTTCATAAATCAGATAGATTTCTGGGTGTCTGACAAAATAATTTGACATTTTACTCTTATAGTAATGAAAAAGAAAGGTTGAGCATTCTCAAACGTGTTTAATGACTTAGGGCACCTCATCTGACAGATCTTAAAGAAGGCTTTTTTTTCAGAAGAAAAAAATTAATTGCAATATTTTACATAATATTCCTCTAGGTTGTCTAACACTGTACATCTAAACCCCAACATATTGGGAATTATTTTTTTAATGCTAACCTGCTCCTAAAAAGTAAGCAGCCAGAGGGTGAGAGTTCCCTTACACTGGTTACTTGACAGATTTCAAGTACTCCCTAGAAAATACAAAGACATTTATTTAGTGTTTCTTTACATGCCAAGGAAAATAGAATTAACACCAAGTCTTAAAATAACAGCAGCAGTTCACACTTACAGAAGGTCATTAGGATTTGTTAGGTTAAATGTCTTGTCAAGCACACCAGATACATCCAATTAAGCTACAATTTGCTTCAACAATTGCACTGAGACAAAGAATAAGGACAACTATAATTAAAGAGTCTATGAAGTACATTAATTTGTAATATTATGGGTTTGACCTCAGGTGTGTTTGACAAAAAAACAAGATCTCTGTGCTGTATGAGCATTTGTCACACCCCTTAAATGGAATCAACTAGATGGTTTTAAAGCTCATCTCTTTAATCTTTATTGCACCAGACAGCATTTGGAGACAGTAACTATTTATGAATCTCTAATTCCATTTAACCAGTCTAGCTGATCAATGACAGTGAGCAATGAGAAACAAATGACATAGAGAAAGTGAAATTAATGGAACAATAAGCTTATTCTTTTAAGTAATACTATTTCACAACTACTGTCAAAAATACTCTTGATACAAAGGAAGAGAGAATCAGGTAGGGTCAATGTTGTCCTTTTTTAAAAAAGCTGCACCCCTGAAAATGTGACAATATAAAAATCATAGACCACAAAATCAGCTTGCCATGGCACTGACTGTATGAAGGTGTGAATGAATTTCATAAGCATACTAGGATCGTGTACGATCACCTTTATGTTACACAAAGCAAGAAAAAGAGGTTCACAAAATTTCAAAACAGAATCTTACTCAGGAAGCAGAGGTTTTTTTTTGGTAAAAACACCTCTTTCAATCACAGATATAACTCCAGTTATACAAAGGAGATACTGGCTATGACTGGCTTTTGTCAGGGATCAAGATACAATCGTGGTTACTAAATGTTCTGATTCACTGCCCTAAGAGGTCTTGTTGTGATGGCAGAAGTGTCTCCTGCATCTTTATCTGATCAGTGGAGATGTCCACCCCAAAACTACAACCAGCATTCCCCAGCTAACAGCTGCCTATCCCCGTGTATTTATATAAACCACTCCTCACCGTTTGTGTCAGCGCACTGCGCTCTAGACTGTGGCAGCCCATGCCTTGATCACACCCTTCCTGCACACAGGAGCCACACCACAGCCAGCAGGGAAGCTGTGCCAGCTGCCAGGGTTATTTAACTCCTGAAAGCGTGAGTCAGCCCTCCCCCACACACAGATTATTTAGCACAACTCTGCTTTCTTCTCATTTTGTAAGAGTGATTGAGCACCTTTTATAACATGTTCTTTAGCTGAAGTATGCTACAAAGGTGCACCTCAAACAATTAATTTATCTGTTTCACCAACTTTAAGAACTTGCCTGCAATGCCTTTTTAATACACTGGCAAGTTCAAAGAGGTTAAAATATTCATCTGTTCACTCTACAATGTTTGGAGAAGCATATGAAAGAGATTTTATTTTCCTGTATCTCAGATGGATCTGTCAAATACTTAGACAAGAGGATACAGCAGAGATTGCAACAAGTCATCTAAATTTTATCGTAAGAATTGTTTAAGTCTTCTAATGGAGAACAAATTAAGATCAAAGGCATGCTGAGCTACCAGAACAAGATGAATAATTGTTCCTTTCTTTTTTGTTCTACTATGTAGAAAGAAGCTTGATCTTGTACTCAATAATATTTATTAACACATAGTGACTAGATGCCATCCCAACATGCTGACCCTTTTTTGGCTTTGCGTACAGAGAAGTATACTGACTGAGTCTTTGGACCTTCCCAATTTGATAGGAAGAACCACAAGGATAGAGAAACAGTAGTGAGCAAAGAGTGTTTTGAATCTGTTACCCATTAGAGTTTTATTTGCTTTATTCAATTAGATGCATAAATACTTGCTGTAATCGATATTAATGCCAGTGTATGCTGCTTGATAGTAGAATCACAAATACTAGTATCTTAATACTATATTCTTATTTTCACATCTGCAGCTTATGGATACAAATGACTATCACTAATTAGAAAATTTCAAAGTAGTGAGTTAGTGATTCAGCTATATTATTAAACCATATTTTAATAATTAACTGTTATCGAACTCAGGTTAAATAAACCAGACATGATGAAAAATAATTATACTTTACGAGTTCAGCAGATTAAATTATTCTCATGGGAAGATGGGATGTGGCCGTAAAGCTTTTGACATTTTTCCGAATTGTCTGTAAGCAAACTAGAGAAGTTGGTATCAAGGGGGATATAAAGCTGGTTGGAACATTACATGAAGTTAGAGAGAGAAGACACTTTTTAAGCTTGCAGTCATAGAAAACACTGCAAAGTGCCGTGAAGACAAGCCAACTTTAGGAGATCATACAAGAGATCCAGAAAGGGAAATATGGAATTACTTGACATCTTGAGATGTGCAAAACCTGCTAAAGACTGGAACCAATGATGGGGTGTCTGTTGTGGAAAGAAAGAGCTCTGGCTCTTTTTTGGAATAACATACCAACTAACATGGTAGCTGTTGAGAAACAGAGAGACACTGTGCTTAGGTACCTAAGAGGATGAGGAGGCTACAAGTTATATGAATAAGCTCTTGCACTGGCCTAGCAGAAGTGATGACTCATTGTGGACAAATATGCTCTAGTTTTGGGGCTATCAATTTCAAGAATGATGTGGACTAGCGGAAAAGAACCTCAAAGAACAGTGTGATTAAAGGCCTAGAAAACACTATTTACCAGGAAAGGTTAAATGAATTAGGTGTTTTCTAGCCCACAAGAATACAGAACAGAGAGGGGATTTAAAAACAGTATCAAACTACACAACAGGTTTCTTCAAAAAGTAAAAGAAATTTCTTTTCTATGACCATAGGGAAAAAAGTTAATGTCCTTTAATTGCAATAAGAAATACCTGGTTTAGCTATGACAAAAAATGCTGCCTAAACTTCCTATGATTCTTGTATTAAAGATGCTAAAGCAATACAATTCCTAGAAGGCTGTGAAATATTCATTTCTGCAGATTTTTAGAACCAAGTGAGATAAGCATACATCAGCAATTATATAGGAATAACTGTTTCTGTCTTAAGAATACATTTGACATCTTTCTGAGATCCCTTGCAGTCCTATGTGTCTCTGATAATAAAACTTATCTCTCATTCCTTGCTGTTATGGAACCTCTCAACTTTAAGAAAGTCATGTATCTCTTATAACCAGCTGCTATATTTCAAATATGCTTTTTTAATCACTGCCCTTCTGGGATGATCTTCCCATGAACTGTTTCAAGATTCTGATGCATTACACTCAAAAGATCCTCATTGTTTACAAAGGCTCAGTAACACTTCACTTGCTAGTGTCCTAATGCTGTCATATGAGACTCTCGTAGATACTGCCACCTGAATTTCCACATATATGACTATCCACTTTGTTTCATTTAATGTGTTATGTTTTGACTGTGTGCTCTTTAGGGCAGGGTTTATCATTTAGCTTTTAATTTCAACAGTGCTAAGCACAATAAAGTCTCCACCATCTGTGAATGTTAGCTGCCATGGTAGTACAAACAATACTGACACAATGTGCTAACAAACCAACACAGCAGGGTGCCATGGGAAAGAACTGAAGATCAGTTTCAATGCGACTGGCCATGCAGCAGAAAGTGTTTGCAGTTGGTTTGGTGTCACTTCAGTCTGGGCTCTTTCCGTGGAAAATCCTGCGTCAGCACTGAATGCTGATGGGTAGCGCACAGTTCCTGCTCACCCAGAGAATGTACGTCCCTATTTATCTGGGTCTTCCTGAAACGACTTGTGGGCCCCCAGAAAAGTCATTCAGCTGCCCCTTCTCTTTGGCCTGGCTTTATTTCAACAATGATGGACTTTTCATAGCCACACTCTTCTTTGCTTTTATTTTTAACTTGTTACAACCTTGGTAACTTACTTGTATTTTGCAAAGTACCCTTCAATTAAATAACATTAGTGACAAATAGACTTTGGGGGTGGATACTGAGTATATTCCAACCTTCTGGTTAAAGTTGCTCATAATCCAGCCTTCCCCTGAAGTGATCTCATGAAACATCAAGCAGCCTAAAGAACAGTTCTTTGGCTGGAGGAATTTTTTTTGTCATTTGGCTTTGGGTATTTTGAAGTTGTAGAATTTACATTTAGCAGATACCTCCATAAATCTCTTTCTAAAGTGCCTGAAAACACACCTTTAACACTCCTCTGTTTAAATTGCTTTCTGCCTCTGTGAGTGTAAAGGAACCATCATGATTATTCTCTGATTTCCATTTTTCTTCCAGCTGTGTGTCAGTATCCCTGAATCCTATCTCAGGGGTGTCGTTACCTAAAATAACACCCATGCTGGCTCAGAACAAAAGTCCATTTCATTTGGCACTGTTTCTAAGGGGGGTCTACAGAAACCTACAGTGGCACAAGAACATGACAGGAAACCACAGAATAAGCTCCCCTGCTGCAAGGATCTGAGGCTCAGAGACTTTCAGAGGCAAAGGCAATGCTTTTTTTATACTTTCAAAAGTAGCCTAGAGTAGGTTTTATTATGCTGTCTTATACCTTAAGAAAAATACAATGGGTGCTTCAAAAAGATAATTCTACACGTAATTTTAGAGGCCATAAATTAAATACATCCAGGATCATTCATACAACACAAGGAGGTCCCAAAACTTTTTTTCACTACCCTATCTTATTATGATTCAGAAGCAGACAAGCAAAGGGCTCAATGAGGTGACTGTCAGAAGCACAGAATTTCCACAGGCAGCATGCGCTCTTCTTGGGAAATGAACATGGTGCACTCAGGAAGTTCACTGAGCACTATATAAAATTAAGAATTCTGAGTGGAATAAATAGCAAATATAGCTGACAGAGGCATTTGTGAGCAGTAATATCTGAAGATGGAACATGGTAATTAATGGAAAGCTGCATTCCTGAGTAATAAAACCTATTCTGTTCACTTTTACACATCAGTGACGCAGAAGAAGGAATTTGCAAAATGGCCATAAATTTGGTGATTAAACAAATCTGGGCAAGGATAGTCTAGCAATACAAGAGTTAAAATTACAACAAACAACAATTTAGCTGGAAAAAGGATGTAGGGTAGATGCCCATATTTAATTCAGCAGTAAATATGTGACATGGAGAAAGCTAAGAATAAACAAATAATAAACCTGAAATACCTTTAGAAAAACACATGTGAATATTGGAAGCATGACAGGAAAAAATAAGAGTCTTATATCTATATGCGCATACATTAAGAAAATTTTATCTAGAAATAGAGAAAAGAGGTGCAGCTTTACGAAGTTACCACATATACGTGTTTCAATGAACTTAAAAGCCAGGCAGAACACGTGCATCATTTAAATGCAGTAATTATTGATTTTCCTGTGAAGTATATATATCCTTACGGGTGCAAAGCTGACAGACGTGGCTGAGAGCCAAAGGCTGAGAGCAGGCCTGTGTGTTCCCACAGGTGCACACTTACCCACAGGGTCTGTAGGTGAAGACGATGTAGCTCTCCTCGTCGCTGCGCTCGATGAAGGTGACGCAGGTGTACTTCTCCCAGTGCCGCATGGCCTGCTTGAACATGGCGCGCTGCGTGCCTGCAACAGCAATTGCAGTGGATGAAAGCACAGGATTCTCCTAACTGCACCTTCCTTCTTACAACCAATATACTAGGAATGTAGGTCTGGAAGTAGTCAGTGAATCATGAAGCCCTGTGTGTCCCAGCAGTCCCATGTATGGCAAGATTCCAGCTAAAGGGATACTCAGGCCATCAGTTCATCGTAACAGATGTGCCTGCAAGGGGGCTAACACTGCCTGACACACCCCAGTAAATATAAAACCTGCAATAAAGATCACAACTATGTTACACCAGAGGAAGACAGCAGAAGAAATACAGCGTTGCTTATGTGCCTGCATCAGCACAACATTCCCTAAGAAATTTCCCAGATGAAACTATCAAGTGAACCACATTGGGGGAGAAAAAAAAAAAAATACAGAAAGAAAAAGAACAAGCAAAATTGACTAATTTTACATCATCGCTATCTATCTAGTAGAAAGAAATTTTGGGGTTTTTTTAATTCTACAGCCTTCAATTCTGGACACCAGTTTAATCTAAGCCATGCAAATAGGCATACCGGTAAAAACATTTGATTAAAATAAGGATGTCATGAACAGGGACCAGTCTCCCCTTCTTTGCATCAAAATCTCTCAGAAAACAAATGATCTACCAAAAGTGAGAATTTCAGAATTTGGTAAAAGCATACCTAGGTATTTTATTTTAAAATGAGAAATAAATTCATAAATGGTCAGAACTATCCCCTAGATGCAGAATTAATTATCCAGGCCAACTCTCAGCAGAGAACACAACTTCAGAGAGCAGAGCAATGTAATTTCATTGTGTGACAAAAGACAAGGCTTACTGACATAGAAGCAACATATGAGAATATAGCTGTATTGCTTCTGAGCTGAAAATCCACAAAGAGCATTATTTGGCAAGAATGTGCTAGCAGAAACACACTCACTTTGCAGGCTAAAACACAGGGACAATTAAACAAAAAATCTAACATTTTTAAAACTTACAGACAACAAAACCTGAAACTTCGTAAAAATAACAAGTTCAAATCACATCAGATTCTAAAAAAATAAAGGTTATTCCATCCCATCTTGCCCTTTTCTTTTATCTTTAAGATGTTTTTTCTAAACTTTAGAATTTATCTTTCATTATGAAAAAGGCAAAATCTTTAATATGGTGATTTCATTTAGTTTACTACGATTATTTCAGAAGGCAGTAATCCTAACGCAAAGGTCACATTTGGCACAGTACTATGTAAATACCCAAACTAAAGCCTGACTGTAGCTGTCAGTTTGAAAGGAATAACTCTGGTTTCTCCATATACAATGTGTGAGCATTTGCATGTTTCTTTTGGTTCCCTTTATTATCATATACAATAAAGAAGATGCTATTTCATATATTTTCCCTTATTTCTTTGCTTTCCTTGCTCCGTTTTTGCTTTAAATTATCTCTTACATCCACATTGATATTGATCTATTTACATTTTTCAAGGATAACAAATGTTTTAACTTTTTCTACAGTTTTTTGCTAAGAATTTTATATGTAGCATAGCCAGTCTTTCCTTTTGTCATATACAGTGTCCGTGTGTACCCATCTGCAAACCAAATTGAGGAATGACAAAACACATTTGAGTCAGTTTGTTAAGTGAAATTAGTTTAGAAGAATACATGTCACGCCAGTTAAATTGAAGATATTCTTGTGCTAAATATACTGCATTAAAAAAAAAAATCCCTGACATTCCATTACTTAGGCTTATGGAAACAAATGTGCAACAAGAAATATTAGGTAAAGAAATAGAGCTTTCCCTCTCTAAAATGTTGCTATACATTTGTTGTTTTACATTATGTAGCTTGCCTTTGAAAACAATTAAGTATGACTAATATTTTCAAAACAGATGTACTTCAGGCCTGTTGTAACAGAAATCCTTCTACTGACTTCCATAGCATGACTTCACTTTTAAAAATTAAAGAAAAAAAAAAAAAAAGAAAAAAAAAGAAAGACAATTAAAAAAAATTATCTTTCCTCTTTTCACGCAAAGCACAAAACTTACCAGTGAAATTTCCACCTATTACATACGGAATGACACCACCTGGCCATATTCTTTCTGTTCGTGATGTAGCAGCTCTGGGAAATCTGTTTTTCTCATTTTTCCCTGAGAATTTTACAGTAGTTCTTCCTTTAAATGTATTATTTTGCTCAAAACCTGCAATGATAATTGAAACACTGAATGAGACCACACACACATGAAAAAAGAGAGCAGTTATTTTCTAGGAGGTCAAACTCAAACTTCTTTATGCCCTTTCCAAGTAGAACATTGCCGTTACGTGACAGGCTATTATTACATAGTTTTCTGAGAAAGACATGAAGTCTGAATGCTCATTTTTTGAATATATCTAGAGTAACAATCTTGCACATATGTCTATCAACTGGAATGTGCATTGCATAAATACAACTAGATTTTCTCATTTAATAAAAATATTTAAGAAATCACACTCCCTGTGGTTTTGGTGGTGTTTTTTTGCTTTTTTTTTCCTGGCTTTTGTTTTGGTCTGTTTTTTTTTTTTTTTAATAAATGAGGCTTTTTCCAGCAAAGAGTGTCAGACTTTAGACAGACTCAAACTAATCAAGACATTCACTATCCCTTTCATTTTTATTGTATGATCTGGAAAAAGCAAGTACAATGACAATCTTTAAAGCACTGGACAGTAAGAAATCATACATTTTCCATAAACTAACATTTGGAACCCCACAGGTAGGTTTTACTCATGGCTGGAATTTCTTTACAAGAGAAGAAAGTGTACCATTTTCAGGGATACTACCACCATTCATCCCATTACAGGTAAATCTTTCTAAATCAGCTGAAACCTACTATGAGAACAGAAAAGAAAAAGGGTAGTTAGACAAGGACTTAGACACCAAAACAGGTGCTTCTTCTCAACAATTTATAAGTTAGTTTGTAGATCTGGCCAGTTGATCAAAATGGATCCCTCAAAAAATGGTTAACAAATCCTACTCAGTGCAGTGGAAGCCTTACGTCTTATTCTTCATGGAAGATTACATTTTCCCTCTGTGAGAATCCCCTGTGGTATCAGCTGCACTTAAGTGTTAATGACCATGTCAGAATCAGGGAGGATTCCAGGGCAGAGTCATGGTAAAAAATGTTGGCATAGCCCCAAGGCTGAGAGAGCAGCAATAGGAAGAAAAGGAAGAAGCTACAGCACAAGGCAGGGAGGAAGCTGTGATACATGGGAAGAAAAGCCTGCCTTTGTGACAATCAACATGTAACTTGCATTATACCAGGAACTCTACAGAAAATTCCAGGGTTTAAAGAAAAAAAAAATAAAATAAAACCAACAGGTAAAGCAAATTACTTATCTTTGTAATTAAATGAGTGTGTAAATGAGAATTACACAACAAATTACACACAAAGTGTCTACAGTACAGGCAGACTCTTTATCAAAAAGCTATTTTTACACTTAGTATGCAGTCATTATTGAACCACATCACATGTTTATTTAGATGTTTTACCATTCCAAATTCTTTTTATTGATGCTCTTTAGAGATCTAAGTAAGAAATTTATTCCAAATTGCACCCAAAAGATGACAAGAATTTATGCAACACTAAAATTTTAATTCTCCTTTAAAGAATGAAGATTATATATCAAAGCACCTCTGCAAAGGCAGTTACCATGCTCTGATTAACACAGTGTGATGCAATTACAAGGGAGTTTCACATATTTTCCTTTTTGAAGTGAGGTTTCACACGACATTAAAGTGATGTGTTCTTGCATCAAATATAAAGTACAAACTCAGCCAGAGTTTGGGGGGATTCCACTTCTGTATGCTGCTCAATTTACCTACATTCATACTGACAAGAGTATGAATAATATAAAAATATGCTTGTTCAGCATAACACACCACAAATGCTTCACAGTATGAATCATCAGATTGCCCCACCTGGATCCAGAAAAAAGTAGGAAAAAAATTAAATTAGCAGTTTTCCAGCATAGTCTGCTTGAAGTAAAAAGACACTGTAGTGACATTAGTTAAGTCCATAACTGTGAACACAGTCATAAAACAAAGTTAAGCAATTTTTAATATGACATTTAAAACTATGTGTTTTAGCTTTCAGACTTCATGCTGGAAGAAGAACTCTAAGAAAATGAAATAAAGAGCTAATCTCTTCATTACTATTCTTGCACTAATAATTTTATAATTTGTTTATGCCATTAGTAACACAGGAAGGCTTTAAAGTGTTAAAGTACTAATATCATTAATGCTCATGATAAACTATCACATCAGGCAACTTGCTAATTTAAACAGTGAAAATACCAGAGCCAAATCTTCTTATCCTTTCTATAAGCTGATACAGGGCACTGCGTTTTTTTGACATTCCATGCTCTCCAAAGCCACCTTTAAAAAGAAAAGGAAAAAAAAAAAAAAAAAAAGTAATTTTCAAAAGTTAAAACCATAGAATTTTACATGTACAGCAACTAGATTAGCCTAGAGAGGCCTCCTAAAGGAAGCTTCATATTCTTCGATAATTTCCATAAAAACATTTCAAGTATTCTTGACAATGCAATAAAAACACATGATTAGCTGAAAATTTTTCTAATATGCATTCCATGAATGTAAGCCAACATGTCTTTGTTATTCAGGCAAGTCATGACAATTACATCATCTAATTATTATTTGGAGCTTTTTTCTTCCTGGTGACCTTGACATCCTCAGAGCCATATTGATTGACAGCTAAAAGGGTTACTCTCAAAGAAATTTCCTGAATGCATGCCATAATTTTCTCATTTCAAGGGAGGGGAAGGAGAAAAAGCAAACAGCCAAAGTTTCATCAGAAAATAAACAAACAAACCGACCCAGCAAAACTTAATCTGGTTGTTTTTGCCACGAAATATTTGTTTTTCTTTGCTAGCATGCAAATAGATGTCAATGCACTTTTAAGGCTTTGAAACATCACATACTGGTGTATATTGCAGTAAGACCTGGCAGGTATATATACAGATATGTCTGTGTGATTACAACAGTCAATGAAAACCTAAGCTAGGAAGTAGTTTATTTTAACATTTACCATGCCATTTACAGAAATAAAACACATTTCTGGGTTTACTGTATCTGGGTACTGCTACATTCTCCATTCACACACAAACCTTTTGTGGCTAGAACTGGCTTTTCAAACACCAGTAAACCAGAAGCAATAACACTGACTACACTACATGAGTCAATTAAATAATTCAGAAATAATTCAGAATTTTTCTGAAAGTTTTGTGATTTTACAGGTTTGCAGTAAGTTGTATTTTACAAGTCGCTACTTGTTATAGGACAAGAGAGTTTCTAAATGACTTTAACAACTGAAAAAGTAAAAGATAGAAAAAAACAGACCATTGATACCTCCAACACCACTAAAAAGGCCTTTCCCAACTTTCTGTAAAAATTTTTAATATCTATGCAGAAAATATATTTTTTAAACAGCAACTTAAATTCATATTATGGAGGAGAAAATTCCATATAAGGCAAGTGAGTGTGTGGCTGCTCAGTGAGTAACAACGTGCCTAATTATTTGCATTACGTTGTCACATAGTTCCTGGCTCCCTTGAGAAAAATTTTCCAAATTTTTAAAAACATTTAAAATAGATGAGGTAATAGATCAACACATTCCTTTACAACAAGTTACAGGATAACTATAATATAAAGTGCAGAGGATATAACATTGATCATCATTAATGTAATTGTCTCTTATGTTCACATTCATCTTAAAAAGTAAGGCTTATAGCTAAGCATTCCAAATAAATATTTTAAAAAATCATTATAAGCATCAACTGTCAAAAATAACAGAAAACCCCTAAAGAATCCATTAGTTACTTAAAGAAAGTATTATACTATATTTTTAGGGGGGGAAAAAACCCCAAAACACTCTTCTATCTTCTTGCAGTCTGTGCATTTCATTTAGTGAAAAACCAAAGAAAAAGTCTCTCACTTAACTAAGCTGCCTTATATGACTAACACGCAGCCTTGCCAAACCGTATAGACTACACAAGTTTTAATTCCTATTCACTGCATCTTCTCATAATTCAGGCAGGATAAGGAGGATACTTTTGGCAGTTTGGACTTATAAAAATATACACATAAATGTTAGCAGCTTTACTGGTTTTCTGTTTACAGTGATTATTCATTTTGGTTGTACAAAATGCAAAATAAAATGGAAGATCCATACTCCAAGAAGCTCACAGATTATCTGACCCTGCAAATCCAGGCAGATAATCCTCACAAAAAGGAGCAGTCACAAACTGAATCAGAGCCTGTGAGCCTCAGGATTTTAATTAGAGTTGCAATAACAATTGTGACTCTACCACTTCATCTTGATGGTTTACAACCAAGTATCTAATCCTACTACCTGACGTCACTTTTAGTCTGTGAAAATCTACAACAGAAAGTGCTCAGAAATCAAGCTTACAATTCATTGCCATTGTGTCTGTAACTAAGACTACATTTTGTTTTCTAGATTGTATATATCTAGCATTGCTTTTATTCCTTTTCCAGTTGCTACCTAATACTAATGAGCTAGCTGGCAATTTGCTCTTTTGAAATTAGGGGAGATGAGCACACAATTCCTAGTTTACACATCAAGAATGTTGTACCTTTAGAAAAATAAATTACATATGTGAAGTGTAAAATTGACTTCTCTAATGCTCTTTTTGGAAAGATCAAGAATGTTGAGGGTTCTTTGAGAGCAGTTATGAAGTCATTAACTTAGGAGAGTTTGTTTTCCAAAGTTTAATCCTACTGATCATCACAACTGCATTGACTCTTGTTGTGCAATAAAGGTAGAAAAAATTGATGCAATGCGTTAGCAGTACTTAACAGGGTGATTCGATATCCTGAATAGGATACCATCCACAAGAAAAGGTAATGTGCGTATCACAAAACACATAAAAAAGAACAACTAACTATTAGAAAAGAAATATAATTTTAAAAATGCTTAGAAATTTATATTTTTGTGTGGAAATTAAAAAATAATAGTAACTTTGCAGTTAAAAGAAAAAGTAGAAAAGCAAAAAGAAGCAGGAATCAGCAAGCCAAAGAAATCACTTGACTGGATCCACTTTAAGGGGAAATGACCAATGTTGTTCTACATTTTTTCAACAAAACTAGTGCCTGAGATATCTTCAAAGGCAATTAAAACTATTTGTTTGGAGGAGAGGAGAGCAGAGAGACCACTAATTCTATTAACATTTTAAAATCCAATGCAGATCTAGATGTGATCAAAAGTTTTCCTGTTTTGGAAAAACTAGTGGATGGGAAAGGAGATAAAATAAATTTTCAAGTTGTCATAAAAATACTCTAATCCCAGCATCTATCCAGAATGAGTAAAAATATTTTTATATGTATCAATATTGAAAGCTTAAATTCAAAATTGCTTCTTTGGTCTGAAATTTTTTTTTCCACATATCAGGAATAAATTATGGTAGCTCAGTTCAGGCACACATAAAACATGCTTAAGAGAAAACAAATTTCAATAATACATTTTTGCATCTTCTAATAGTATTTTTTTTTCCAGACTATTTCTCAGTAAGCTGGCTTTCTTGGTATCATAACCTGAAAGTTTACAAATTCTCAGTTATCAATTTACAAATCACAGCCTGAAAGCATACATATTTTTAGACATTAGACAGACATCCATTTAGGCATGGATTATGTTTTCTCTCTTGCAAACAGACATTTACACATAAATAAAAAAAAAAATCTCTTTATCTATCTGTCTGAATACCCAGCTACCTCTGTTAATCAGATTGCAGCTTCTGGTGCTAATGCATTGTATGTTAACAATAGTATAGAAACGTGTATTAAAATGTCAATTAAATAGTTGGTTTTTTAGACAAGGCAAATCTAGCAAGGATGACGAACACATTCTAGTGTTTCCTCTAGGTCTGGGTACAGAACTGGATGAAACAGTAAAAAAAAAAAAAAAATCAAAAGGAGGTGCTGCAATGCCAAGCTTCCAATTTTGCCTCCAGGATACCACATATGTTCTCCATAGTGTGTTTGGGCTCTGCTATCAGGAACTTTCAGTGATGAAATCAAAGCTTTGTACAATTTCCTTTCCCACATGACCACCTGCAGAGTAGACACTAATCTTCCTACCAGTTTCTGCTCCTCAATTCAACAAGATATTTTTAAACAGAAATGATGGAATAAAATTAATTGTTTTGCTTCTCTTTTCCCTAATGTGAACCGATAGTTTTTGTTTAATAACTCTTCTAAGTGTAAACTAATGTTATCCAAGACATTATACTGACTTTCCACATTTAAAACACAGATTGCCTTCTGCACAGAATTAGCTAACAGGAAAAATAAATTAAAACAAGGTTGAAATAGCATACCTGTATTATGGCCAAGTCTTTCGTTGGAGTGCTGCGTAAGGTCAATCGTCCTGTCAATTTGAAAGATTTTTAAGTCTTCATCATCTAAGGCAATATCTCCCCAAAAGACAGCTTTAAATAAAAAAGAGCTCAATTTAATTAAAGAATTATTTGGACAATAAAGCCAGTCTGAAGAATATAATGCCATGTTTACAACCTTTGGGAAACTATATGACAAACACATATTTACATCACATGTATTTCCTTACTGATCTATATTTTTTCTATGGAGAAAATAAGAAAACTACCTACTAAAAGACTAATAACTTATTCCAGAATCTTAGTCTATTTGGTTTCTTTGTGCATTACCTAAATGCAGTAAATTAAATCTAGAGTCATTCTATTAATAATTTTTTAGCATGTAGTTTTCTCTGTGTAAATACAACAAAGCATAAAAGACCCTGAGATGTGAATATTTGAACTATGAAGTAAAACCTATACATTTCTGAGAAAACTGAACCTTTACGTTTCCTAACATCTTTCTAAAAATAGTAATTATCTGAAGGAGTTTTTATTATGTTTCAGTTGCTTTCTATATTACATTATGTTTTGCTCAGATAATTAAATCTCTTTTCTGTTAAACTAAGAAAAGAAAAACCCTTTATTTTTTATTTTCCTTTCAGTTTATTTGTATGCTTTCCTTTTATAGTTAATCTCACGATTAGGATGCTTTCAAATTTTTACTTTTCATCCAATCTCTTTATAACCTTCCTTTGGCCTTTTTGGTGGATTTCTTCCTCTCTCTTTGCTTTTTCTTTTGCTCTATTTTCTTTCACATTTTTTATTTTTCACTTTTTCATAGGTAACTCATCTTCCCTATGCTGCCTCTACAACTCAGTGGACCATGATACAATCCCACTTCCAGGAATTTGGGATCTATAACCTCAAACTTTCATCTCCACCTATTTTTGCTGAGATTTTATCCTGAGATCTCCATGCCAATTCAAACTTAGCATTAAAGCTGAACTCAACAGCCATATTCTCAACTGCTGGGAATGAAGTCAACAGAGCATGTACCAATTAACAGGAGCTGAAAGTGGTTATTTATAATCATTATCCAAATTCCTCCTTTTCCTGTTCCCTCAGAGTCACAAAACCCCTGGATTCAATCTCGGTGTCATCTCCAACTCCTTTCCTTCTTTCCCCCATCGAGAGAGACATCAGTAACTGCTTGGTTGTTACATAGCTCTACAGCAAACTTTCTTCACTTCCATCCAAATAAACCCTAGTCCAAAGTCCAGCTGTTACCAAATCAACCTCTCTAGCTTTCCTCCACTCAAACTGATCCTAAACATTACTGTTAATTGTATTCTTCTTCTGTCTGTTTTTTATATCACACTTTAAAGACCACTCATCAGACAATATTCTCATCACAGTAGTTTCATGTTGCTGCAAATGCTACCCATTTCTCAGAATATGATGCTCGCATTCATTGGTGTTGAACTAAATCCACTTAAAAAAGAGTTTTTACTTAAGCAAAAAGATACGTATTTTTAAATAACTCCAAGATATTGTATTGCTTCCTCCAACTTACATGATTTTTCCTGAATAAAAGGCAACTATGAGAAATTACATTGAATATGCCTTTAGCCTGCCTTGTAAAATACCTTTAAAACACAGATCATCTACACAGTGTTAATAATTAAATTATTAGTGAAATTAAAAATTAACCTTTTCAATTCAAAATATAACCAACATTTTATGTCTCCTCCAAATATTAATATTTCCACACACATAATTTTTTTACACAAGATAATGGTTCTTAGAAACCACAAGCACTTGAGACAATTACTGAAATTGTTCAGTCAGCACATTGTGGAATAGTGTCCTTCCAAGGGTCACTGTTGTCATGCTCATGTTGGACACACTGGGGACATCATTCCTCTAGCTAACCTCTTCTCACCAGTGATGGTTTTACCATCACATCCATCAAGACACAAAGCCAGTGACAGCTCAAGATGTTTGGGTCTCTTTTCCCTTAAGCTTCTAGGAAAAAAAAAAAATCTCAAATTATCAGGGTTTTGAACAGTGAAGGAAAAAAGTCAGTAGTCTCCATCTGGTTGAGCTAAATATTGTTTACTTTTATAAACATCTTCTGGAGTTTTCTCTTGAATGCCATTCATAAGGGGGACCTCTGTACAAGCACGTGGAAAGATTGCAAACTTGAACAATCAGAACAAAGTTGTAAAAGGAAGAAATAATTAATATTTCTGCCTTTAGAGACACAGTGTGCCCCAGCAGAGGTCACACAGATTGCCCACACCAAACTCGCTGAAGTGCTAAAGCTTAGTAGCAAGGCCATTTTACTTTCCTGTTGATACTGAGAGTTAACAAAATGAAGATTCCAAATTAACAACGGATGATGCAAAAGAAAGCCCACTAACAGAAACATATTAGCAGAAATCACTGGTTTCTGTGTGTAAGACTGATGTATAAATAGGAAAACCCAAGGCAAATCAAACTTCCTACTTACAATAAAGTAGAAAAAAATTGGAAAATATCTGCCTTAGTCCTGATGATGCATCTTTATCACTTTCATCACTTCACTGTGGTAACATTCACTTAAAGATGAAAATTCAAATAGAAATACCAATTTGTGTGAATTTGTCTGACATAAAAGTATCAAATTTGTGTGTATATATATAAAATATACCTTAGTATTCAGGCAGCATGTAGTAACTTTGTTGCCTTAGAAAGGAAAAGAAAGCTATTTTTGTTAGACATCTGCAGCATTAGCTAGTTTTTGATTAGAAACCAAGGACAAGGTTGAGTTTACCAACCACATATAATATATAATGTAACCACAGTAATATAATAATAAGTGCTCATACAAGTGTCACATAACTGTAAACAAGTAAGCTATGTGACCAATACAGCCACATTCTCTGACATACTAAAGAAATATGAGCAACCACTAACATCAGAAATAGATAAGATTATTTGATTAAAATTATAATGGAAAGTTTGGAACTTTCTTCAGGCCACTGGCTTATTTTACTCTAGGCAATTCTGTTTTGCAGAAGGCAATAAACATGCCAAAACACAGAAACCTTGCTACAATTGTCTCACTTGACTTTAGCAACAACCTAATAAGTGTCACTTTATTTCTACTGAACTAAACCTCTGATCTTCTGGATTAATTTAACTTTACCAAGCAAAAGAAACAACTTTTAACTGGATGTGCTTAAATTTCAGTGCAGTCCAAGCAATCAGCAACTGAGACAAAAAGGGAGGTGATAACTGTTTTTTTTAAATTTCACCTTTTTTCCAATTAAAGGTCTGCAGTGAATATTAATTCTGCCCTTCAAAGCCTAAAGCACAACCCTGACAGAATTATCAAAAAAGTTTAAAAATTATCCCATATAACTATTCAAAGTATCCTTTAATTTTTGGGAATGCCAGTTTAAGTGTCAAAATACTTTGTAACAAGAGAAGACCATAGCTTTATCTCCTGCCTTAAAGTTTTTATGGCCTGAAACCATCTGAAGAAGTCACTCCATATACTTCATCATGTCACAAACCAATGGTAACGTTACAGAAAGCAAGCAGAGGATTGTTTGGGTATGCAAGGCATGATGTTAAAGGCTTTGCTAAGAGCATGTTAGGATTAAGAGCTTTAGTTGCTCCCTCTAAGGAACTTCTGACAGACTTGATCAGTTCAGATGTTCACTCATTTTTCACACATATTTAATTCTTATGTTTCATCTGGAAAATTAATAAGAATTGATAATCAACTGACTAGGCAAGAAAACAAAACTGAAACAAATGGACAGAAAAACTTTTAAAGTGATCCAAACAGAACTTTAATGTACCTCTACTTATTTATGGTTGTGTCATATTATCTCTTATCCTACCTATTTATTCAATGATCACAAAAACTTGATCTTACAGATGGCTTTTGCATTTAATGTGAAATTGCAAGACTGACAATAAACTTAAGAAATATCTGTTGAAAATCTGAGACAGTATTAATTGTAGAGAAAAAGTATTTCAAATAGCTTTTATTATACAAAGGTTCTTAAGAAAGAAGAAAATGGACCTTTTTGTCCAATACTTGATAAAGACCCTGTCATACCAGATTTCATGCCTGTTAGTTTTTGTTTTCTATTTTTATATGATTTATACAGCCACAACATTAAGCACTTACACAAATTCAACAGAGAATATATGCATTTGTTTCAGAAAGGTGGACAAAACCTGGTTATGCAGTAAAGGCATGTTCTTCTGTAACAGTGGAAAAGAATTTTTGTGGAGCTGTTAAAATAGAGAAGACACTTAACCAGCAGATGCAGTTCTGCTTTCACACAACTCAAAAGCTCTCAGTTAAACAGCACCTTCCAAAAGGTCTTATAAAGACAAAACACTGCCACGAAAGCAGCTAAGTTTGCAACCTGTAACCAATTAGCTCACAAGCATGAAAACAAACAGGAAAATAAGTAGGTTGTAAAATATATTTTCCATCCAGAGAACCACACCTTAATATTGCCACACAAACCACATTAATGGGAAGAAAATTAAGATTATCTGTAAACTATAGCTCAAGCACAGGAACTACAGCTACGCTCTACTACTTGTAACAGGATCTATTATTTCATGATAAATAATTAGTATGCATCTGTAAACTTTTCTGTGCTAATCTACTCTCTTCTAAAAAGACCATCAGCACAAAAAATACCCAGTATTCTAAAGGAATAAAATATGCTACTAAGGACATGAAAGAAACATAAATTTATAAAGTAATTGCGAAAAAAGATTTGAACTATTTTATGTTTATGGATGTACACACATGGTATGCGTCAATGAGCATATACAGTGAGAATAAAAACATCTTTCACAACTTTCAAGATGTTTGGAAGAAAGAAATTATTTGCTAAATAGCATAGGGCTGCAATATGTAGCAGGATAGCTCATTCTAGGATTTGAAATAACAATTAACTGTAAGTCTGCAAAATATAGACAGGAGTATGTTCTTATAATTGCAATAGCAGAATTATCTACTTTAAGCTTCATCACAATTCCTCCTACATTTTTGCTTTTTAAAACTCAAATCATAAGCAGCCATTTTTTAATAAAATATATTCCTGCTAGCATTCATACCAATGTTAGTAAGTTGGGATTGCTAGTGTTTGTCCCTAGAGCACAGCAGCACAGCCGAAGAAAACCAACTTGACCTTGGGGTAGGTTGGGAGCTCAGCTATCCACCAGAGACCAACACCACCCAGAAACCATTCCCAGGGCCTGATTTGCTCTGATGACTCCACAGGCTAGAAACATGTTCAACTGAGATCTTCTCAAATTGATATGTAAACTGTGATCTTGTCCTGTGAGCAGAGGCAGAATTTTGTCAGGGGGATTATTCCTGTACTGAGAAGGTACCAATGACAGGATTAAGGCAATACTAGAAGACATTTCAAAAGCAAAGCCTCAAATTTTGGTATGCTACTGGGAGCGCACAGAAGCACAAGAAGTTTGTGCTTTATCCCCATTGCAGAAGCTGCCAAGAATGGACAACAAAAGATATTAAATAGAAAACTTCAAGGCATAACAAGGAAATCTGAAGAGCTCCTTTAACATCCTTAAAGGTGAGGTGCCCAACACAAAGCAAAGCCTGCCCAGTAATTCATGCCGTAGGAGGTGCCAGAAATGTGCTGGACAGCTTCAGGGCAGATATTCATCTAAATCCACATATACAGCAGTTCTAATTAGCAGACTCTTCTATAGCTGAGTCATTGAGCACTTCCCTGTAACAACACAGCTATGTGCACTATGTTCTGTCTTGGTGAGTCACTCTATTCCATACAATCCATTCACAATTTATATAACTGCCTCTAAATCTGGACATAAAATGGAAAGATTAAAGCTAAGTAAGTAAAGAAAATTTTACCTCATTACAAGGACAGCAACATACACTACTGTAACAAACCTTATTCTGCATTGCAGTGTTTGCTTTTGTTCTCCCTGGCTGCAACACTATATTATCATTGTCTTCAAATTATTTCAGTCTTTCCAAGATTTTCAGGTCCAATACACTTTTTTTTTTTTTTTTAGAAATTATCTGAGAACAAAATAGAGCAAATACACAGCAAAAGACCTTGTGTACAACCATGAGCATAACACTGCATGCCATACCCTGAACTCTTTCTATCACTGTTCATCACAAGTGCTACCTTCAGTTGTAACTGTGCAATAAATTCCCATGTTGCTATACAGAGCTCACAAAACTTTCAAGAGAAAGTAATTTAATCAAGTGTTGGATAACTATCCAAATCAATTTGCCTTTTTATTGGACAAAAATATGACAGAAAAGGGAAGTTAATTGAAACTTTAGCAGCATGAAATAGAAGACCAAGGTAGCCTATTTTCAAAGGCACATCAAAAATTAGCTATTTCATTATTTTCAGTATGCAGCATTTCCAAATCTGCCAACTCTATCTAAGCAATTGTCACAGAAGTAACAGATATATACTGAAATAACTTATATACTTGAAAAAGCTCATACAGGCACACCTGAAAAGGAATGTAACACCTCTGATAAGCTGCTTCCATGTTTCCACATAAATGATATAAAATAGCAAGTTCATCAACACTTATACCAACTCTGTTTTTCAAACTTGCAATCAGAAAACAATTGTCCCTAAGCAAAGGATCATTTCCACTTTATCAGAAAATAATGACAGAGTACTTTAAACACCTCCAGACTGTACACCAGTTGGAAGTTCATTCCTCCATGCTTTTGAATGTGGCATCCCTTGACAACAACTCAGATGGACACACAAAGTTATCCAGAAATCAGCTAGCTTGTATGTGTTAGTGATGTGGCCTTAGATGAACAAATTTTAATGCAATTTACTAGAATCTTTTATGACACTATTTCCATGTTGGCAGCATTACCTGCAACTCACCAATGTCTCATGTCATCCACCTCTAGAAATCTTCCCAGTGTTCCCCATGCACAACATTTCCTTCCTTTGACCATGTGTTCACATTTACAGGTAGGATGTTGGCAAGGCAACATCCCTATTGGGATATTCAGGTACAATATACTTTCTTAGAAATCATTAAAAGACAGGGCAACTAACAGGGAACTAACTCCTTCTTGTTGCTCCCAAGTTACACTTATGGAGCCCCATCTGAGGTACATTTCACTACGGCCACTCCACACTATTTTCCAGGAAGTGACTACCAAACTGACCCAACTAGGATAGAAAAATCAAAAGGTAGGACCTGACTGGGAACACAAAAACAGCTCTTCTCCAAAGGTAGGAGAAGAGAAATAATTGCTGGAAAGCCATCCACCATCCTACAGAGTCAACTCACTCCAGACAGCCCTGCCAGGAGCACGGCAGTCACATCACATGCAGGTGGGCTACAAAGTGAGTGGCATGCAGCACTGGGGCTTGTCCTGATTTTTTCAAAGCATGAAACACCTCATATAAAACAATACTCATGAGAAAAATAGAATAATTGTGACACCCTTTATCAGAGTAGAACCTTCACTTGCCAAAGCGACACTTGTAGAGCTTGATCTTTTTGAAAGGGGACACTAATTATGCATCTTCATGGCACAGATAAATCTCAATTTACAGATAGCCATTTACTCTGAGCTAATTCCAGTTTTTACTTTGTTTTTAATTTCAAAACAGTGATTTTTTCAATTCCATTTTCCTTCTGCTTTTTTTTTAGTGACAATTTTCATATTTCTTTAAAATTAGTACAATAACAATAAAAACTTCAAAAAAGCAAAGACAATTGTGACCAAAGTCACAATCTTAGGTAAAAGGACAATTTTCTCTCCTAAATTTACTGCAAGGTGTTTTGAGGATAGGCTCTTGAATATTGCAACAGCTTCTCTGTGAAAGGTTTTGTTCTTGGTTAAGCTGCTCAACCTGGCAAGCTTCCTGACTTTCAGTAACTATTTTCTTTTTTTATGCAAGATCATCATCAACACCACACATACTTTGTATCTGGTAAAATCGACTCCTCATATAATGGGTTAACCACTCAACTGAATGCAAAGGACACTGCTCAGCAAACAGTAAAGGTGCCTGCACACTGTTGGCAAAAATAAGCAGCTACACAAAGAACTTTTCTTCACCACTCATATCTGGCCTCAGGCCAGATATTGGCAAAACAAAGCTACAGAGAAATCATCTCAAGGAGACCCACTTATCCATCCTACTATTAATATTTCTTATTATAATTTTCTACAATTTCAAGTTTTTAGTATGCAGAAACAGTTAGGAGCTTAATAAAAGATTAATTGAAACATGAGGCTTTCTACAGAGCAGTTATTAACCACTTTGAAAGGAAAGCCATAGCCAGAAACCAGTGAGTCTTGAGAAGATCCATGAGTGCCAAAAATATAGGGCAATCACAGATGTTTGTTACCACAGCAAATGCTGACCTGCTTTATGTGAAACCACATGCAAGAAAACCATCATTTCCTGGCCCTGTTACTCCTCTTCCTGGACTGTTACTCCTTCTGCCACTGAATAGCAGAGTGGTGAAAACAATTCTCCATCTTCCTGGGAAAGTTGTTTAACACCCCTAGTAGAAACCATTGCAGCAATATTAGCTGAACTTCAATTTAGTGATAACTGACTGTGACTTCTGGCATAGGAAAAGAAGGCTGACAGGTCATGAGGGGTTCTTTTGCTGTTCCCAGACACCTGCAAATGCTGACTTCTTCTGCTATAGCTAGCTTTATTAAGGAGACTAGAAAAATATACCAGGGGGCAAATTCAGATCTATAATACCACAACAGTCATAATTACCCCAGATAGTCCTGTGTGACCACCATAATATTCACCTTCATTTTACTTTGAAACTCCATTACCCTGGATAGCCTTAGGGTCAAGATCTACAAAATTAATTATATGGGTATGCTTTCTTATAACAGAAAAAAAAAAAAAAAAAAAAAGGCTCCATGAGGCAAAATTATCACTCTTCAAGTGAAATCTTTTTTTTAATATTGAAAACTCATAAACATATAAGACTGAAAAGACAAAAAATCTAGTTTCTTCTGAAATTAAGAACAGATTTTAATTATTTTAGTTACTTAGAGAATAGGGAAATGGATAACTTCAGAAATAAGCAACATATAGATGAATGGAGAAAAATCTTTGTTGGAAAGCAAGTTGTCAGTCTGAGTGTGCCACCTACATGAAACAGCTGTTAGGGCTGAGACAGACACAGCAGCTGCTACAAGGCCTCCCCAAAGATGCAACTCTTAGACATTTTCGTTCAAACACCAAGAAAACAGAATATCAGCACCAAACCAAGTGAATTACAAGCCAACAGATACTGCATGGCACAAAACAAAAGGTTAGTTTAAGTAGCTAAAAAGATAGAGGTGAAATCTTTTATATGCTTTTCCAATCTCCAGACTTCAGGAAAGAAAAAAGGTAACTTCCAAACCATTCCACAGAGTTGAGGTGTGATTGAATTTTATGGATTTCAGAGAATAAAATCCCTTTCAAAGATGAAGAACAAGATTTAAAAAAATATTTATACATAAATAAACTACTGCTGGTATGGGACAAATCAGATTTGATCTCAACTTCAATTTAACATCCCAGCTGTTCAGTGACAGTAAGTTACAAAATTAAGTAAAAAAATTATTGTTCCTGATAAGATGAAGGATTAAATTTATATACACTACAGGAGAGTAGTAGTTTCCTGGTCTTACACCTTTGTAAGCATATTTCCATGGGTACTTTCTTCTTCCACAACACCCAGGCAAATCAGATATGACTGGTTTTCCCTGAAAGAATCCTGGTACAAGGACAGCACAACCATGGCCAAAACCAGCAGAGCACAAGCACTGCACAGCAACCCTGAGAGGGAAGCAGCAGCAGCAATCTAGGGAGAGGAAACACAATTTTTAAAAAATTTTAAAAGGAATAACTACTTAGATAAGCTATCTGGATCTTGCAATACCAGTCTTCAAGAAATTCCACAACCATAACATCTTTCCTCTAGTGTTACAGGTTGTTACCATAGGGGATAAGGAACTCAGTAATCAGGGAGAGAACTCCCCTAGTAATTTTGTTCTGCTATGACAATAAAAGGCCACAGCAACACTCTCTTTATAACTCAGCATTAGAACATAATAAGCATGTCATAATAAAGTTGTAATAAAGCAAGCACTGATATATGAGGAGAACCTCCCCTTCTGTACCTTTTCCTCATCTATGGGAAATGAAAAAAATGTTCATTTTCTCACAGACATAAAATCCCAAGTAGGCTAAAATAGTACCTTGAAAACAGAAAATCCTGAATAATCATTAAATGCAACCAAAGATTTATACAGAAGGCCAAATGGCACAGAAAAGAAAGTGCATATCTAAGGGATTATCTGGCATTCAGGATCAAGGTTGTCATCATACCATATGAAATAAATATTGCTCCATTTGCATCATCTTATATTTAAACATGGAGAATTATTAAACTGTATGTAAATAAACCCCTATTATAGGTTTCAGAAGTAATTTTCATTATCAGCTGCAGCTTCCTGTTTCCATCATTTTTGCCAGGAACCTCACTTAAGTCATTCCATCTCATATTTTAGCACATCATTCTGTGACTTGGCTCTGTGAAAAAGACAAGGAAAGAGACTAAATAGCTCTTAATGCTGCTTTTTTTGGCAGTGATCCAGTGCTTAATACAGTCAGTTCTGGGTATTGGACCAAGGCAATTCTACATTTCTGTCTTCATATTCAGTAGCTGTCTCCTACCACATTTTTTTTCTTACCAGAGTACAAATGTTAGTCAATAAAGCTAAGAAGTTGAAGCCTGATTCCTTAACTCTGTATCATCCAATTCATGCAATCATTTAAAATAGAAATGATGAGTCTCATGCATCACAACTATTTTCCTTGCTTGCCTCTGAATACTGTTTCCTCCCTCTCCCTCCCCCCACATTTGTAATTTAAGTGGTTGGGTTTTATTTTCCCATGGAGACTCTGTACAGCTGCTGATTATTTTTTGGACACAGCAAGTAAAAGAGAAAGTGAAAAACTAGCCTCAGAGTTAGTGAGGTGACAGTAAATGTACAGTGATAAAGTATTGATGTTGTCCAATGCCTAATACCAAGTTATTAAGTAGAATTTAATATTTGATGCATCTGATTCTTACATAGCTTAATATTCTGAGCAATTTTAGACATGAGAATACTTGAGACAGAACTTATTCCATCATTGTAATATTCTGCCTCTTGATGAAACAATGAAACTTCATTTCATCTTTGCATTTATTTGTTTGCTCTTGAAAAGCACTATTCACAGCCTAACTGCTAAAAGCTTTTTTAAATCCTTGTTTCTAACCAGTAAAGAGTATTAGCCTTTTGCAAGTACTCTGCTGCAAGCCAGCAGAATCCCCACCCCATTCTGAAGAGAATTATGGCACTGAGTCCACACTTACTCATTTCCTAGTTTTTGGCACAGTGGTAATTCAAGTGTCATCCACAGAACTTAAGCGGGGGAGGCAGGGGAGAGGACAATAAAAAAATACACAACTTCAGCTTTCTCCTGTGACTATAATTTCTTTGCAAGGCTGTATTTATCCCCAAACTTGTGAGGCTGCAACCATTATTGCCACCCCCAGGCTGCCACAAATTGATTAGGTTAAACTGTGCAAATTTGCAGTGGGATTTACATAAGGACTTACAGCTTGCTATTTGTTTGTAGCTGATCATCAGGCTGATGCATCACAAGCAAAATAAGATAAAATCAATCCTATGGTGAGAAACACCCGAGTCCCATGAATTTAAATACAGACCATTCTGTGGTGTAAAATGGTAGCTATGTGAAGGTTCAAGAATTTCATAAATCTTAAAAGAAATCAAACAGTTATACTTTGGTTAAGCTTTCTATTTCCATGAAGTCAGCCTCATGCTGATCCTAATTTTATAGGGTATTTTAGCTTGCATGTCAAACTGAAACACCAAAGGGCCAATTCAAATAACAGATCCCGATTTGTTCTCCATGTCAGTTATTCTTCTCTTCTTGCCTTCATGAAGCCACTGCAGCTCCTTATGTACTGCTCACCACCAGATTTCTTGTGCTCCTTTCTAATAGCAGCCCATATGTTAGCAGGAACAGCGTACCAGGGTCCATTTGCCATCCCACTCGCAGACACTGCTTCTCCCTTTTCAACTACAACAGCCTTAATTGCAGCTGCTGTTTGCATGAATACAGAGAAGACAGATACTAAGTATTTAATTTTTTAAATGGATTTGTTTCTTAATTAATAAAGATGTTACTGCCTAAATTATTCTCAGAATATTTTCAGAGGTCTTTCAGTACAATTCGGCAGCTGAAACAAAGTACATGAGCCAAGCATGATGTTTCTAGCCAGCTCACCCTGGGCTAGCATGGTCTGCTGGCTATGAGGGCTGTGTCGTTTGACAGCAACAGAGTGGTGACCTTAAATAACCTCTTAATATATCTCTGGAAATAGGAATTACATGAGATGCTGAAAATACTAAGCTTCTTTCAAGCTCAGAGAAAATACAAATATTTTATATAGCTAACATTCAGAGCAAATATGCCAAATTAAATATTAACCTTTTCAGAGGACTGCTGTTTAGCCTATGGCATTAAGGGTCTAATATTTCAAATTTCCTTGACTATTAACATTTTAGAAATGGAGAACTGTAGTAGGTTCTTTAACTCCTAGATGATGATCTTTCTTTATTCTTTTATGCTTTCAAAGCAAACAATTCAGAAATAAACATTAATATGTAGAAAACTAAGGAAAAGCACTTGACCAAGTAAAGAGCACTCAGAAAACATGCTACTGTATCACTTACCCCTCAAGCAGACCATATGTATTATTACTGTGTTTAAAAACCATTTTCATTTAACTTTTGGACATAGTGCTGGAGATAAATCCTGTATTATCAAAAAGCATACTCCTGTAAATATTTGAGAGACTTGTGTTCCACACGTGGGAGGAAAAAAAAACCAGGCATACAAAACATGCTTTCTTCTACCCACTATCTCTTCTCATATGAATTCTGGTCTGTACATCGTAATCCTCCATGTCCACGTTTCTCACGTACAAATTGTGTCAGTACACGTACTTGTTTTAAGTATTTCCCCAAGAGTAACTGAAAATAGAATTCCTAATAAAGAACAAAACAAAAGGATTTGCTGAGCCAGTGGTCTAAAGTAGAGCTCTTTAAGGCATTGGTCTTTGAATATGAGAGTGCTCAAATAATACAGCGTTATTTTGGGACAGATAAGATTTCAGGTGAATTATCCTGGGTCACTCCCTATGTTTGGAAATGAATGCTTTAAATTTTCTGTTCACAACTAAAACACCCACAGACTGTCATTATATTAAGAATTATCTGTTTGAAGCTCTTTTAGGAGGACAAGAGCTCAGACTGTGTATTGGTAGCATGAGTACTGCTTCAGTTATTAGAGAGCTGCAATATCACAGCCCTCTTGTGAAAATCATAAGTTATTCAGTTACTAGATATTCCAAAAACTTGCATCCCAAAAAGAAAAAAAAAATATCATAACATGATTATTACTGGTATAAATACATTCATGTGGACAAATCATCCAAATGGCATATAAAAACTAATCTATAAAAGTGTCAACTAGAAGCACTTTCACTATTGTGAAAATGAGTGACATTTATGATTTATAAATTATTCTTGCACTAGTTCTGAAAGTACATTTCATTCTATACCAGAACAGGAAAAAAAGAATCATATTTAAAGATAGTCAGCTTTTTAGTATAATCAGTAGAAATATATCACCATAATCTTTTAGAAATGTCATGCTCATTTTCAACTGAAGGACTGACATAGTAATCTTAGAACTAACAAACACCAAAAAAAAGATATAAGGCAGAATGGGGATAGACAGAAAATTGTCATATAATCTACAAGACATAATGCTGAAAAAAAAAGAAAAAAGAAAAATCCTGTATTACAGGACTTAATTGTTTTTTTTCATGACAGACAAAAGTAAGAAGTATAGCTTTGGATTGTGCACATACAAGAAAATTGTCTTTGTGGCATCCCAAAAGCTTTTAGCTTTGATGAATGTGTTTGAAATCCATGAATGCACAAGGGACACTTCAGAGAGCAGTAAATGACCTAACACAAAGGTTGAGAACAGAAGACATCTTCATGTGCTAAAATTACTTCATTTGTTTTCATAAAACATGGGAGGAACATCTGTCAGGACGGGAAAGCATTCTGGAGCAACTTAAGGCATCAGAGCTGAAATTGGCAGGAAGGATTTGGGGGTTGGATTTTTTTTCTGAATGCTTGTTTGGCTTCGACAAAGGGCACTTTGCATTTCTGTGACCTAGAGAAAATGAGCTAGAACCTTAGAGCTCAAGACTGCATAGAAAGGATTGCAAGGTTCCCATAAATCTATAAATCTTGAGAAAATATAGTAAATTAAAGATCTATTGAGTATGGATTTTAGGAAATGAAGAGAAAAACTTACAAAACGCATATCAGTGCTAGTCCACCTGCAACAGTTCAGTCCATTTGGAAGAAAACACCAAAAAGCTTCTAAGTTACTAAAACCAATACTTCTATTCCCAGTCCTATGCCTGAGTTACTTGATTGATCCGACCTATTTTTGTCAATCTGTGATATCTCAAGAACTATTTATTGGATTTGCACTGAAGTAAGTTATTTTGATAAAATGAGACAAACATCTCAAGGAAATAAGGCACTCTGCAAACTCCACAGAGATCTTTCAGTACTAACAAAAAACCTGAAAGGCAAAATGCAGCAGCCATTGCTGGTTCCCCAGCCTGTGCTGAACAAAGAGCAGTGCTAACTACTGCTGAGCTGATGGTGACAACCAGCCGTCCCCCACCTCGCAGGTGTTGCACAGCATCTCTCTCTCTCCTGAAGCACTGCACTGGTGCTTTTTAAAGAGCACACATAGCCCCCAGTCTCAGCAAAGCTTCGTGTGCCACCACAAAAGCATCATCTGCCTGACTATTGTCACTAGATCAACAAATATGGTATTTTCAAGTTTGGAATCAAATATAGTTAGTTCCAGCATGGGAGTATGAAAATAACCTTTCTTTCTAAGGATTACCTTGTTTTCCATTGGGTATATAGATTTTTCCCATTCTCCACATTTCAAAAACAGAACTAAAATCAAAGTCACTATTTTTGGTTAGACTGTCATAGTGGAATTTTCTTTTCTTTAAATTGCAAAACAAACAATGAGTGAGTTGAAGTAGAAATTATAAAACATTATAACCTAGCTTATGAACAATATACCTTTTCTTTCCCATGTTACTTTCAGTTTCTCTGTATAATAGTATCCAAAATAAGAGTTCAACCATATATTCAATCAAAATTTTCATGGAATACCCAGAAGTTCATTGTTTTAACAACAAAGTACTTAGCAATACAATAAAAAGATTACACTTTGAAGTTCTGTTAACAGAAATATGCAGCTGGTTGAGCTACTAAATTCAGATCCCTGCTGGCACACCAACTTTATTGTATGAATCTTCCCATAATTTATTAATAATCACTTTGAAAAGAGTACATTTCTTTCAGTGTTCCCACTGAAAACTTTTTCTGTAAGTCTTTCAGTTTGAAGCTGACCTTTCTTATTTGGCTTTAGACCTATTTTTTGAAAAATAGATTAGCACTACCATTCAATTTTAATAAATCGATACCACAAATACAAATGTAGAGACCATTCCTACTATAAGAGTTTAAAATACATCAAGCCAGAGAGTAAAATTTTGTGGCAGTATCCCTAGAATTCCTACCATGCAGTGAAATTCTGTAGAGCATTTAACTGATAACATCCTTCAAGCAGTAAAATAAATAATAATAATAATAATAATCATAATAATCATAATAATAACAACAACAATAATGAATTGGGATTGAAGTCTTACTGCACAGCAAGATACAGATAGCTTAAAATTACTAGCAAAGTAATGAAGATAAGTGGACTTTTGGAGAAAGGCATGATGCCAGCTGGAGTCAACTTATCAGAAAAACTTTACACTCAAAGATAAAAATAATTACTCTAATACTTCTCAATCTCTAGCTTAATAAAAGAGGGATGAACTAACTTTGTCTTTAATTTGGTAGCTATACCACACTTTCATGCCAGAAATGAAATGTTTCTTCCATACACAATTGAAGCCATTATCTTCATATTACTACCATTAGTTAGAGTCATTCATATTAAATTGATTAAAATGGCCTTTTGACAAAAGAAGGCACAATTAAATACAAAGAATTATCATTCATCTGCATCTATTTTCTTGCAAGTCATCTCTTAGCTTAAAGCTATACAACTGTTTTTCAACTAGAAAAATATAGAGAAACATTTATGAAAAAATAAGCATTTAGCATGGGGCTACAGTAACTGTATACAATGAGAGAGACAAGTCCTAAATGAAGAGTGACCTGGACTTCTTGCTAAACTGAAACCACAACTGTCCAAACCAAGCGTTAACAGCTAACTCGGGTGCATTTTAGAAAACTCCTACACTCAAAACAGGGGCACACAGGTGCATGCACCTGTGAAGAATGTAGATCACATTATAGGAAGCAGATGTATCCTAGAAAACAGAAACTCCCCAAAAGGATTGTGAGTTTTCATGACATACAGCCTCAAAATCAACAGTTTGGTTCAACAGCAGCCAAGAAGCAGAGCATGCCTTGACTGACAACTGAGAGGCCACCCTTTCACTGTTCATACCTCTGTCTACCTCATCAGAGAAATATTAGGCACGTGGATCAAACAGAACCTGCTTGGTATCTTATCAAGTTGGCAAGCAATGGCAAACAACAAGGGAGAAAGCTGGGAAAAAGGCCAGGGTTCACTGGGGATGCAGCTGGACAGAAACAAGAGAAATTGCTAACAACCCACTCACCAATACAACATGGAATTAGCAGAAAGTTAAATAACCAGGCAAAAGTGATTTTCAGGGCAACATTGTGGCCCCAGAAGTATAAGCTATTTTAATAGACAAATGGTATAAAACAACAGTAGTTATTTCACCTGGCAAACAAACTTAGTAGGCCATTGGCGGAACAGTTAGTTCAGCTTCCATTTATGCTCTCTCAACAGAATGCTGACAGGCTGGAACAAGTTCATAAGGGATCCGGGCAAATGATTTTTCAAGGTACAATCAGAGACCTGAGGAAGTCACTATATATAAAATGTAAACAGAAAAAAGATTAAATTATTTGATCACCATTAAAATAGTAAAGAGAAGAAGTTTATTCACATCTCCGTCCCACTGACAAATGGCAAAGAAAACAGAAATTGATAAGAGGACAGATCAAACTGGACATAACACACTGTTATGGAATAAGGCACACTGGAGTTGGGAAGGCATTTACAGTGTAGCAATGATCATTAACTTTATTAACCATCACTCATCTAATTTTTGTCTGTAGCTCATCAAGAATGAGACTGTATTCCACACTCCGGAAAAAAGTCAGTTGCAAATACACCCTTTGCCATCTCAAGATAATAGAAAGCAAGGAACTGGACAGAATTGTAGTAGGCAGTCAAAAGTATAAGTGCCTGATGTGATGGTTACAATAAGTGAATTACCAATTCAAAATACTCATTTTATGGTTACTGAACTCCAATCCCTCAGTATAAAGGTAAGAGAAACAACTGTCATTGCCCTACAGATCCCACAGAAGAGTAAAGCCTCTCCTTGGAGGCAGGACAAAAGATCAGATATCTGGAAAATAGACAATGAAAAAACAAAATCACTCTTATATGAGTTTATCAGAAGTAGCAGCCAACAAAAGTTAAGTAGTTTCTTAAAGAAAATACCAATATTATCAAGTTCTGGAACAGCAAATTATCTCAATTTCAAGAAAGCTGTATGTAACACGCATCTGGCATGGGCAATCAAAATAACAGCTCTAATAAGCTTCATCTCTGAAGACCATGTAGAGCTTCTTTTATCTCTTTAAGAGGATAAATTTCACACTTTTTTTTTAATATTAAGATCAAATATACACTTTCCAGTGCTTTCAGAAAACCTGCTCTTTACTGTCCATACCTTATAAGTAAACTTCTTGTTTTAAAACATTTTGATGTTTAACAAATGTAAAAGATGCATCCCAGCAGTTACAAAAGGCAGTTTTCAGATCATGCTTTAATTGACACACACAAACTGACAGAACATTTTCCTTCTCACTGCTTAGTGAGAGGTCAGTACAAACACATTAACAAGACTGCCTGTGTTTCATGGATCTGGCTTCTTTTGGCTGTCCTTGACGCCTGATGTTTTGCAGAAGAACTTCGCTTCACCCAAAAACATTTTAGGGTATTTGTGGCAAGCAGATGGTGAGTAAGCATTCTACAGTTGACAACAAAAGCTGGTGCCACCAAGATGTGGCTGTGCCACTTCAGATAAGTTTGGTACGACCTGGAGTAATTTTGCATGATCAGCATGCTTCCCACCATTTTCTACCTTGGATCTAAAAAAATACCTTGAAAAATCTATATAAATTCTGAATTGAAAAGACAGGACAAATTCTTAACATCGTGTTTCAGTTGGTTCAGATGCCTTGACAGAAATATACATTATTTTTCTGAATGGCACGGGAAATGACAGTAAAGATTCACAGTAATCCCATGATCCTTGAGTTTAAGGTAATCACAAAAAAGACACATATAACAAGATTTGACT
This sequence comes from Vidua macroura, assembly GCF_024509145.1. Taxonomy (NCBI): domain Eukaryota; kingdom Metazoa; phylum Chordata; class Aves; order Passeriformes; family Viduidae; genus Vidua; species Vidua macroura. The sequence continues at coordinate 35,124,447 of NC_071574.1, read as the reverse complement.
TGTGGCAAATTTATCTGAAAAGCAAAAATCTCTTGGTTATACATGATGGACAGATAAATGAACAGTTTTGATCTTGTGTTTTTCCTATCACCCTATTTGATCTGGCAAAGTCATCTGTCAGCAAAGCAAAAGCAGCTTTCAGGAATGGAATCTTTGGTATTTTCCACTGGGGCAGAACTAAATTTCTGAGGCAATTCTGTATTATGATAATCAATGAGGTGAAATTTAACATGGAGCACTGTACAAACGATATTAACAATGCACCACTGAAGAAGGTATTTACTGAAATTGCAACTCCCAGAAGCACCCTCATCTTCAGCAGAGAAATACTAAATCACAGCAAAAATCTCATATCTGTACTTGGCAGGAAAAAGAGAAAGACTGAGCCTTTGGTCTGATTAGTTTGAAAGAGAAGGTAGCTTAGATTTGGAGGGAAAAAAAGAAAAAAAAAATCCTTAACAGAAATTTTTGTCACCATAAAAAAAAACAAACAAATGAAAAAATGTTGACCAAATTTTAAAACATAACAAATACTTAGGGATAGGTAGCTACTGGAGATAAATGCTTGATTTCCCTACCAATAAATTATCAGGTAGAGTACACTAGGGTGCACCTATGTACACATCTTTTCCAACACTCCTTGCTTCTGTAACAGTCAAAAGCACACTGTTATCACATGTAGGTATGCTGTGCTACTGAATATTATGACTGACATTCTTCAGAATAATGAATGTAAAGGCAGTTTGCTTTCACAATAAGATGTTTTGGTTTTTTTGGGTTTTTTTGTTTTTGTTTTTTTGGGGGTTTTTTTTTGGGTTTTTTTTGGGGGTTTTTTTGGGTTTTTTTTTTTTTTGTTTTGGGTTGGGTTTCCCCTCCCTCCCGAGTACATGGAATTTCTTCCCTGCTATGGAAACATTTTGAAAACTGTCTTTCACTTGGTTTGGGACAAAATAACACTTTGTTCTAATCTTACATAATATCTTCCGTGTGGATATATAACAAGATTTTACTCGCAGTAAAGGGTCCTAAAAAGCAAAACACTCTTGCATACTTATAGTGAAGTATTATTCAGAAGTACCAAGGAGTTGGTTTGATGGTGTACTTTACAGTATAGTTTCAATCTGTCAGCAGACCAGATACTTAAAAGGCGCATATCCTGCAACCAGTTAAATGGTAACAATTTTTTAACATTTTGTATACTGACTTCTATTCTGTTTCTATTATTTCTACCCTCTCTTCAATTACAGGGAAAGATTACATCTGAAAAATCAATGCCTGCAGCTAAAATATGAAAGTTAAATTTAGGTACATGTTATGCAAATACAGAAAAAAGACTAGTCTACACAAATTATGCTTTAAGGTATCAGAATAAATTTTTTTAATCTTCTACATTTGGAAATTTTTTATGGGTCTTTTCCCATTTTTCCACTCACCAGACAGGGTACAACCATCAAGAACAGTATTTTTTACTTTTTCCCTACAGAAATCTTTTCATAAGCAGCTATGGCTAGAATAAATTTGATTTTTCTCCCCTGCCTGCTTGCATATTTCTGCACACAATTTCTATAAAACTAACTCTTAGTAGGAAGCATGAATGAAGAAGAGTGTGTGACATTTACAGCTAAGTGGCAGGATACAGACTACCAGGAAAAGATAACTAAAGTCCATGGTGAGCACTTAACAAACGTAAGCCAATTTGGCAGAACCCGACACTGTGCTGCAGTCGGGAAACTAGATAACAAAAGGTTGGCAATGTGCATTCTGCTCTTTAATAGAAAAGATAGTATCAGATAAGCTGACAGCCAAATATTCACTTCGTGTCTTTCCTCACAATAACATGGACAGGAATACCTGGCAATACTAAAATTTAATGGTATTTTGTTTGGAAGAAAAATTATTCTGAACTCTTTGCTCAGATGACCTTTCATTTAGATAAAATTGAATTTAAAAACTGTTCTTTCTGAAAAGAAAGCAATAGTGTAACTCATTAAGACAATTTTCTGTAAAGATGATAAGTATCTAGCCATTGTTATACATTTCACCACTATAACATGTAAGACTATCTCACTAGTAAAACTCCAAGTTTTCTGCCAAAAGACCTTAGCTAATGAATTCAAGAAACAGATATAACACTAAGGCTGTTTTGCAAATACAGCAGTCTTCATGGTAATGCTTGGTTTTCCTTGTACCTAAACTTCATTCAGAGTGCAGATTTGAAACAAACCCTTTGGAGGAGCTGAAACTCTTCCATCTCTCCCATGATATTTCATCCCTTAAAAGAAAGGTAAAAAGTACTGCATTGTGCTTCCTGTTTTGGGGCCTTGTATTATGATATACTATGATTAGGGAAAAAAACTCTACTGCAAAAGAACCTGAATTTAGACATAACAGATATACAGACATTTTAATTCTTTTCTATTGTAGGATTATTTTTTAAAACAAAATAATTTGCAACATCAAGGATGGTGTCATAATATGCTTCTATTATGTATAGTTACAAAACAGGTAAAAATTATTTTAAAGTAATTTCCTAGCTTTTGCTTTAAAAAGTAAAAAGTCAGTTTCTAGCAGAGCCAGCAGCAAGGACCATGCACCCATCATCACAGGTTTCAGCCTGAAATTCCAGCAGAGACTTCTGTCAGCTGAGATGCAGGAAGTTAACTGGCAATAGAGGAAGGCCTTATCCCAGAGAGGGAGATGGCTCTTGGAGCTGAGTGCTACCTCCAACGTCAGTCAGGGGAGCCATGGCTCCATTTATCCCACTCTTTTCTCCCACTCCAGAGGTGGGATCTGTGCCACATATTTGTGCCCCCAAGGGACGGAAAAGAGACCATGGTTTAATGGAGATAGCCTGGTCAGGCTGTCTGCTTCTCCAAGTTTCCCAGCAATTGTGAGAACCTTTTCTCCCAGGAGGCATTCTGAAAGGCTGATGGGGCTAAGGATAGGAGATAGGACTCCACTAACTTCCTTCCCTCCAAATCATATTACTCTGTCAGCTTCCAGCATAATGTAGTCTAGTGCTTTTGTGACAGCCTGGGACCCTCGCCCTGGAACAGCCACATTCAGACATGGATTTGGCAGGCTGAAACCAGTTTCCTGAGAAAAAAAATCAAGTGAAGGGAAATTGGGTGTCTAAACTGAGCTGTTTAAATTCAATTAAATCTGAATAAAATTGGATGTGAATTACAAAAAAAAAGTGAGGTTTTAGCTCCAGGGTCTTTTTCCCTCCAATTTTCAAAGATTTGCAATAGAATAGCTTTTCTCTATCCCATCCTCCAGCAACAGTCAATTTTAAAATACCAAAGACAATATCAAATCTACAGATGAGTGTAGTAATCCTCTCCCCAATTATAAAATTATGGCAGTTGTAGGAATTTACATTTGAGGATTGTGGCCCCCATTCTTTAACTCTGCAATAAGGCAGAGAGGGCAAAATGGACAAATGCCAAAACACAGACTACAGCAGGTGACAGCTCAAGAGACATCTCTTCAGCATCAAAGCCCAACCCCTTTAGCTACTGAAATGAGTAGCTAAAATCCAGTCTAAAACCTGTCATGATTAGCAGACATGACTGCTTAATTATGAGGAAGCTTACATGAAGTGCATTTGTGAATCTCAGCCACACTAACCTGTGCATGTGTTAACACTATACATAATTAAGAGTTTTGTTGGCAGGTTCATCAAAATCTTTATCACAACAGCCTAGAATTGCCATGTTGGGCACTTCATGCTCTGCACCACTTCCTAAAACATATAAAGATAGGGAAAAAAATCTACAATGAGAAATTTATTTGTCCATACATTTTGTGTACCTAGCCTGGAACCACAGTATAAATAATATTTTATCAATGAGAATTTTTGTACAAAAATCTGAGGAAATTGGGTGAGTTCAGTCATACTTATTGGATTATACCTACTTGATAGCATGAAAACTTTTGTAAGCAAAGTCAAAAAAAAATTTGCCATTTATTTAAGCCATTAATGTAAGCATAATTCCTGTCCTTGGCTTGCTCTCTTCTAAATGCAAACTACGAAGTACAGCTGGTGATTTACACAGTGTTTGTAGATTCATACAGATTTTGCAGATTTGTCTTTGTTGCCCAAAGTGATACTTGTGTTCCAAGTAACTGGTGAATGGAAGAACAGACAGGCAGACATGTGGCTATGAAAGCCCAGAGGGCTGAAAGCAGTAACATCCAACTGACACGTAGCCTTTCCTCAACTTTCGCTATGTCCTAACATTTGTTTTGTGCCAACTTTTTTTTCTACACAATTTTAACTTTGTACCTCAGTTTGGTGCTTCCATCAACACTTTATTCTGAAACTTTGGAAGTGAATACTCAGTTTCTTGAATTATTTAAAAATATTAAAATACATATTTGATTAGCTATTCAAATTATCATCTTTCTTGAATGCAAAATAAATTTGAAAACAAGGAAAAGAGTAGTTACTACCTATTACACAAAAGTAGTATTAAGTTTGGATCAAAAGCTAGCTTCCAGGAAGTACACAACAACTATACAGAACTATATAGAAAAGCAAGTGTCATAGAAAAGTTAATCTCCATGTTATGCAAGGCTGGCAAGGGTACATTGAGGAAGCCTTTTTTCCAAACTTACTCTTATTTACTATACGTGCAAAACCTGAGCATTCACCAACCAAAAAAGAATAATATAGTTTGTATTCTATGGTTTAGTAAAACAGGTTTTGAAACTACCATACTGGTGTTACTTCCCCTGAATAAAAAGCAGCCTATCCCACAGTCCCACCACACCAGCCACACCACCAAACACCTTACAGACTACAAAATGCTATCAGCTGTTTCAAAGAGTTCTTTGCTTCCCATCTGCTTCTCAGGATGAGAAGCTGGCACTACTTTTTTTTTTGAAAAGTCTTGAGTTATCTCATCTTTAAAATAAAACATTGGCTATTTTTATGAAAAGAAGTGCTTGTTTTCCTTCTTTGTAAGCAAGAAAGTGTTTCACTTTTGCCATGAGGACAAAGCAAGTGTTGGAGGAAATACATGATACATAGGAAAGTTATTGAGGAATAAATTTGTAATGTTTTCTTTTCTTTAACAGCATTATCTGTTTCTAAAATTGAATATATTTATTTTTCATAAGTGAGTGTGACTGTGAAGCACATGAGCCAGGATTTAGTTCCATTGACTTAAGAATATCCTCGAAAGTCTCCAAGTCTAATGCTAAACCTCTGCTAAATTACTGAACAGGAAGTAGATGGAAAAAAGGGAACAGTCAGGTACGCCTCAGAAGATCTATTTGAACATCTCCTCTCCATTTGTGTGAAATCCAGTAACTGGACAAACTTCAATGTATCCATCCCATTTTGCAATAGTTCATTCAACAATTAATGAAAGACTTGACTCTCAAAACAGACATTTTACAGATCAGGAAATCTTTGGAAAGAGTGCCTCAAGACCATTTTTATGTCTTGTAGCCCATTCTTCAATGTAAAAAAATCAAGGCCTACCAAACATGCAAAAACAGGGGGAAAAAAAAAAAGGAGGGGGTCACTATGCCTGCAAAGTGAAGAAACAGCCAGTGCACAGATACTGTGCTTCCAAACTGTTGTCCTTTACAAGGACAACTCAGAGAAAAAAAAAAAGTATCCGTCTGTGTAGAATTAAATCAAATACCAGTTATGTGAATTCACCAGGTAAACAGGCTTTTGCACAGACAATTTTAATGAAACACAGTATATGATCATTTACTTGGGAAGTTTAGCTATTCCCTCCAAACCCAAGAGTATCCAAAATGCATCTCACTGGATTATACACATCTTTTCCAGCAAGAAACAAGATAAAACCAGGCATTTCAGGCCCAGGCCATGCACCCATGTCTAATGCAGATGTCTAACATAGGCAGAACTAGTGACTGACTGATAATGCCACATCTCTCTCCAACTCATTATAGGAGGATGAGAGATGACCAGTTGAAACTAAACACCTGTCTTTTACAAGGCTGGCCTTAAGGGAGATAAATTCTATCCTCGGTGTTACTAATGCTTTTCCACGTTTGCTCACCAGTTTTTTTCAGATGCAATAAAGAAATTGGAAATAAGGCATTGTGCCTTATTTATTCTTGCAGCATAATTACATTCTCCAATGGAGGCACAAGTGGCAATGTAACGGATCTTCAGGCAAGTGTGGCATGCATGCAAATCAGAAAATACAAAGCTATATATACATGAGCAGGTGGTTTTTAAAATAAAGATACAAAACACCCTAAAATACTGGATTTGAATTCAAAATATGTCACTGCATTAAGTTCCCATAAAACAATTCTGCACATTTCAAGATACAAGTTACCCCTGTTTTGTCTATGTAAATGATGTTTCTAGGATTTAAAATGTTAACCTAAAAGTGTACTTAAACTGAGGAGACAAATCAATAGCTTCATTTATTATTACTATGAAGCAACCTGAATACTCAAATGTGCTTGCCAAAATTATGCCTTAATCTCCATCAAAAGATTAAGACATAATTTGCACAGGGGACTGTACAATTACCACTTACTTAGGTAACTTCTAATTTTGGCAAAAAAGGTCCACATGGGATAGAATATTCCCTGTAGATTCTGAGACATAAAAGTTAAATACCAATTACAAACTTGAAAAAATACTAAGTATAAAAAAGTAGCACAGTTAATTTAACTACTTTTATTCTGATTTCTGTAATTGCTGTAAAGCAAAGTTTATATAGTTTTTGTTTTAAGCCCATATCTTGATTTAATTCTGAAATTAACTAAGCCACACATAAAACTCTGTACATTAGAAAAGTTTGTTCTAAGGGCCTGTGAAGAGTTTTACCAATTAGTCCAGCAGTTTCAGAGACATGAAGAAATAGTGCTCTCATGGTTTTCCTGGTCTTACATTGATTGCTAAGTAAAAAGGGGACCAAAGCAAACAAATCCGAGCATGGGGCATGTGATTATCTATTATCCAATTATCCATTCTCCCTGTCATTCCCTCACTGTTTCAAATTTCTCCAACTTGCTATTTTCCAGACAAAATTTAAGCATGCTCATAAATGTTCACTCCAGGGACCACAGCTCAGCTCCCAGGAGGCTGCCTAGTCTCTCCTGACACGCCTCAGGGCAGGCAATGCATGTCCACATACACCATTCATCTCTTCTATGAAACCCATCACTTCAGTAGAACACAGCACAGCCCATGCCCTATTTTCATACTTTGAGCCAACAAGAGTACACACAATCATCAATTTGTCCCCAAAACAATGTTGGGACTCATTATGAAGCTGAAAGATGATGAAAAATGCATTTTCTTCAGTTCTCAAAACTTCTAAAAAAGGGTCTGAACAGGAGCATTATGCCACAGTTTAAGCAGGGCTCTTCAGAGACAAGAGTATTTCTTACGAGACTTACTAGAATCCTTTGATATCTCTGGGTACTAGATCATATTTTTCCAAAAAATGAGCTATATGCTTTCAAAGGAACACTGCTCAGCCTAATTATCATTTAGAAAAGTCTTTAAGGTCCTTAGACAAAAAGAAAGATCTCTTGTAATTTATGATATCACACCAACTCTTAATTGGCAACACTTCAATTACTTTAGAGAATAACTTAACCTACCCACTAAATGACTAATTTGCCTAATTACAAGGAAGAATCATCCACTATCCCACTAATGAAACATAAATTTTAAAATGACACATTCTTGTAGGTGAGACCATTTAGTTTACCTTGAAACTATCTCCAGGAGTGAAGTACTTCAAGCCAGAGCATAAAACACTGGTTGTTGGTCTTTTTTTTTCTCTCCAGAAAGGTATTCTGCAATTAAGTGCAAAGGCCAGAAGCTAAAATGCTTAATCCTCTTACAATTTACTGATCCATTTTATTAAGAACAATGAAGGTATCACTACACTTTTTTTCTTAAACATATCAGGTAGGAAAAAGCTAATGCTTAACAAAAAACAGAGTTCAATAAAACTACATTTTCAGCCAAAAGAAGTAAAATGAAACCTCTTTAAACAGTGCCTTAAGGCAATAGTCTCAGAAACATTTACTTAATCAGCACTCTTAAACAAACTTACTTAACTGTATTTCTCCATTACCATCTACTGTGAGAAACCTTAACTCGATAATATTGTAAATCCCTGAAAAGAAAGAATCAAGTTGAAAGGCAAATAGACTAGTGCATAATTGACAAAGGGACTAACATTTAAAGAAAGGTAACACCAAAATCAGGAAAGCTCGGTATAATCTGTAGTCCCTCAAAACAACAAGGCCTCCTTACTGCTCCAGGAGTGAGAGAATTAAAATGAATAAATGAGAACAGCCAAAACACAAAGAACAAAAATCCAAAGGAAAACAACAAAAAAGCTCTAAAAGTTTCTATCATTTCAAACTCAGTGTTGATAAGGGTCAAGAAGAAAATCCTTACTTTTAGGAATGTTTGCTGTGATCTGTTCCTTGAAAAAATGACAGCTATGGAATGAATCAAGTAACTGCTGTGAAAAAATCATCTGTTCTGCAAAAGGCAATTTCTCTGCCAGCTGGTATTTAAGAGACAATTTTATGTGAAGAAAAACAAAACATATCTTACAGAATACATTTATCCAAATTCACGAAAAGGTAAAATGTATTTATTTTCCTGACTGTAAACAATTTCTCCTCTTAGACACACAAACCCACCAGTATCACAGCTGATGGCAATTCTAAATCTGAAAAATAGCCTTAAAAAACACATGTGGATTATCATTGTCAAAATCCATCATGTGGATCCATGAGAAAAAATACACCCACTAGCCTATTCACCAGGAATTCTTTCAAATGTATTCCTTGGTGAATGCCTAATCAGAGTGGTAAATAGATGTGACATGGAAAGGGCAAGATCCTTCTGAGATGCACCTTCAGCGACATTTGAAAGATATACAATTTTACAACCATTTCTAGTTTCATATTTTGATATTCATCCTTTAATTTAGTTGGATTGGTCCCTGAGCAACTTGAACTAATGGGTGACATTCCTGACTACAGCAGGAAGTTTGAAATGGTCCCTTCTAACCCAAGATATTCTAAGATTCTATGATTAGTAGTTACCCTCCAACCCATTTAACAATAACAACTTTGTCTAGTTTGTTCTAAAAAAAAAGAAAAAAATAAAAAACCCAGAAAAATCCAACCAAGAAAAAAAAAAAAAAATCAGGATTACAAAGGTGACATTTGCACATATTAATATAAACTGATATTTTTAATCCTCTAAATACACAAATAGATTGAGCTCTATGTATAGCTATAAAACACAAATTTTACACCTACAAAGCTCAAATTAAAAATTTGGTCATGCAAATATTTATTTACATTCCCACTAACTGCAGAAATCTATTCCATAAGCTGTTAATCAGTTGTTCTGAAACAAAGATGACTTCAAGCTTGATTTGAGAAACACAATGCACAGAGGGATGTGTAATCTCTCTTCGAACAGAACACCGCACATCCAACTAAAGTACTGAGCTAAAACTGTGTTCCTGCAAATATTTAGTTACAACAACATCCAATGGAACTGGCCAAGGATGTCAACAGAAGCTTTATTTATTGACTTTAGCTAAGTGGCCGCAAGACAAAAATCTGCTTACCTTCATTGATAACACACTTAGAAAGTCAGAGGAACCCGACCACACCTACCACTTCAATTTAAAAGCACTCACCAGGCCCACCTTAGCTGCTCAGATAATTTGACTACAGCTGCAGAGCAAGTGGCAGAACGGCCACAAGCACAAGCTTAGCAAACATACAACTATGAGCTTCACTTAAAGTGGTTAGGGACAGAGACTTTTGAAACATCTTATCTCACCGGGCCCTTATTCACAGCAAAACCTTCTATTTTGTCAGCTAAACTGGATCAAAAAGTGTTTGACAAACAAAAGTCTTCACTGTAAAATTAAGGGGCTTACTGAAAGCACCCATGTAATTAAAAGAATTAGACTTCTTTCACATACCTGCAGAATAACAAATTTAACTTAAAGCACATACTTTGAGCTTTTACAATGAGTTGCTTCAATAATTAAATATTTCAGCTGCTTCTCCAATCTTTCTTTGAGCATGTATAACTAATTCAGCCTCGTTAACATTTCACACGCTCTGCCTTATTCAGATTTCCTCTCATTCCACACATGGAAGCACTGCTGATAGAAATCAGACACCTAAACAGAAGCTCAGATCAGTGTTTAGTCAGCATGCTTTCAAAATATCTCAATTCTGAGATGCACTCTTTACAAAGCATTTAATTCGATCCAAAACCAAACTAATTTAAATTTCAGTGGAATCATTATCTATGTTATCTTGTTCTCTACTCTGCCAAATCAGGTCACCTCAATCGTAGCATTCAGTCCGTCTTTCTCTTGGCTTATCCCAAAAAAAAAAACCTCTATGTCCTAAATGGTAAGCAGGTATATAACTGAAAAAGCTCAGCTGGGAATGGTATCTCACAAATCACACCAATGGATTTTCAGTATGTGTTTTATAGCTCATGTGCTCTAAAATCAAAAAAAACCTCATAAAACTAAATGCTTGTGGTAAATTAGACATTAAAAAACTTCAACTCTTCATGCATACTTGGTAAGAGACACTTTTAAATTCAGTTGGGTGGACAAAAATAAACATATTTCTTCACAGATCCTACTTCAGAAAAATCTTCCCCATCAGAAAATAAGCTATATATGATGTCACTGTGATTTCAATATAGTGACCTAGTGCTTCGCATTAGGGAAAAAATAATAAATTTCCAAACGATGGAAACTAAAATAAGATTTGATTACGTACTACTTCTTCTCTCATCTAAAGCCATTTAGTGGCAACCAGTTTATTATCATTGCCATTAACTTTTAAGAGGCTTTGTCTTCCCACCATGCTCTACAGAGCCCCTCAGTACAAAGAGAGATTCAGCACTTGACACCACTGACACGTAAGGGGGAGGTGGGCTGGCAACCTCTTCCTTCATGCCAGATCTATCCTTGCTTGTTCTTTCAAGGTAAAGCTAACAATCCTATCTTAATCCATAATTTCCTACTTTGTTTTCAATAAAGCATTAAGGAGAAGAAACTTCATAGAAGATCCTTCAATTGTATCTGAGAACATTGTTTTAGCAACTGATTAGACTAATTAATGCTGTTTACACACCAGGTTTGCTGGAGTTCTTTGCTTTAAGAATGTTTTCTGTTGATTTAACTTGGAAACATTACCATGAGGTGCTCTTAAATTGAAAAAAGAATGTCTAAAGAAGGCAATGTCTTGTTTAAACTGATCTCTAAACTTAAGTGATTTAATCACTGCACTTTTCTTGTGTACACAAGGCCTTTGTGTTACAGCAGCCCCTTGAAAAGGGGCTTCCAGGATACTGAGGGAATACTTGATGGACCAGGAATCCAAAAGGAGCTGCAGATTAGGTACACAAGGCTTTGTTTGATTACTCCCTCCTAACCTGCTTGCCCTATGCTAACAGCTCTTAGGCTAGTTGTATTTGCATGACAAGGAAGAAGAGATTTTTAACTAGTCTGTGTGTAGAAGGAGAAGAAGTGGATACCTATTATGCCACTACACTGAACTAAAACATTATAACTCAGGCAAGCCAAGGCTAAGATTTTTTTCCAAAATCTATGCAGCACTACATGAACACACACACAGAAAAAGAAAATAAAGGCATTACTCAGAAAATAATTCACATTTGGCAAAAGGGATTTCATTTACCACAGTCTATGCCTAAGCAAAAGAAAAGAGCATCTTTATGAAAGGAAATTTCACATACAAGCAATCTGCATAATGAACTTTTCTCTAGTAGCACTTGCCTTTTTCCATATAATGGAAATCTGTGTGGATGACAGTGCACATGCTCCTGTTACAGTGCCTGGGGAGAAAACCATAATTCAGTGAGGCAGGTCCCACCTCACTTCCTTCGCCGACAGGTGCTTGACAGTATTTGTGCCCAGGGCATGCAGCTGAGGCTTCCCCTCTCCTCCTGCAACACTAAACACTATTCTCACCAGCTGCTGAATAACTCAGAGCAGCTTGTAGAGACCTCTATACACACCACCTTTTCAAGATTCTTAGGTGTTTGAATCTCACAGTGGTTTGCTTTCAGGCTGCCCTATAACCTCCTTTCCAATTCTTTTAATAGCTTCTTCAGGTTTCATACTTGAGTAAAATATGACAGATGTGTTTGTTAATCTGTTGTTTCTCCCTTACTGTTCTATTCACTTGCTTGAATTTTCACATCCAGATCAATAAAGATAAAAGTAAAGACTTTTCTCTCCCTTTTTTCCTATACCTTCCTGTTTGCTCACAGATTTTTCTCTCAGGCTTTGAAGTTTTCCCCTTTCACCTCACCTTCCTTGGTAATCAATAAAAGACATCTAGAATGCCTAACGGCAGAGGGGAACCTCCTTTCTTCATACAGGAGACAGAACACTGATTTAACACTGTCCTTACACACATAAAATGCAGTTTAGCACCTGCACAAGCTAATGGGCACAAACGCCAATTCTTTTTGCTATATCAGATCATGACAATTATTATCAGAGTACATTCCTGCCTTATATGCCTCTTCTCTTTCCAGCAGATTTTCAGAGCATCTGAAAGACAGCTTCCTCTAGTACAGAGCCATACTTTACCTGGGTCTAGATGAAAACTGAACATTTAAAAAAACTAGGCAAAAGTCTCACATTTTTCTTCTGAAGTATTAATCCATGAAATAAGTGAAGCATTTTCTGTGTGACATAGCTGCCTCATTTGTCTTCATTTCCAGAATAGAGCTGCATCAGAAGAAGGGAAAATGTAGCCAACTCAAAAATGAAGCTACCTGGGACAATGGACAGCATTAAAGGATTTGACATAATTTTTTCCAGGTTTTCCTACCTTGCTAGTTAGCCTACATCAACTGAGAGAAGTCAGAGACACCATTCCACCAATACATTCCTGCTGTGACTGGGAAATCATCTTGCTTTCTGCAGGCTATCCCTTACACATGAGGAAATCAATAAACTTCTGCAAAAAGATTATTTTAAAAGCTACTAAAGGTTTCATTGCCATCTGTGTGATTTCCACATAGGCAAACTGCAGTTCTTTTGGTGGAGGTAAAAATCCCAGTTCATTTTTGGCTCTTCCCTGAACTCCACACCCACCTCTGGTGTCAGCTGTGGTTGTGGGCGTTCAGTTTGATCCAGGGTTTGGCACTGATCTTCTACAGCTCTTCAGTACTAGCATATTTGGGTATTTTCCATCACCTTATTATTGCTCTGAAATACTCATTTAGCTTTCAACATGAGCAAATTTTCATTTCACTTACTGCCAGAGTAAAAATCTCAAGAATCTGGACTACTGTTTATTTATTTGACCTGATCACTTCCCACAGATGGGCAAGGTGCTCTACAGATAAACAGCACATCATGCTTTAAACAGACCAAGGGGATAGGCAGTAGGATTTTCTTGCTTTCACACTTGATTTCATTTCATATATGTAGCATTTTGTTTTCTTTTGTGACAATATTTTGTGTTTTTTGAGTAGTTAAAAAGGGTTTTCTTCATTGTGAAAAGCTGGTTCTCAAGCCAAGGAAGACTGGGAGGAGGGGATTCTGAGAAACTAGGAGGAAAATAAGTGAGCAACTCACAATGATTTCAAGAATATTGGATAAATATCCCACTTATTCAAGGACATAAAGGAAAGTATCCAAACCCTACACTGTAACTTGCATAATGCATCTTTCTAAAGAGACAAACATACAAAAGCAGAAAACCACAGCATTTGTGAGCTCCATTTACTTCATTAAACCAATGGAAAAATTATTAACATCAGTTTCATGGAAACATACTATTACTGGAAAACTTGCCTTTTCCTTTGTGTTTTGCAGCCAATACACCTGCCCACAAGAGCAACATGACTTATAAAACAGTTCTATTCACTCACTATTTCACTGACCTGAGCATCTTAGAGAGCATCACCCTGTATTTTCAGACAGCAGTGGAACTAAGAATTTCTGGAATAAAGAATGCAATAACTGACATCTTTCATAGAAGTTTTGTTCCCCAGCTAGAACCAGTGTTGGAATACTGCAACAAGAATGGTAAATATCATTTGAGCTTATGAGGCCAAATCCTAACAGAGTCCCTGGAAGAAATATTCCAGCCAGAATTCCCATTTTTGTCAATAACAACATATTGGCGTATGCACTGAGTCACCAAAGATGATCTTCCAGGCCAAACAGTCATCTATACAAATATAGAATTTGCCTGGACAGAATTTGCAAGAGATCATTTTTCCAGATGGAGTGCAAGATACATTTCATTTGAAGCCCTCAGGTGCTATAGAGACAAAAACATTTTTTAAAGGTCCTATTTTTATCCCTGTAATGGCATGAATAAGGTAGAATAAATAACTAAGATAAGATTGTAGACAATGTAATTCACATCAAACAACAGAGCCACTGGGAAGCTGTTGTTTGTTCTGCCTTTGAGCCTTCAAATCTCATCTCGGCAATCATCTTCTCAAAATTTTTCTTCCATCCACCACATTGAATTTCTTGGACTCAAGTCAGACCTAACTGTGAAGTTATAAGTAGCAGCTGTCTGACCACAAAGTTAGTTAAAACGACCAAAAGAAATCCCAAACAACTCCACTGACACACATTACCACCTGCCTCACAATGTATTTTAGGCAGTATTACCTGTGTATGCCTATAATGATTTACACTGCAATCCAGTGACACCCAGTATGTTACAAACAGTGATGCTGACCACCATAAATTTTTATACAATGTCAGAACAGAAGTATTTAGGACAATTCCTTAGTCACAAGTAAAACAAAAGGACAATTTCTGGCTGTATAGAAGCCAGAAGTAAAATTTCTCACAAGAAAAGCTTGGGAGGAAGCTTTTAAGCTAAGACTAAAAGTGAAGTAGTAAATGGACATCTGACCAGAGCTTCTGCCTCACCACACTACTTGTATTGTTTCACCCCATACAAGCCAGTCAGCCTTTATGCAAGTGCCTTCCTCAAAAACATCTTCCTGACTCACAAATAGTTCTTCAGGATCCTGACTCTCCAGAAGCTCCAAAAACCTATCATTTCCATAGTCTCCAAAAACAAGAAAGTAAAAGAATCATTTTTTGTTTCACTCCTACTCCTTCTCCCTGCTACCATCATGGGAAAGATCTTCCATGACAATTTCCCTACCTGCTAGCAGTTCCTCATGGCCATGCAGGCAACAGATCATCCACCAGCCCCTAGGGATGGTGACATCAGCAGGAAGCAGTTTTTAAGGACTTAACGGGCAGTAATAGCAAGCACCTGCCTGCATTAATCTGTTTATTGCAGAACCAACTGTGTGAAAACCAGGTCACTTCTGAATACAAAAGATGATGTATTAGGGCTATCTAACAGATTCTTGTGACTAAGGGCACATCAAGTCTTGCCAAGTTTAATTTAAACCCTCAGGGCTTAAAGCAGGGAACAAGTTTCCCCTGTGATAAAGGATGAATCAATTCCCCCCTTCTGTTTTTGGAAAGAATAACAGAGGCAGCTTCCCAGGCAGACTCCACATACCAGGTGCCTTCTTACACTCTAAAGTGAACAGAATAGAGAAAGTATCCTTAGTCAGCAAGGCGCACTAGAGAAAGAAAAGCAGAAGCTTGCACTGGCTAAGAGGCTCACAAACTCTGCAAACTCTGCTGAGTGCTGATGCAATGCTCCCAGTTGCACTCCTGTTTCTTCCAGCAGCTGCCCCAGGTACAGTGCGAAAGAACCACCTGCCTTCAACTGTCAGAGCTGGTAGGAAACGCTAAAAGCTGACTTAGAAAGATTTGAGAGTAAGGAATGAAAGATGAATCAGTGCAGCATTTCTCCTCCTGTTTTTGTCTACCATCACTGTGCCTGAAAACACCATGAAAAGCTGATTTGCCAACACGCATTAGTAAATTCACTCTTTTTTTTTTTAAGTTTAGAATCTGTTTTAGGCTCCCTCAGCTTCCTCTCCAGTACAGTCAGCTGAATATTACATTCTGATTATTTTAGTGGTCAAGGGAAAACTCTTCTAACCATGGTAATTTTTGAAAGTGAAAGCAAGGTAGAATTTAAACCAAAAAAATCTGTCATATACACTTCTGCTGTAAATATCTCTACTTTACACAATAGCTCTGAGACAGCAAAAAGTACTAGTGGAATATATAAAATAGTTGTTTGAAAGGAAACCAAGAGCTTGTGTAGAAGGCATGCTTCAGGAAATGGATAATGTAAAGATTTTTATTAAACCACTTTTTTGTTCAATAATCTTTTTTGCTGTTAAAGTTATTAAAAAGCTTTTACATGATAAGTTGTCAGCATTCTATAGGGAAAAAAAAACCTGCTAACTCAATAGGAGGCTGTCATAAATGTCAGTGCTAGACTATTACCTTTTTTTTCCCTACCATTAATTAAATTCTCAGTATGACAAAATGTACATTGCAAGAGCAAGTGAAAAAAAAATACAAGGAAAGCACTGAATGAATCAATTCATTATGCATGTATTCACTACTAAGGTCTTTTTTCTTCTGTTACTTCCCCTTCTAAACCTTCTGATTAAGCTTTACATTAAGTCAGACAAGCTGTCTCCTACGAGTAATGAATATAGGGGTTTCGCTATAATGATATGCCTTTTGGTACACCACCACTACACAACTACAATTACATTTTCACCAGCTAGATGATGAAGGTAACTTTGATTGTGCTTTCTGTAAAAAAAAAAAAATACGTGGATAAGAGGTGAAAAATGCTGTGAAATGGCAAACACATTTGAAAGTGAAATACATAAGTAAGCAGACAGTCATGTATATGTGTGGGTTTTTTTTAATATAATGTAGAGTGCTGGTTAGCAGCTTAATTACTTGAAAACAAATGATTATTCAGCATCAATAACCCCTATTATGAGTTGTGAATTTTTTTTAAAGTTAAAAGTGCTAAATAACATAAGTTACTGGGGAAAAAACTTAACAAAAGCTTTTTAATAATTCTAATTTCATGTGATTATGCCATTCATATGAATCCATACACTTTTTTCTGTAACTAAGAGGACTTCAATTTGAAAAGTTCATTAGAAAAAAGAAGTATTTTCCTTAGCCCTTGCAACATATTTAATTTCATAGATTTGCTGGTTTCAGGTTTAAATAGTGTATACAGCTCCACATTAAATCTTTGGACACCTGTGAGGGAGGAAGAACAAAGGAATACTCAAAGCCTCAGGGAATTGCCATATTCTCCCTTTTAGCAATGAGATAAAATCCTGGAAGATTCTGCCAGAGATGCAGAATAGCACCTGCATCCAACCTCATACCCTCAGAAAAATCAGTGATGTTTTCACTTATTTGCAATTGTTGCTACTGAACTGAGGCCTGAAGAAGAAACTGCAGTATAAAAGAGCAGATGGAAACCCCAGAAGAGCAGATGAAGAACTGCCAAGAGTGACTGAGGTGAAACAGAGCCAAATATTTTTATCAACTCCTAAAAGAAGACATTTTTGGTAGTGTGATCAGAAGCTGAGCAATCACACCAAATTATGCTCCAACCTGAGATGAAAGTTGTAGTTTTGTTCTTCCAGCCAGTATAAACAATAAAAGAAAAGAAAAACATAATAGGAACTTTTCTAAATATATTGAACAAAACCAGAGACAACCTTATAACTTGCAAGCTCTAGAAGGGAAGTCCACTGGAAAACAAAATAATACTGGAGAGATGGGAGATGCTACACAGCAATTCTGTTTCACAAAGGTGAATGTGGTTTGTAAGATGAAAGTTATTTTTCTGTTACTGCTTTTCAGGGTGTTTTTTGTGCTGATGGAAGACAAAGGTCAGATCTACACTAAAGAAACTTTACCTGATTATTCAGAAGTCAGGGTTCAAGCTCTTATTTGTTGCTGTTTCCATTAACAAAACTGCATCTTGGGCAAACTGAAAGGTGATGCCTGGTTCCAGACTATTGGTGCACAACAGCCTGACTCCATGAGGTGTACTCCTGGGAAGGATGTCTGTGATGGGCTGAGAGGGCAATAAAAGCTGTCTCTGAAGACTGTTCAGGAATGAATGTGTCTAACTAGAAAAGAAACTAACAAAACTGATCTGTCCAAATTTTCATTCACCAAAAGCAAATTTAAAAGACTGTGTTCCAGCAATATCCCCCTAAAAGATGAGGAGACAGAAATCCTGGAATTCATTAAATACCTCTGTTAAGCATTTTAACAGACAAACCTTAAAAGGCTCTGTACACAGACAAGAGCCTTTTAATAATAAAAAAAAAAAATTAAATAAAATATTTATTGTTTATCAACAACAAAACTACATCTTGTCCTGAGTGGAAAAGGAGGAGGACCAGTGTGAAAAAAAAAAATGTCTTTGAAACTGAGGAGCTGTAATACTCAAATTTGAACATGAAACTGTCTGGAAAAGTGATTAAACCAGAGAGGTTTATGCTTCAGAATATGCCATTTGTACCAAAACCTGTCCCTGACATGCAAAAAGAATAACCAGCTGTGCATGGAACCATTTAACTGGGCTATAACGAATTCTAGCTTTTCTAGGAATTACCCAGCAACTGCAGAGCAAAGGCATCATTTCATTTTCCCTCTGCCATCCAGCTTCTCACCCTCCTACAGCTCATCCCAGCCTGTTACTCAGTCCACACCACTTTTTCTGTGCTCAAGCTTTAAGAGGCTGAGCAACAGGAACTGCTTTCCACAGTGCCAAACCTTCAGGGTCACCACGAAGCCTCAGATTTATGTGATTTCTTCTTACTCCATCTTAACCTCTGTATATCAGGGAATTAGAGTCCCCAGAGAGTGAATATTTTCATTGAGCATTGGCAGCAGGCAGCACAGGCATGTTGCTTGCTGCTGCTGAAAGCCAAGACACACAGCTAGATCTGAGAGCGAGACCCTAAATGACAGATACGACACAGAAAGAGCCAGCTGTTTCACTGGTTACTTTGCTTCACAAAATGCAACTGGAAGTGCTTTTTGCAGAATCAGAGTTGGAAGGGACCCACAAAGACCAACTCCTGGTGCTGCACAGGAACACCTTAAGAACCACACTATGTATCTGAGACCACTGTCCAGACAGTGCTCTGGTGGTCAATGCTTGGTGCTCTGACCACTTCCCTGGGGAGCCTGTCCCAGTGCCCAACCACCCTCTGGGTGAGAAAGCTTCTCCTAAACCAGCCTAAACCTACCTTGACAAAACTTCAGGCCATTCCTTCTGGTTCCCTCACTGGTCACCAAGAGAAGAGACCAGTGCATGGCCTTCACAAGGAAGTTGTAACTGCAGGGAGGTCTCCCCTCAGTCTCCACTTCTCCAGGCAGAACAGACCAAGCGACCTCAGCTGCTTGGAACATTGAAACAATGTATTCAGGTGGCCAAGAAATTTATGTCCCTTCTACCTTTAGAAACATTTTCAGTAGTACTTGCAGTTCACTCTGTAATGGCTTGTTTTGTAATAACACGAGCTCCTATACAACAAACATCTCTGTAATACAGTAAATGGATTGAAAGACATACAAAGACATACTTTGTTTCCAGGAAAAACCTGCATAGTGCATAGATCAGTAAGCCTTTAAAGCAAGTCATCTTCAAATACAAAGTACCTCCATACAGATTTTACTCCCCTAAATTTAATATTAGTCTGTTCTGTAAACCAGTGAAGTAGCTGGCAAACACTTCCATAAGATTTTACTTAGAATGCAAAATCACAGCAAGTTCCCATTTTTCATTTACGTTACCAAATTGCATTAAACCTTCACAATTAAAACCCAAGTTCACGCACTTCTTCAAGTTACAGTTGACCTATCAATCCGTTTCTGTGTCAACATACACTACAGCTAGATGTTCCAGCACCCTCAGTTTAACTGACCTTATGGAGCTGACTGAGAGTGAAGTCTTGCTTTGTAACCACATTATGTTCTTTTTGACAGCACAAATGAAGGAGACATTTTATAACCAAGATTTGCTGATGTTTTAGTAAAATAAGTATCTCAAGTCTAAATTGATTATCTAAAAAAAATTGAAACTGCCACAGCTACCCAAACACATAAGAATTTAAACAAAATGTCATTTATATAAGCAACAACTGGAATAAGAATTTTAGAATTACCCAGTTTCTTACTACTCTTCTAGCTTTGCTGTTGAACAGAAACTTGACAGATCTAGTCAGGGCAAACTTTAACAACCTCCTTCAGGCAGTCCTCTTTGGGACTATTTTTAACTCAGTTTATACCTACAAGCCTATGATGGACTGGCAAGCTTTCCTCACAGTCACATCACTGGGTGCACCAATATTGCATTTTATTCCTAGCTGAATCCACACCAAATCAATCTATAGGCTGGTCTACATAAAGAAACACTACTCCCTCTCACAAACTGGCAGTACCCTTTGTCTACTAAAGACCTACTTTCTCCCACATTAGTGTCAGAAAAACATCAGGGTAAATTATAGATGTGATGTGAAATCCTTACACAAATGTTACATAGTGAATACAGATACTAAGCAGCTAAATAATATTATGATATGCAATAGTGGTAAAACATAAATACACTTGAGTCCTTAAAAGGTAAACCTTTAATACTGGACCCAAATCCTTACTTCAAAAGTCAGGATGAAAATAATATAAATAGTTGAGCCAAATTCTGTCCTGTTAGAAGGACAATAGCAGAATTTGCTGGCTTATATTTTTTTCTCAGAAAGAACATCTACATTTGACTATAGGAATTCATTTAGACCACAGAAGTTGAGAGGAGTTCCTCTTGCACAAAAAATAAAAATACATTGAATTAAAATAAATACAGAATCAAAAGAACTTGGAAATATGTATTTACAGTGCCTGCTGCACCTTTAGTGTTGTCTCTCCTTGGAGCTCAAAAAATCCTCTTATGAAGGAGGGTGGGGTTTTTTTGTTTTTCATTTATCATGTGTAACTACATGACACCTTTTTAAAATAACCAGAAATTCTTAACTACAGACACTGAGATACACCCCTGTTAACAATACAAATGAATGTTTCTCCACTGTGTTAGTTGAAATCTTACATTTTGTACCATGAGTGCAAAAGTTGAAGAACTTTTGGTGGCATCTTACCAGTGACTCTCTGAAAACTGTGGACAGGCACAGAAGTCTCTCCTTCTTCCTCTGAATCAGAAGGAGATAGGAAAAGAACATCTGGGAGAGAATTCTTAGGTGCAACAGAAAGGACAAGGTTGTATTGCTGCCCAGGGACAGGAAGCAATGGGAATAAATGATATCTCCCAACTTTCAGCTTTCAAAATCATGACTTTAATATCAATAAACTACCATTAAAAAAAGGAACTCTCCTGTGGTAGGCACATTCTTCTCTCTCTCAGGATTTTTTCATAGAGGAGCACAGAGAGCAGAAAGAGAAAACAATTTCTATTTCTGCTCCTTGTTTTTCCCATGTGGAATGTGTTTGGAGAATTGTTCACCTGGGGTGATTGCTTGATTGGATTCTGGTGAGGATTGTCTGAGCCTGATGGCCAATCCAATCCACCTGTGTCTGGACTCTTGCGAACAGGGTCAGAAGTTGTAAGTTAGATATGGTAGTTAGAAAAGTAGGTATGTAGTTTTAGTATCTCCTTTAAATAGTAAATTACTGTATTATAGTATAGTTATAATAAAGAAATCATTCACCCTTCTGAACTGGAGTCAGACATCATCATTTCTTCCCACTGGGTTCACCTGCATTTACAATACTCTCCGCTTTCCTCCTGTAGCCAGCGGATAGAAAAGGCCATCCACTATGCCTCCACTAGCGCCAGGTCTCAGAATGCACAGGTATCAAGGCTGGCAGCACTGATTGTCAGCCAAGGGCTTTAAAAAGAAATGTTAGAAAGCATTTAGCCACCTACACAAAGGAGTCTGAAGACAGACTACAGGATGGATTGGCATGATGAGCATAATCCAGCACTTCTGCTCCCCTGGGAAAAAAAACAGTGACCTCAGCATCAAGCCTGTATGGCACAATTGCATTCCCACAGATGAAGCTGACAGCTGTTTCAGTGGCAGAAGCATTTGTTTCACAGCACCCTCCATGCTGGTACACCATGAAAGTCATGCAGAGTAAGTCTGCATTGAAATTCAGGAAAGCCTGAACAAGGAACACACAATAAAAACTATGAGGCAAACTAGAAGGGGAAAAAAACCAAAACAAAACAAGCTGAACAAACCAGAACCTGATCAATACCTTCTTCTTGAAATATACCAGTGGCATTCAGTATTTTTTGTACTTTCTTTCAAGTATGCCCAACATTGCCAGCTGGACAGCTGCTTGTCACCCTTGAAAGATGACACATACAGAACACTAACTATGGTAAGCATTTCCCTGCTCCAGAGAATTAAGAATATTTTTCTTCTTGGATGCAAAACAAGACAAAAATTATTAAACACTGTCCCATATATCTTCTGTTACAGAGAAAGGCTATTGGGAAATGGTGTATATTTTGCCAAGTTTCCTTTGAGTCAGCTGCAAGGTTCTTACTTGCCAAATGTAGTTAAAATAGAAAGTACAGAAACTGACAGTAACAACTGAATCAAAAGTTTGGTGCTGCAGTTTTTAATTAAAATCAGAGCTAAGAGAAGATACTGAAAGTTTTGGTGCCTAATATGCATATTAAAGAATGTACCAAAGACCAGAAATTAAAAAAAAGAAAAAATTATTTAAACTCCTTTCTATGCATAGAAGATCCATCACTACCGCACTTAATAAGATGTCTGAAATTTGTTTTATTCTGTATACAAAAATCTTTACTACCTTATTTTTATACTTTACAATAAAAGTAATAAAATAACTTTAGCACCAGACCATCAACACTAGTCGATGTGCTAAAACTATGTGGAAAAAACCCAGAAAATTAGCTATTTAGTTGAATGCATGTCTAAAAGCGTCTTATTCTACACGTTTCTGCTAGATTTTACAAGACATGCTGCGCTGTTTTCATTGTAGTAAAATCATTTCCCAAATAGGAAAATCCTAACATACTTGCAGTTCTTTAACATCCCATTAATAAAATGTCAATGCATCTCTCAGTCTCTTATCACAAAAAGAATTTTTCAAGATATATAAAAGGACACGTGAAGTATTCCTGGACTTCCTAAAATTCACTCCACCAGCCCCAAGGAACTACAGCAAGTACCCTCCAGTCTCAGGGGGGAGCTGCAGCATTTATTCTAGAGCACGGTGTGGCATGCAGCCAAAGGAGTAATTTAGCAGAGCTTTTGGCCAAGCAGGAAAGTGTTCCATTTCTTCTGCCATTCATTGAGACCCACGAGGAAACTGAGACAGGAAGTCAGGCTTCCAGATAATAGGAGTGTTCCTAATGATGTCCTTTGGCTCGCAGCACAGAACAGTTCCTCTATGCTCCCCCCTGCTACAACATCTTCTCTCCATATAATTTCCTACCATAAAGGGGGAACGATAACAAAAGCTTTTTAAATTAGTTTTTCTTTGCACCCAATTCAAAAAGCCTGGTTAAACCACATGGATTATTACTGTGTATTAACTTCAACTTCTTATTATGTATTAACAACAACTATTTGTTTGCTTTAAAACAGCTGATTATGCTTGGGAATTCACTTTAAAATGATTCTCCCATTGCAATGCCTGCACATATAGATACATATACATATACATATACATATACATATACATATACATATATATATATATATATACACACATAAAACAAAACACCAAAAAATTCAGTTACACCATAATTACACAGTTACCTCTTGACTCCACGGTAATGGATTGTTGAAAAAAAATGCACCTCCAGTAAGTTTCAGTAAAGTGACCCTAAATACAATTTTTTCTTCAGCCTTAAATTCTGACTTCATTAAGGTGAATGCCACCATGCCATTCATCTCATTAGAAGTAACAGGAGACCTTAAGAGGAAGCACAGCCTGAGTGAAGAGTTCAGTCTTATAGGTTGCAGCACATAAAGCATTTAGTATTCATACATAAATGTGCCAGGACACAAAAGTCAGATAAAAAATGAAAACACTACTTCATCATAAAGGGAAAGAAACCCCAAAACAAAACACCTTCATTGGCTGCTGTGTGTCCCTGCCCAGAGCATAGCTCCCTGCTGTACAGTCCACATCATGGCCCATCCAACACAACCTCGGGTCTTTAACACATCATTGCTGCAGGTTTTTCCACATCCCACGTGCTAGATCCGCTGTATCCCACGACAGGATACAATGCAGTTCCATTTTAGCTATGATAGTCCAAAGAGATGAAAATTCAAAGTTTGCAAGGAGGGTAGCTACCTTTTCTTAGACCAATGTCACAGAAAGAAAAAGTGTAACAAACTTCCTGACACAAAATCTTTATAAGCCAAGGCATTTTACCAGGTGTAAGAGCTACTGAACAATCAATAGCAGTGCCCAAAAGCAAAACCAAAATATCTGTGCAAGAACAATTAATCCATATTTAACTGAACAACAGGTTGGAACAAAATACCACTAGGAATTTCAATATGTCTATCATTAATTAAAAGTCACCACTTCAGCAGCAGATAAACTACAGAGAGCAGTTTGATCTGCAGGAAAATAGCCCTCACAGAAATTTCTGCTGGAAATCATCTATGGCTGCAGAAGGCTCAGCACAGGATAATTTGCCTATCATTTGCATCTCAGTTTTACCTGATTACCTGGCTTTTCCTGGCAAACAACCTATTCTCTATGATTTCTCTAAGCACCTATCCAGCCTTAAACACAGATACCTGTGGCTCCTCAGGCAACGAGCAGGAAAGGAAACTAAATCCAGAAGTGATTCTGAAGAGGGCAGGAAGGAAAGATGCAGTGTTTTTTTGGCTGTGCCCTGGGGGGCATGGAATCCCTGTAGCTCCATTAGTGCAAGAGCAAATATTGCATATTGTCCTTTCCAATGGACAGCCAGCTGTACAAAGGGTTTATTTCCGTATCAGTACAGCATAAAAGGAATCACAAGTGACAAATCACACAAAGAATGGGAATGTTAACTTTTTTCATTAGCACTTGCAAGTGCATCCAAAATCTCATCCAGGTCTTTGCTAATTTTGACAATACATCATCTGCTTGTTGGAAGGAGAAAAACATTTCTCCACTGATAAAACCTAGGATACTTTAGGTCAATGAAGTCAAGCCAGATTATGTGAGCAGAAACCAAGGGTCAAATAATTTTTCTTCTTCTATAAGATTATGTAGTTAGAATTAAGGATTACTATTTATGTTTATTTTTCTTCATTTTTTTTTTCCTTATGGCTGTTATTTAGTCTGACCTTGTTCATAATTAGGAAAGACAAACAAAATATTTGGCAAGACTTGATTATAATTGTGAATCATTCAGGAAATTATTCAATTTCTTATACAAACTTGAACCTAGAATGTCTAGATCAATGAATCAGTAAAAATACATTATATGTGATGGAATGCTATATCATACACCAAATAAATCTAAGACACGTTATTAAAAATCTCAAAAAATAGCCAAGAAAAATTAATTTTGTCCAAGCTGATAAAGATTGTCGTGACTTTAGCTGGCTCTCCACATTTTTGATTTAAAGCACCATAGAATAGCTTGCATTTCTCCCTAACACTTTAGCTTTAGCTAAAAGATCTGCATATATCCATAAACACATTACTGATCTAGGAGGCATCTTTGTGTTTGGCTCTCTTCCATAATGCAAAGGGAAGCGTATGTTATAAATTCTCTTTACTCATGCTTCCCTTGTGTAGACACACTGACTGTGATCCATCAGCACTACAATTCATATTTAATTCAGCTTCTTCCAAATTAAAGGTATTATGAATGAAAACATCCAAAAGGCTTGGACTAGGTTTCTGTATTTTCACCTGTACTTCATCCTATCCTCAAGAATGCAGATAAAAAACTGGAAAAAAAAACCAGGAAAACAGGAAACTCCTCTCCTACTCTCTCTGCTCTCTACTGTGCCTGCAATTTAGTGATCAAAGGATAAAAAAACTGTAGAAAGTTAATCTTTTCATGAAGGGGAAAGATTTTTCTCCTTACTTCTTTCCCTTACCAAGTAACTCCAGAAAACTCCATAACTAAAGGCAAGAACTTTCTTCAACAAGAATCATAAGTCAAATCTAGACTCATTTATCACCTACATTTCTCACTCTGGCCATGATTTAAGTTCAACACACTGAAGAAACAACATCAGAAAGAAAACAGAAATTTTCAAAACATGGAAGTAACAAACTATATGGTTAAATGCAAGATTTGCACAGAGTTAAGCTATGTTATAAGGTTACTTAGTTCTATACAGCATTCTAGAGCTTTCCCAATCTATCCAAACTACACATAGCTGTGGGAAAAAAAAATACTTTCTGCTCCCTTCTCTTTTTGCCATTAACTAATTCTTCAATTTACTAAATAAATGGGAATATTAGTACACCTATTCCTCCTAGTTTTCCAAGATCTCTTCACCTCCTAGCAGCCTCTGGATTAGAAAATGTGCTGTTTTGGGGATATTGCATATCACTGAAGATTTCAGTGCTTTGATTGTGATTGAAGATTTCAAGGCTTGTCAAACTTTACCTAATGGTACATGATTGACACCAGTCTCACATGCCTGCTGTATTTTGTAACAAATGGCTTCTTATCTTTGACTTTACGTTTCTTGAAATTATACAGATAAGGAACTGTATACACAAGTGCAACCATCATGTTCATCAGCATCTTGAGCCATTTATCAGATTGCCCAATTAATAGAGTATTCAGCTATGACAAGAAGAAACCTATCTCTAAAGGTTAAGAAATTGTTGCAGTAATCAAAATCCAGTCTTATCCTGCAGCTTCTCATAAAGGGAAAAAAAAGATAAAATCAGATGCTCTTCAAGCTTCTGGATTTTTTTCACACCCCAGTCCAGCAAGAAAGAACCTGTAATCACAAGGTCACTGAATGCAAGATTTCATGATACTCTTGTGTTAGTGATGACAACTACAGAAACTGGGGCAAAAATCCAACTGCCTTCACTGATGTGCCTGCAAAGCATGTGAGCACATGCACACAAGCAAGCCATAGCCCAAGTACACAGAAGTGAATTAGTCAGCTCTCTTTATTACTTATTCACCTATAAACATTATCTCTAAAGTAACTGGAAGCACTCACACTGAGTCCAATGGCCTCTAGGTCAGATTTACACACAAGTTACCTTGGCATTTATAAGTGGGGGAAAAGCAAAAAGAAGAAAAGCACCCACACAATCTTGAAGTACCCATGACTTCAAAGAGCCTCTACAGATAGTTCTACAGGCATCTATGCTTCCATGGTAGCTCCTTAGGTAGTCAGGTGAGTGTGTGCATACATGTGCTTTATAGATAAATGTATACAAGTGCTCCACTGGACTCATACTGACAATCTATAAACATAGCTAAATGAAGTTTTCTTCTTGTATGCCTGCATACATTCATTTTCATCAGCTATAGTTGGTCAATGTGTTGTCAGTGATATTGAGCTTTGAAATTCATTCGTATCCCAAAATAGCTAAATTGCATTTATCTTTTAGGCATGCTACAAGACATGAGTTTTTGAAATAGCACTTAGGGAGTGCTGAGGAACAAAGGAACTGCAACACTGGATCATATCCAAGGTCCTGTCTTTGACAGCAGTCACCACCAGCTGCTTCACAGAAAGAAACAAGAATTTGCAGTAGGTAGACAGGCATAATCTTGCCACATATTGGGGTTCATCCTTGTTTCAAGCTACTAAATACTGGCTTGAACTCTGAAGCCTGAGGCATATATCCACTTGAAAATCATTATTGTTACCATTACTAAATGTTAGCCCTCCAGATACTCCTGCTACCTATGTAAATGTCATATCATATATCCAAATACTGACTCAATGGAATCCTTTAGCAGACTTCAATCTAAAAAAGACGTTGCATAAAATTCCCACGTCTCCTAGTCTCTGTTTTGAATTTTCCACTTCAGAATTAAACAGACTAATAGAAGTAGAAACAAATATCTTCTATTTAATATTCTTGTATAATTTCTGAAATTGTTCATGTTTATCATGTTCTTTCTCTTTCATTTTCTCTTTGCTAACTTGAACATCTTTTTACCCTGTTTTCGTTCAACAGTTTTTCCAATAATGCAACCTTGAGGGAATTAAATACCCATGCAAGACTGATTCCCTAGCGATTTACAGGCTGAATTAATGTTTTCTGTGTAAGGGTTTATTGTGGGTTTTTCTTTAACAATTTCTTTTCCAAGCATAAAAGATTAAGCTCTGTAAGTTATCAGAACATAATGCAATTATGGCATATCAGTAACAACAGAAAAAGGATTCCACAACTCAGTCCTGAATCAATAGTCTTGAAGAGTTTCATAGTTATAGACTGAGTAGTTTATATTATGACAAAAGGATGGGCTGATGTACATATCAAAGAACCTGGTCCTAAAATTAAGATCATAAAAAATGGGTAACATGCCATCAACACGGTGCTGGCAATTTTTCATGGAAACAAACTATGCTCTTCATTAGAAAAGGGCTAAGCATATTGCCTGAACACAAGATACCTAATTTATCCATTTGCCTATACATTTATGCAAGGGATGAAGTACAGAATTATAAGTATGGAAGCAGTTGTAAAGTAGTGTGGCATAACCTACCTACAAATAAAGCTGAAGTAAGAGCACAATTGTAAGAGTAATGTTGAGTAAGGGAAAAAAGCAAGTACAAGTAAAAAAGAAGATGTATGCAAATTTGTTATAAATATAAGGACATTTTAGCAGATGGAGAAATTGGGCAGTTCATCGTCATGTTCTCACACCCGCAGAGTTGTTCTAAAACTACTCCTCATGAAAGCAAATATAATTCGCTCTGCAAGTAAACTGTTTAAATAAATCTAGATATTATATAAGAACCATCTGAAATTATTTTCTTTGCTTATCTGAATACATCATCTGGAAACATCAGAAGTTCTGTCCTTTGGCCATTCTTTGGACAATCACTGTGCCCTAAGCAAAATTCTTTATACATTTTTGGGAAAGTGGAGAAGTGTGGAAGGTCTTTAGTGCTGCAATGACAGCAAGTGCCCATGACAGCGAGAACCCACCTAACCAGCACCTATTAAAACATCAGATACCAATAAAATGGATTTATTTTTGTTTGATAATAATTAAACTTGTTATTAGGAATATATTTAACTGCTGCTACCAGCATGAGAATAATGTAATTTGTCTGGTAAACTATTTTGATACAACCTGCCCAGCTGATGTCCTTGTCCCCTCACTTCTTACAAGAGCTGATACTTAGGTTCCACCATGCAATTTACAATATCCCAGAATCACAATGTGGCTGGAGAGGTACTGGCACCTTTCAAATGCAGCAATGTGTCTCTGTCATTCAGTTTCTGTAGGAAAAGACATGAAATTCACAAGGACAGCAAGACAGAGAATTTCCAAATTCAGATTTAAATGCACTGAAAATGAATTTTAAAATAAACATCCTTCCTTTGCAATTTTGTGTCCTGATTTTGATGATTATTTCCTTACCAGGCATCACTTATGACCATCAAAATGAAGGAAAAAAATTCAAAATCAATTCTAATCAATTATTGATGGACCTTTTTATCATTAAAGTATATATAGCAAAGAAACTGGTTTAATAAACACTGCATATCCTGTTAGGCATCATATTTCACACACCTCAAGAATAAAATTAGGAGTTCTTTTAGAATAATATTGATTTTTTGGCATTTTGGTCTTGACAATCTCTGTTTTGTATTACTGAAGAGAAAACCCACAAACCTACATTCTGGAGCATTATTGCTCTGTAAGAGCTATCAGATTGTGCTCAAATATTTTCAAACATCCGATACTCATAGTCACTCAATATTTGCACTTGCAGACCATTACTCGGGCAAAACTCCCCCCAAAAAGCCATCTGAGAGTATCTGTTTGAGTGGGAGCTGCCTCCGTAGCAGCCTGCAGGAGCAATCACTCACATGGGTCGCACTGACTCTCTGCGTATGTCCCCAGCACAGCCTCCACCTTCACATTTCCCAGCTCAACCTGTTCTGCCATGCTACTATTTATACAACCTTTACACTTCAAGTACTTAGAGTACTCCCGTTCCCGTGGGTCAGCAAGGGACTGTCTTCACATCAAATCTTGATATTTAGGTACGTGAGTCCAACAGAGAAAGAAGGTTCACGTATGCATTCTGCATAAACATTTGTAGCTGGATATTTCAGGACTGGCTGTGCAGTGCTTAACAGATCATTGCAGCCCACTGAGCATCCAGCACGAGGCCTCTGAGAACATGCTGGTCACACACAGCCCACTCATCTTTCTCCTCCTCCTCATTTCCAGCTGTGCAAACAGGTGCCCAGTTTCTTTGCTGCAGAGCTATCAAAGCACAAGAGGACAATCTTACAGAAAGCCTGATGATGAGCTAGAAGTTCTATTTGGAGGGAATAACTGATAATTGTAAGCAAGCGAATAACGCATCAAGGGAAGAAAACAGGGAGGAGTAGAAGACTGGTCAGGCAGCCCAAGGAAAAGCTGAAAAACAAGTGAAAAGTGCCTTCAGTGGAGGGAGAATCCAGAAGCAAGGAAACTTGCCATAGTAACTATGAAAGAAATTATAGGAAAAGAAGATACACAGCAGACACAAAGAATGAATATGCATTAAAACACATTAACAGATTGGCCATTAGCTCTCAGCCAAGAAAAATATCCTGACAAGACAGAACTAAAAATACACAAAGATTTCTCTAGTCACACTTTCAGTTCTGTTACTCTTAAGAGATGTAGTAGGGAGGTGGAGAGAGGCTGCTTCTGGTTAAGAATGGGGGATATGGACTGCATTCACTAATGACTGAAACAAGTAGATTAGAAAGGTCCTAAAGAGGATGAGAAAAATCTGAAAAACCCTATGAAATGCTGCTCATCCAAACCACTGAAAGCTTTGGAAGGCCAAAACTTAGTTTTGCTCTGTAACACTGCTCTTAGAATTTATCTTTTCTACAGATGCATATTAAAACCAGAAAATAAATACTAGAATATTTTTCTTAAGTTTAAAGCCAGACTATAAAAAGCTATTTCAGTTTAAGCATAAATACATCTTGTCTAAACAAAGACTAGAGACTTCTTCCATTGTTTATTCACTGTTATAAAATTTAGACTACTATAATGCATCCAAGAAGGGAAGAAAGAAGTCTTCCTCTCAACAAGGTCCATTATGCTTGTGAAAACCAGAAGTTGACTCTCCAATCTTACAGCTCTTCCATTTTACAGACCATCTGTCACCACTGTGCACCATTTTTTTCTCTCCAAAAAGAAGTGAATGAAATTATGTCATAAGCCTATCAACCCTATTGTCCAGAGGGGCAATCAGAATGACATAAGGCAGATATCCAGGTGTGGTGAATGTTTCAGAGTTTGCCTTGGGGACTTGATTCCAAGCTCAATTAGATTTGTCAATTAGACTCATTTTGCAGTGATGTAATACTGCTCCTTGCAGGTCACTCATTCGACACACTGGATATATATTCAGAAACAGAAAGTGGTCTGGACATGAAACTGAGCCTTTGGTGTGGAAGGATATCCACAAAGTTAGAACATAAAACATATTCATTTAATGTAGTTTTCCCAGAGTTTCATGAATTAATCTTTTCAATGAAGCTGAGGAGGAAAAGAACTTTATGTTCTTTCAAATCTCTTTCAAAGGTGTTGAGATACCTCATTTAAGGGCATAAAAGATAAAGTAATGGTGGAGAATTCTGGGGGAAAAAATATTTAAAAGCTAGATTTGTCAGTAGTCTTATTTACTTACTTATTTAAGTTTATCCGCAGTAGAATGGAAACCAGTTGGGAAGACTATTCAGAAAAAAACTTGTTTCTCTTTCAGCTGCCTACACTATGCATTTACTACATGAACAGTCACAGTTCTGTCAATCTGGCAAGTGATATTAGCAGCAGAACCTCTATATTAGTACAAACTACACAATACAGCTTTAAGAGTCTACTACATGACTGAACTATAAATATGAAAGATCTCGATTACCTAAGTCATGCAACAGATTCAAAATATAGAATGAGAGGTTTTAAGAATTTTCCTATTATGAGAATGCACAATTAGAATGCTTACAACTGAACACACGTCCCAGAGCACAAGAGGGAAACTAAAATAAAAATGTAGCAGTATAGAAAGTTGCTGCTACAACATCAGGGAACAAGTTAGACTGCAGTTACAGATGACACTGCATAATAATTGTACTCAACATTTACCATCAATCTTTCCTGTTCACCTATTTTACAAATAAAATGTATTACTAGGTTTGACACTTCAGTGATATGGGAAATACTAATATCCCTGCTAGGGACAATCCAAACTTTTTTTATTATTATTTATAAAGGTGCAAAGTAAACAAACTAGTTCCTTAGATTCTCACAGGAGGGAGAAATGGACATGTAATGACTGTCTTAATTTTCTCTAATTCTTAACCAGGCAGGCATGCATACATACAGAATTTGTTCTTAGTCAAATGACTGCATGCTAACCAACTTGCAAGGTATAAAGCTGTAAATTTAATTGCTTGTTTACAATATTCTTTTTTTTTGACATTTTTATCTAGCTTCACTGAGGGAAAAAAAATAAAAGCAATTCATGCATCATTTGATAGGAAAAGAAATCCCAATTAACTGTCTTTTGGCAGGGGGAGTAATTCAAACTAACGGCAGTGAAAACTGTAAAAGTTTCAATGATGTTTTCCTTGGGAGAATTTCTCCTAGTACAAGACAAAATTTCTAGTGCAAAAAATCTCCCCAAAGAACAGGCCCACAAAAGGGAAAAATAATAGTCCAAGGATCTCAACTTCAAGCTTATTCTCCAAACCTTTAACATTTGTTTTAGGAAGTGAAATACCTCACAGAAGAAATGCTAAAAGTGACTTCTCTGAAGACAGTCAGCTGTCCAGAGGCTGAAACAGACCTCAGCACTGTAGCTATACAACAGAACTAAGACTTCTTGCCTAATCTCCCACAGTTCATGGTATTTTAATTGGAAGACCAGACCACAGTACACACACTTTTTTTATTTGCTTTGCTTTGTTTTAGGAAAACAAAGTTGTTGAGAAAACAAAACTATGAATAAGTACTACAGGATGGGAAATTATTTTTCTAGCCATCTCACTCTCTATGTTTCTCAGCAGATATCCTGAATAAGTCATAAACTGTGGTAAGAATGGAAAAAAAAAGAAAAACTTCAGGAGTCCACAAATAAATGCAGGTGCATGCTGCAATCTGAAAAGTCTGATGATGCCCCTTGAAATCTAACTCAGCATTTTCTTCTTTGGAATGATATCTGGTTATACAAATGCTGATCTATGTCCTTAGATTTAGAGTATGGCGTTCCCAGTTTCACATCTGAAAAATTACATCTTGAAGGTGAACTAAGAATGCCTTACACTTGAACTCACAACAGTAAACACTGAGGACAATATCCTGCAGAGAGACACAAGGAAATATCCGAGACATCAGA
This sequence comes from Vidua macroura, assembly GCF_024509145.1. Lineage (NCBI taxonomy): Eukaryota > Metazoa > Chordata > Aves > Passeriformes > Viduidae > Vidua > Vidua macroura. The sequence goes on along the minus strand of NC_071574.1, from coordinate 35,090,891 downwards.
AGCACAGAAACTGTGTTACATCATATCCCGCTGTTACAGTGTGCCAGGATTCTTGTTATAAGGAGGAGTAGCGTGACCCAAAATTCATACACAGGTTAAAGGTCTGCAGACAAACCTACGGGAAACCACACAGCTCATCAAGTTCTTCTGCACAATGTCAACAGCTTCCTTCCAATGGCTGTCTCCCCAACAGCATCACAATATTTCTCCAGGCCCTTCTTTTCCCTGAAGCTCCAGAGCTCCCAGCTGCTGGCTTTACCACTGAGATTGTACTTTGGTGTTGTTGCATAAAATAGCTGCTGTTTTAGATGCAAATGACAACATCAGCTCCAGAAACACCTCCTAGTTCTGCAGGGCATCTGACAGACACCTGTTATCTGTAGATTTTTCACGAAGTTGGAAATATTGTAAGAAAATGTATTTTTCAGCCTCAATAGCATCCTGCACTGTGCTGCTCCTGAGAGTTTTAAGTCAAAGCAACAGTGTGATTCTAGGCACATTCACTAAAATGATCCCTTCCTTCTGAAAATGTTACAACACACATATAGTACCCATAAAAAATCCCACAGAATACCCATAAATAACTTCTCAGATGTGGAGGCACATTATGTCTGGTAATGACAGACTAACTGTGGATTTCATGCCTCATGTGCAGTGCTTTCTGTCACAAGATTGCAAACGCAGTCTATGCAGTTAAAAACTAAGCAGCAAACACTACTCACTGGGGAAAATTTGAATGCAAATAACTTCTAAAATACAGGTGAGATAAATAACTTCTAAAATACAGGTGAGATAATCTTGCATCAGCATATTTGGGGATAGGTCAAATTATTCTAACATGTCTAAAGATTTGCAGGGGTATCACTGAAGTTTTTGAACTGGGTAAAACCATAAATGACTTTGGGTGTTTGCTAAGCTGCAGAAACACACTTATATCTAGTTCCTAACATAAAGCACTGACCCAACTGACCAGCCTGAACAGCTTGGAAAAAAAAAAAAAAAAAAGCACTTTTACAGGCTCAGCTGCAGGCCCTCAAGATGCAGTAAAAGCAGGTGTTAATTATATCTACAAAGCTTGCATACCTTGAGCGTTATCTCAGCAAGACTTCTCTTATTTTATCCTGTTACCTTACGCATAGACTAACACACAAATTTGAGTGTGAGCGTCTCACACCCCCGCGTGTGAAGCCTGGCTTTGTCCTTCTAGAGGGCCTCGTTGTGGAACTCATCCTAATGGCAGAGATCAGTAAATTTACTCCTGGGAGTCGAAAACCCACCTCAGACGATAAGAGCTGACCTAGGGAGAACACACACTTGGGCTATGCTGCGAAAAGAGGCTGAGCACCCGCTGCTCCCAGCATCTTTGATCAGGCACCAGTACTTTACAGGCTGAGATTAATGGAGCCTTTAAGGAAGGTCTAGCAGGAAAAGTAAATTGAGAAATACTCTTGGAGGATCAGTTTCATTGATATACAGAGCTTTCAATTTTTTATTAAAAATTATGGGTACATGGTACACACCCAGTGTGTAGCAGTGAGGCACATTTTTATTTCTGAAGAACTACCACACACTAAGAAGCAAACAAAAAAAATAGGTTTTTTTACTGGATAGACAACCTCAAAGTGAAAACTTTTAAGACTAAGAGGAACTACACACAGGTAACTCTTCATACACTACCTAACTCTTGTCCCTGTAGTACCTAAGCTCCCTATACTTGTGAAGCAGCACAAGTAAGAACTTCAATAAAATGTTTCCATGGGCCAAATTTTCCAAACAAATGCTTCTTTCTCCAGGCAAAAAAAAAAAAGTGATGGCAGAGAATTGGCAATGCAGATCAAATTGCAGTCTCCTACTGTTGTCTTTCTCTCATGCATAACCTCAAAACACTTAGTATCATGAATTATAATTGCTAATTATTCCCACTATGAAACAAGAATCCCACAGCAAACTGAGAGTAAACAGGCATTTCTCATTATATGAAATGATGCATATGAATCTTCTTAAATAATTACAGGCCAGAAGAAAAGAGTTTAGGTTAACAATGACCAGTTACTTATTTGTGAGTGTTAATTGAGGAAAAAATAATGTTTTGATTGCAGTTGCTTCTGTTCTTTTTGAATTTCAACATTCTTCAGTTGTAAGCAAGTCAGACCTAACAATTCACACTTAGGAACAAAATATTTTTGTGATTAGAAAAACAGAGCGTCTGCATATTTGGCATATATGTACACCACATTCTCTTCAATGAATTAAAGAAAACCACACAGATATTGAGAACACAACCTTTGGCTGAACTAGTTTTCAGAATATAAATAACTAATCAATGCAAAGGAGGCCGCTAGAAAACTTGAGCACTTGTTTAACAATAGAGCTGTTGGGAATGGACAACCACTGTTGTTGATGACACCTTGAGGAGGATAAAAAAGCATCACCGAGATACACTTGTCTACTGAAATACCAGCGAACTCAGTTTCTGAGGTCAATTCTTGTTACTGATAACTTCAATCGGTGAAGAATTGTATCTGGCATTAAAGAGGCTGCAGTCCTAGATCAGTGGATAAACGTTCTAAAAAACCACAGTACAAAGTGAGAAGAGGCTGCACTTCAGCTCTTCCCGCACAGTGTAGAAAGGGATATGTCAGGCACCGAGCACGCGGGAGGCACCACGGCACAGGCAGTGGAACACCAGCCCGCAGCACCACCAGTCGGGTTCTGGGAGCGGGACGCGTGGGCTCGCCCGGCTGAGACCCCGGCGGACAGTCACCACCCCGGCGGACAGTCACCACCCCTGCGCAACCCTCCCGCTCGGGAGCCGCACTTATCGCATCCACATCCAAGGGGCGGCCAGCGCCGAGGGCCCGCCCCGGCCAGGGAGCGACAGGTTGGGATGGAAGAAGGCGAGAGGGAGGCGGAGGCGGTACCCGCTCCCGCCGCGGGGGCGGGCATGGCCCCGGGAGAAGCCGCCACCCTCCGGCAGAGCCCGGCCCGGCTGCTCCGGGTTCCCAGCTGGTGCTGCGGGGTTCAGTCCCGCCTCGACACCTTCGAGCCCCGCCGAAATGCTCTCCGCAACTTCCACGGCTCCGGCGGTGCCGTGACCCGAAGGCCCCTCGGCCGGCACGACGCCCTTGGGGCCGCGGAGCGGTGGCGGCCGGTCCAGCCCTGCCCGCCGCCGCGCCTCTCCCAGCCCAGCCGGAGAGCGTAGGGAAGTAAGTGGGAAGTCCCAGAAAAGCAGGTCCAGGGCACCTTCCCCAGCTAAGGCGGCTGGACTCAGGGCTCCGGCTGCGCTCGCCGCCGCTGCCCCGGGAGGGAGCAGGTGAGCCCGGGACTCTCCCCACAGGCACCCCGCGTAAATAAAGCCGAGACAAAGTCACCATCTGGGGAGGGGGCGGGGAGCTGCATTAGACGTGGAAGTCACTTACCGGCTTTGCAAGGATCCTTATAATCTATCGCCTCGGCTTTATCCTCTTCAGTGAAATCGTAAGTGTAGTCATAATCAAGGCCAGAGCAGGAAGAAGGCTTCCCGCAGACAGTCCACCCGGCCAGCCACAGTGCCATCCTCCAGCAAAGCATCTTCATCCTCCCTCGGGCGGAGAGGTGGCGAGCAGGGCGAGGGTGAACTAGGCGGCCGGCTCTGCTGTCCACGCCGGCTTGGGAAAGGAGGGTAAGGGATGGAGAAACCATAGGTTTTGGGGGAGGTTGGTATTTTTTTCCTTCTCCACCGGGATGCTCTTCCAAGAGACGGTGCTCCCTAGGTAGCCCCAGTCAGACGGGTGCGACACAGAGTGAGGAGCATGAGCGTCGCTGCCCCCCTGCCCCCTCGCCAGGGAAAAGTCGCTTGGTGTGTGGGTGGGCGCAGGGGGTGGACTCAGTCCGGGAGATCCTGTCTGTCAGGGCTTCCCCTCGCCTCTGTCAAAACCCAGCCAAACTTCCCGCGGAGGAGGAGGCGGCGGCGGCGGCTGCTGCCCGCGTCCCACTCCGCGCCCGGCCCGCGCCCCGCTGCGCGCCCGCCGACCCCGGTCCCGCTGATGCTGCCAGAAGATGGATCCGGGCTGCACATCAGCAAACTACCTCGGGGAGAGGAGGGAAAAGAGAAAGAAAGAAAAAAAAAAAAAAAAGACAGAGAAAGAGAGAAAGGGAAGAAAAGGGAGCGGGAAGGAGGGAGAGGGAGGTGGGGTGCACTACAGCAAACCGCGGAGCTCCACTGATGGGAGGCAGCAGCTATGCTGGAAGGAGCAAAGTGTCAGAGTTTCGCCCCCCTCTGCACAAACACTCTAAGCTCTGTCTCTGGCCTGTCCCCCCTCCTCCGTCCCCCTTTAACTTACGAAAACCTTACAGGCAACTAACACACAGTCGTCAGCATCCTGCTTACTTATTCATACAGTCAGGGTCAGGATCCGGGCTGCTTCTGATCTGCTCCCTTGATAGTGTGTCTTATGGAAACACACGCGCATTCACTATACGCCTCTATCTCCATATAGCTTTCTCTCTAGATAAGCAGTGCATGGCATTTAAACAACAACAACAAAAGGATCGAGATCAGATAAAACAATGCACAGATCGACACCCGGCAGCCAAAAAAAAGCGCGAGAAAATGGGTGATGAGGAGGACGATGAGAATTAACTAAAATTTAGGAGACAGGAAAATAAATCAGTGTCTGTATATTTGCCCCTCTGCTGCTGCTGCTTTGCAGTGTTAGCCCCATGAGCTGAAGGGTGGGGGTTAAGGAGCGAGGGGGAGGGGGAAAGAGAAAAGTTTAAGAGCCCACAGTTTGTTTAAAACAGAAGAAGGCATTATAAAAGGTCCACTGGTCTCCTGGTCTCCAGAAGTTCAGCCAAGCAGCTGGGAACCCGTTCCAAAATGAAAGTAAGAACAAACAAACAAACAGAAAAAAAAATAATCAAGGCAAACAAAAAGTAAAATTGCAGCATGCAGCAGGAGCGCAGAGATCTCGCAGTCGGGCTTTCCTGCTCTCACGTGGATCTCCAGGAAAGTGGTGGAGGTTTATTTTCCAAGCGAAGTTTCCGCGGGAGCCACCGCCCCGCTCCGCGGTGTCCTGCCTCGCCTCGCCCGGCCCCGCCGCGCTTCAGCGCCGAGGCGCCCCGAGCTGCCGCCGGCTGCGCGGGGCCGGGTTTTGTTTTAAAGCCCGAGAAGGGATCAGCGCGCAAAGCCTCATTTCAGCCGATCAACCTGGAGAGGGAGGGGGGGGAGGTGTAGAGATACGTGCTGCTGGAATAAAATAAGAGCAAGCGGGGGAAAAAATTATGTATACACGTATAGGTAGCTAGAGATCTCCCTGCCTGCCTCCTCCCCGCCCTCGAGACGGGCAGCTCCGATCCTGCAGAAACGCCTGAAACTGTTTCAGACCAAGGTGAGACTTTTCCGTAGCAAACTCTACTCCTCCTCCTTTTACGAGTTTCCATGGAAAAGGGCGGGGGGGACGACGAGGGGCGGGTAGAGGGGTGTTTCTTCTGCTCCCATTTCGTCGGGGTGTCACATTTAACACGGACTTTTGAAAGAGCTGCCGCGAAGAAGTGGCTGCGTCTTTCTCTCACGTCCAAGCCCGCACAGGCTCGCTCTCCCCGCAGCACTTCCCGGTAGCCTTCCCTCTGTGGCAGGGGTGGAAATCCGGAGACAATCCCTTCCCTCGGCTGTGCCAGGAGCGCAGGCAGCGCCGGCGGCGCGCCCCTTGGCCCCGCGGGGCGCTCCAGGTGCCGCGGGAGCTGGGGGCACGCCGAGGGCACTTAGGCAAGCTCCGGGTGGGCACACTGTGCCATCGCAGCTATCGAGGGAGGGAGGAAGGGAAGGGACACAACTTCCTATCGCCGCTGTCAAGACTTACCCGCCCCCAAAATACGGGGGTCGGGTGGGGGCAAGGTGCAAAGCCTCCTTTCGAATGACGAAACCTGTAGTGCCTACTCGGATACTCGGCGTCTGCCCCTGCCGTCCTGCGAATGAAGGGTTAGTGCTGCTTTCGATAGGCACTCTCGGGAGGTCATAACATTAAAACTGGAAAGGTCGGTTAAGACAGAGCTAATAGGTGTTTAACAATATTAAGAAGTCTGGCACCGAGTAGCGTCAGTGTCTTTGAAGCATCCATGGGCTTCCTTATATTTTTGGCATGCAGGTTGTGTCCACAGTGCTCCTAACTCGATCTTTTTGCTGCAAACTTGAAAGCCAAGGAATGGGTAGTTGCCACTGAAAAGTTGCAGCCTTCACTAGGCAATCTTTGTCCCAGCAGTTCAGTTTGCTGTGTTGCATAAAGCCCTCAAAAAGCACCATATACCAGATGAAAGAAATGCCTGAGAAACCTGGGGCCTGCTCTTTCGCCCTCTTCCTCAATATACTTTCTATGACTGGCCATGTCAGACACTTGGAACTGGCTCCAAGGAAGTGATCAGAGACCCTTTCTGTCAGTCCCTCAGAGCAGTGTTGGGGCTGGTGACTACCTCTGTTCTCAGTGTCATGGTTTGGTGGGCTGTGTTTTGCTAAGGAAACCAGCCTGATCCAATCTGAAATACGGTTTCTGTTATTTTTTATGTCCACAAAGGAGGCAGCTTATTTTGCAGTGTTATTAATGACATGCTCATTTGAAAAAGTGGATCCCCCTAACCTGGTTTTGTTACTTTGCTTGTTCTTGCTTCATATATACACACCTTTAAAAAGTTAATTTTCTTTCCTGTGCCTTTGCACCTCCACCCCAAAAAAAGGAATACTCTCTGTCTAGCAAGCACGTTTGTCAACAGAGCTTTAGAAACACTGGTTTTGCTGATTGCTTTACAGCCCAAGAAGAGGAATGTACAACATGCAATCCTCAGCATGCCAGTCTCCCAAGTGATGAGATTATTAGAGCCTCTGCAGTGGGAGATTAACTCTCCCAGCAAGGTAGGCACTGACGTCACCTTCAGCCTCAATCTGCCCCCGACCTCAGCATCCCCAGCACAGGCAGAGCAGCACCAAGCACTCGCTGCCTTGAGGACAGCTGGCCTTGCAGAGCTCTGACTAAGACAGGAAACAAACTCAGAAACGCTAGATGGGAGTCATGCAGAAATCTGGGCACATGAGTGCTGTAACAAATGTGTGTATATGTCAGGGTAAAAGCTGGTTTTTGCTTGTAACCCAGAGCAGCTACACATTAGAATTACTCTTTAAAATATGCATTGCAGCTCTGCAGAAACTATTCGACATTGCTTAGGTATTAATATTCCCATCAGTCACATGAGTAAAAAGCTTTCTTTATATTAAAATAATTTTTTTTCCTAGGAACCAAACTGGTCCACATAAAAAAAAGAAAAAAAAAACTTTTTCCATAAGTAACCTGTTAATTATTCAACCTAACTCCTTTCATGATGCAAATTTTTGAAACATTTTAAGTAAAAAATATTTTTTCCTTATCACACATTCATGTCTACCATTCCAAAAAGCTCACAACTCTGATAATCCATCTGACAACACAGTCAATCAAAAATCCATCCTACAGCCGTTTCCAAAGAAACGAATACATAGCCAGGAAGACAGAATGCTTAAGCTGGAAGGAAACCAACCAAAAGAACACAACAACAGCAACAACAAAGCCATTTTCCTTTCTTTTAAATTTCCTGGTTTGTGGGTATATTACAGGCACAGAGATAATGGTAAATGTAGTTATGTTAAAAGTGGTGGTGGCATTTATATATATATATATATATTTATTTATTATTAGTATTTTCTAATCCAGAAAGCTGGAGGCTTTTCAGCTCTTCCTACACAAAAAAGAAACAACCAAAACCAAAAAAACTTTAGAAGGACAAGTATGTACAAAAGACAAACAAAATCATAGAACTAAAAAAAAATACATATGAAACATCGTTGCTCACACCTCCTCCTCATTCTTTGGTTATTTGTCTGCTGCTTAGGCCTCCATCTAGTGTGGATTTTTAGGTGGGTGGACACAATGGGCTTATTCAAAACATCAAGCTCAGCACATGCCTAAGGCTTTGAATGCTGAAGACCATGGTGGGTCAGCTCCTTGGGACCAGGACTCATGGGACATTTCAGGAGGCTAAAACAGGGAAGTTCTGCAGAAGCTGGTTACCTTCCTGCCTTATCTCTTGATAAACATATTCACTCTGAGGTATCTAGGGCACTTCTGAGACAGCTGTAGTTATGTTTAAGTATTTTCCCACTTCCAAAGTGGTCATTCTGTAGGAAAATACTGAAGCTGAAAGCACATTGTGACCAATAAAGTGTCTACAGTAACAAACATGTACATACACAATCATAACACTATGCTGAGTGAACCATATGAAGTAAAATTAAACTTTTGAAATTAAAAATCAAACACTCATGATTGTAACAGCAGTGAGCTCACCAGACAAACCATACTTTTCCCTTCTCTCCTACATGTACTCATATATTATAAAAGTTTCTCACTGCATGTTCACATATATTTTTTCCTACAAACCTCTGTGTTTAATTAACAAAGAGCCCTTCAATGTTATGTTTTCTGTTTTACTTTTGAAAGCATGCCTCATGCTTTATTCATTATGCATTTATTCAGATCCTATTCTGCATACAGTTATTAATTTCCTCATGGGCATTTTATGGAGCTTGTTGCTACAGTATTCATGGGCTTCAAAAATATTAACTATTTTGGTTTTATAATACACCTCTCAGATGAGAGGATATTATGACAGGATATGAATATTGCATTTGGGAAACAGTTACAGATTACCTGGTTTGATATCTTGTAGACCTGTCAGGACTTGGCACTATAGAAATGCTTATTTCTTCAAGGCCTGGTTTCCACTGCTTTCAGTTGTAGTAATTTTAGTCAGTGACTAACTATCTCTAATCAAACCCTGGAGTTTTCAAGCATCTGAAAATGAGAAGCAAATTATCAAGAAGTGTAATTTAAAAGCCTTGAACCAGCTCTATCAAGGAACTCTGTGGCAGAGACAAGAGCTAAGACACAAATTTCAAACTGTTCAGCTCTCTCAAGACTTTTGACAATGCTCGTCTTCCCAGGATTCTTTTCCTTCAATGATTCCTTCAGTTTCTAGAATAAACACAGCCAGACTCCTGCCAGCAACAGCCCCATCATTAATAATACCCACATAATTAATCCACTGCTTTGAATCTTCTGCTCCTCAACACGTTACCTGTTAGCATGAATATGTCATGCTGCGTTTGGCCCAGCATTTGAAATGATGTGTCTCTCTTCACCACTGGATTTCATGGCAGAAGAAAGAATCTTGGGATCCCTTCCAAACTCTGGGAGAGGGTGTTTTTAAATAGCACACTCCCATCTGCTTGCTTCCCATGTCCATGCTTTGCCTTATCTTGGCTTGTTATTTCAAACCTGTCTTCATTCTCTCTTAAGTCTTGGCTGATCCCACTTTTGTTGTTCTTATCTAGTTAACGCTAGTGTTTGATTCTCATCCCAGTTCCAGCTGCCCTAGTTGCACTTTTCTTTACTCTCGTTCTGGGACTTCTCGCTCTCAGATTCATTTTTAGCTATTTTTGTTGTTGTTTTTGCTGTTGTTTTGTTTTCACTCTCTTTACCTAGTTGATCTTTCTCTTCTGTCTTCTCACCTGATTTAACTTTTAGTTATGCTGACATCCACCGTCCTTGTCTATTCTTTATTCCGGGTGTGCACCACAAAGCTGGTCTTGCTCCTTGACCATATTTCCTAGTTGCAGAGGGAAAGTCCTCACTCCAGTCCTTACACTGCTGTTGAGGCAGTTTTTGCTTGTTTGCTACCTCTTCACTCTGTTACTGCTCAGCACAGTATCCTTACATGAAAAATTTTGTTGTCCCAAAATACGTCTATCATTCCCACTGCTGATTTCTCCTGATCACACCCCATATTCTTTCTCAGGAGCTTTGTGCTGGTTCTACCATGCTGCAGAATCAGTTCTTCCTCCCCATCTATTCAAGTGAGACAACCTTCCCCTCCCCATCCAACAGATATGACTGGGGTGGATTAAGCATCTGGAATTACAGCTTCTTCTCAATTAAGTTACAGATCCAAGGAAGGCACTGCTCAAAATGATCACGTGCAGGTGGCACACTCAGGTAAGGGAGCTGTCAAAACTGCATCTATTCAAGGCTAGCTGTGGTCATGTGTAAGTCCATACTAATGTTAACAGGAAAAAAAAAGATACATCTCTTTACATAAGGATGGATATTCTCCTTCTTTCTATTTTGCTCAAGATTTAACTTTTACATTTCCTACAGGCTGAGCATACTGAAGCCCTTCCAAAAATACTGCTGTGATTTTTTATTAGGATCAAACTCATATATTTCTATGTTTCATTTTCAAATACCTTGATAATTTAAGCTAACATTCTGAAAGAAAGATTGATGAAGAAATTAAAATTGAAAATCAGCTCATAGCTGACACTAGCATGGAATATAGCATACCAAATCTTCACAATTAAGCAAAGGTGTATAAGCAACTTAAAAAATATCTACCAGCAAAGAGTATCAGAAAAAAATTAATATTAGATACCTAACTATGTTTATAACATGTTTGTGTCATGTTTTAATCCTCTAAAAGCTGCAGAGAGCAAAACCACATTGATAGCATATACTGATGTTAAACAAGTAATCAAGTAACAACAACAAAACCACTGGTGCACTACTTAAATTAGAAACTGTTCTGTGTTTGCTCAGCATCCCTGATCCTCATCAAGCAATAAATCAATTTGCAGTAGCTGTGGACAGCTATTTAAACACAGGGCCAGAAGAGCTTAATTGTTAAAGCAATGTTCAAAGCTAGGAGGTTAGTATAAAAGGTCATATTAAATATTCACTTGTCTGAAAACAGCTGCATTCCAAGTATTAGGAGGCATCCTGACCTTCTCTTAATTAAAAAAATAAAGTCTGTGAGTTTTGAGCTTAAGAGAGCTTAGCTTGCAGTTCTTCAGAAGATAGATAGAGGTTGCCAGATGAAAAACTGGCATCTAAGTGTTTGCTAACTTGATCTTGTTTGGTTTACTTTATTGTCTAACATAAAATAAACAAACAAAAACCAACTAAAAAAAAACCCCAAACACCCACCCCCAAAAAACCAACACCCCCCACCCCCCACAAACAATAGCTAAAAGCTGTTTGGTTTGAAGTTTGCAGTTTATGTTTACAAGTTGATAAATCATTCAGGATCCAATTCTCAGCTTTGTAAGATGCTGCTCCTTGTCAAAGTTGACAGCAAATTTGCATCTGATTTGTGTCAGAGCTGATCAGGGTCACTTATCAGTCATCACTCTAGACACTGGTAACTAGTGACTATAGTTTCTTTGGTAATTCTATGATAATGTAAGTGTAGTAAAATATAAAAATGATCGTACTACTCCCAGACCTGTTCTTCTATGAACAAATGTTGCTGTTAGACTCAGAAGTGACATTTGTTACTAGACTGACTAGGTGTACAGGGTTAATCTTACCCTCCAGTATTCAGCATACTGTCACATAGCTGTGAGTCAGTGGATGATTTTTGACAGAAGAAAGCCTCTAATGAGCCTGATCTTGAGTGACTGCTGAGCATTTTGATCTTCCATTCATTTCTGGAAGACGAAGCAGCTCAGCACCTTGACAAACAGGAGTCACTGTTTTGAGCCATGAGCCACTCAGATGAAAAACCTCTGGTTTAGTTTGCATTGTAATTTATCATTTATAACATCTCTGGCACTTATGGCAGAAAACATGTAACAGTGACACTGGAGGTAAGGAATCCAAGCAAATAGAGGAACCTCGCCCTAACTGGGTTTCTATGTAGACACAAGTATTCTTCTAACTCTGGCTCACTGAAGATAAATAAGGTCTGTCACCAGCACCTGGGAAGAAGAATGGCAATTGTCTTACAGGAAGCCGCATGAAACCATGATACAAGCACTATCAATGACAGAAATATTGTCCTGTAGTTATCAGCATTGTTTTAGCTGTGGTAATACTTATAAATGTCCTCTAAACAGCAGAGAACTTTTACCTTTTTCAACAATGTCTAACATATATTTCTCATTAATACAGGTAGTAAAATACCCAGTGAATTTTATGGTGCAGCTATCAAAAAAAAAAAAAATCCTCATTTACCTAAGTTGTCTTACTTGGCACCTTTTTCTTATCTTCAGTGTCATAAGATCATAAATGTCTATGGCAAAACTAATTTAATTGCATCCATATTATCCAGCCCTATCCAAAATTATTTGCACTCTGCTTATTGTCAATTCTTCTTTACTAAAATAGAACATTTTCCAGCAAGAGCTTCTTTTGAAAGAAGGCACTGATGCACCATGCAGCAATAATTAATAACCTCTGTCTGGAGAATTCAGGGATTATATTGTATTCTAAAGGTGAATGCTCTTTCACTCACTAAGATGATAGTTTTGTGCAGGCACAATCAATATTTGCTGTAAATAATATGTATTTCACAGTAATTACACACATATATATGGAATACACATGTGGTTTACAATTTCAGCTTAACTTGCAGCCATTTTAGTATAATTTTCCTTCAGCATGATTACAGTACTAAGCTCTTTCAATTCATTTTTTGCTCCCTCCCACCTTAAAGCTATATAATTTGCAATACTAGAGATGTAAGAGATGACTGACTGGAGATAGCTATTGTCAATTGGGGGCACATATCTATGAATACTCAATATAAAGCACCCAAACTAAACTCTGAGACCAAAGCACTTCCAAAATTAATTCCAGAATCTGGAACCAGCAATTACATAAAATTTGTGTCTTTCCAAGAAAAGAGTGAAAGAGGTCCCAGGCACCACTTGTGCATGCGCAGTTCTGTGCTGCATTTAATAGACTCCATTCTCACTGCAAAAGCAGTGAGGATTTTCTGAAGAGTCACATTTATTATAGATTCTGCAGACATCTAAGTTTGTGTTTCCCACGTGCTGGCAGGAATGCCCTTGTCAAATTAGTCACTGAAGCCCTTACTTTATGAGTACAGGCTTCAAACATTAACAACTCAGAATCTTCGAGTACAAAGCATAAGAATCAAGGCGTACATTTGTATTCCTGTTTGTTATCGTGTAGAACCGCACAACAGGTAAGATTTATTTTTTAAGCGTGTGCATGTGCATTTTATTTGTTAAAGAATTGCACTTACCAAATAAAAACTGCACTTAATTTCCAACGTCTAAAAAACTCTCTACCTTCATATACCATAGCCAATTTGTATCTGCATGGATCTTCTTTTTCAGTGGGAGACATGAGTAGCAGCTTGCAGGACAGACATTGCAGATAAACTTTGCACAAAATGCTCATAGTGAAAACAGTCAGAAATATTTGTGGTTTAAGACTAACCTACATTAAAGCAAGAGATACAACTTCTAAATGATTCAACCAGCTTTCATTTTGTGAGAAACTCTCCTCCTACTACTTTTCATCCTTCTTAAACCTGTTTTGTTCTCTCTGTATTATGTTCCTGTAACCTGTCACAAATATGTTGAAACCCATTACTTTGTCACTCAGCTCTCTATAGAAATTGATACTGTCAGTTCTTTTTATCTTTATAAGTAATTATTTCTTAGATGTCAAATGTCAAACTGTTGAACACGGGTTTTTTTTATATTTGCATATTTCATTTGATTTTAATACAGCCGCTTGATGTATTTCTAACAAGTTCTCTACACCTGTCCAAGTTCCATTCACTTTAATGAACAGATCAGTTTGCCAAGTGTTTCCATCAATAAATTTGGATCTTTGGTTATTATCACTTCTTACATTTCTTCCTGTAACTTCCATCGTCAGTGTCACCACAGGAACAGAGTATCTGTTTGTTGGGAAAATAAAGATATTGGAATGTATCTGAGGTTTGGTTTAAAAAGCAGTGGCAAACTAGATGAGGGAGCTCTCTTTTGAAACCCAATCTGTGATTACATTTTAGTATGAGAACATTAACAAGGAATCACATTGAAGTAGCCTACACTAGTTCTTCAGACAGTGTACACATAATTGAGTTAATCGCATAGCTAGCCAGAGAAGTGATAAAACGCCACAAGCAAGGATTCTGTCTGAAATAAGAGACTGGTACTTATACATAAAATTTATTATTAATTTTCAACAGTGAGCACTTAATGAGTATAAAACAAAAAACACTCCCTGACCACATCTGCCGTTAATGTCCAGGTTAAGGTCTGCAACAAAAATAATCTCACCTGTCCCCGCGATAGGCCTTTTTTACAGATTACCCAGCACATGTAGTTAATAGTAAGTAGATGGGTCGTCTTCCCAGACTCAACCCTCCTGTCCTGAGCAAAGCTCGGTTTTAGCAAGAAACCAGGACCACGCGGAGAGAGGGCAGCGCGCGGCCCCGACACCGTCCCCACACTTGCGCGTGACTTCGCAAGCTTGCAAGCGATGGCATTGGAGGTAAGGTGCAGACGTGTGGTGGCATCCCTGCCCTCCGAGCAAGCAGTGATTTTTTGGCATCCTGCGACCCCTAGTGAGAGCCGGGGCCGCCCCTGCCCTCGCCCCGGGCCGCCAGCGCCGGCGGGCTCCCGCCAGGCACCGGCGATTTCCAGGTCGCGGGCAAAACATCTCCCTAGGGATTTCCGTTTCCCCCGTTAACTGACTGAAAGCTACTATAAAACTTCATAACGCGTTGCCATTGCTTGCTTCGAAACAATGCGCTGATTGTGTTGCAACTTCGCAAAAAGCTGCTGTAAACTCTCAAGGCAGTGGAGGGAGAGGCGAGAGGCAGGATTCATCTTCTACATACCACCCCAGGAAAGACAGAAAGAAAGAAAACTGCCAGCTTCACTTCTACTTAATTATCTGCATGTGAGGCCTAAGCCTTTGCAAATAGCGACGATCAGTAGGGAAATGTGTTTGTTTGCCCGCTGGTGCTAGGAAAACATTGGTGAGAAGTTAGTCTCACAGCATGCAAATTTGCAAGCTAAGCTTTATGCTGTTGTCATCATGCTCAGATCCACCAGAACAATGGAGTTTAAAACAATGGTTGGTTCTGTTCTAAACACATACGTGAATTAAAAGCTGAAAATGTAAACATGCAATTATTGAAGAGGAAAGGGTATTTCTCAACTTGGTTCAGTTCCTTCAGCTAAGATCAAGTTGGTGTATGTGCATCAGAATGTGTGTTTGAACATACAAACAATGGTAAACATCAAACTGTGTTCTGTGCAGAGACATACTGTACACACATGTGTAGGGCCACATGTGTAGCTACACTAGGAAAGGGGGGAGTTTGCAGTTTTAATTCCTACAATTAACAAATAAAACATGCAAACAATTCTACCTAATGCTAAAAATAAACATGCCAGGAATTTAATTGTGATTATCCAATTGAAATTATAATATACATAATATCACTTTTTCAGTGGGAAGATCTTGACTATCTTCCTGGGGAAGCACAGTTACCTGTCAGATTAAAAGATTCCAGGATATGAAATGCACCTGGTTTTCAAAGAGACATATTAATTTCTTGTGATATATTCATTTCTAAAGAAGCAGTAGAGGCCTAGAATGAGGGGGGTTTATTCAATGTTTTACATCAAAATAATTATGGGTTGCCTTTGATGAATAGAATTCTCTTCTGATTCATAGCTTTCTAAAACCCACTAAACTCAAATTCAAGCCTTTTAGTCAGTCTTCCCAGAAGTTTCCATCTGCTTACAACCAAAACTAAAAGTTAAGGATCTTCAGCAGTTCAGATTTAAAAGCATACTTTGAACTTACTCAAACGATTTTCTTTGAGAGTTGAAATTCTCACAGAGGTTTGTATAATGGGAGCATGGATAAAATGAATGTTAGACAAGCCTACAACTGCAATCTCCTATTTTTCCAAAGTTTCTCTTACATAGTTTAGTGCCTCCTATCCATTGCTCACTCTGCTAAATCACCACTTTAAGCAACATACTGTCAAGCCTATATATTGCCTCTGAGAAAATGACTAATGTGGAGAATTCATTGTTAGTTATACTTCTTTTATGTATTGAAAACACCTATTTATTATACACTTCAAAGGAAAGAAAGGAGTTCACCTTTCTGCAGCAGTATGGTGAATATCACAGCTTGCATAACCCATAATAGTACATCAGTGAACAAATAGTCAGTAAAAGAGCCTGTGTCTCTTCCACAAAATCTCTCCTCAATCTGCTGGGCCAATTGTTCTTTAACTTTGCCCCACGTAGGGGCAGCCTGCTACACAGGAGTTTTTGTGCAACTGCTTGGCTGAGAAGAGAGGCTGCAAACCCTCTAAATACCAATATAATCCTGCTGTGTCACACTGAGAGAGGGGAGGGCACACAGTCTATCAGAGGCAGTAAACCTGATTCTGTGCAGCAATGTACATCAGGCTGATGGCTTGGTTCAAGGCTATTGGGTCCTTCACTGCTGCACAAATCAATTTGTTTAAAAATATTTTTATGCAATTGGAAGTGTATGTTACTAAAAGGAAATTATATTTTTTTAAAGCATATTGTTTATGTTTAGATTTATATATCTTATTTTCTGAAGATTGATCTAAGCAAAAAATAAAGATCTGTTTTTTCTGAATCGTTATAAAAACTTTCTATAAGTCATTTGTTCTTTAAACAAATAATTCTGAAAATTCTCACAGAAAATGCAAATTGTAAGTTGATATTTACATACATTCTCTGTAGGTGTCAGCATTGCTTTATATTGTTATAGAGAACTGTATTTTTTTCTTCTCAAAGAAAGAAGACATGCAGACTTGTCATTTTCCACATGAAAGATAACTTTTACACTGCCAGTTTTTCTACCACCTATGTCAGACTAAGAGATTCACTACCAAAATAAATATACAGCAAAAAACCAACATTGTTTTCCTATACACCCATTTGAATTTTTACAACTTTTTTATTGTAGTTATTTTTCAAATAAATATCAACTGTATACATGCAAACAGAAAGTTCATATAAGATTTGCAAATGTTTCTCAAATGTTGCAAGGAACAACAATTCAGTTAAATAAATGCTAAATAAATTGTGACTCTACCTTCTTTACACAGACAGAA
Organism: Vidua macroura; assembly: GCF_024509145.1. Taxonomy (NCBI): domain Eukaryota; kingdom Metazoa; phylum Chordata; class Aves; order Passeriformes; family Viduidae; genus Vidua; species Vidua macroura. Next base: position 35,073,893 of record NC_071574.1, on the reverse strand, counting down.
ACTTTAAACTGGACCCCAAAAAGTTCTTCTGATTTTCTAGTGGAATTCTCAGAAAGCCACTATAGGGCAAATATTATTTAATACTTTTATTCATAAACTTATCATACAAAAGAAAATCTACTGTTGGGATCTGCTGATAATGCATTATTGAGATGAATTATCCATGCAGAAAATAATTCTACTACCATACTAGAAGTGAATGACCTTGGAAGCCAAAGTAATAGTAATTGGATGAAAATGAATTGTATGAAGTACAAGGTGATAAATAAAGCATAACAACAAGCATTGTTTCTGGGATCTCAGGCATAAAGAGTGATTGAAGAATGATATTAATTAAATAGTCAAACAAAATTATTATCAACCTCCTATACCCATGAAAGAGAAACACAATCCAGCATCTATGAGGCAAGATATTTTCAATTAAAAAAAAGAATCATTGATGCCATATTACAAGCTCAATGAACATTACTTGAAATGGTGCATATATTCCATTCTTTTTATCAAAGGAATGGAGAGCCTCTTTTCCAGGAGGCTATTAAGAGAGCACTTCAAAATCATTTGAAGGGATATGTTAAGTTCCTATAAGAGTAGTGGAAAACAAATTAACTACATAAGAAAAATCAACACAGATAAAAAAATTCTACTAACTGCTCAAGAATGACATTAAATCTGGTAAGGATAGTCTGACACCACTGTCCAAAAGGAATAATAAAGAAAGAAATCCCATCTACTTTTCAAAGAGAGTTCAAAAGAGAACATATGACCTGTCTGCTTATTCTAAGAATGTGATGGAATCTGTGTCCCAGGGAGGTCTGAGTAGCCCAATATTTCATTTGCATTACAGGTTTGAACCTGGTGCTATGCCTTTATCTATTGATAAAGTCAAGTACTACTTACAGCCATTGATTGTGGAATGTGAAAATGGAACAGAAGAGAGTTTGTGGCTTTTTTGCTGTGGTAGTCTCAGAATCTATTTAGACTGGGTTTATCCTTCTTCACTACAACTGAAAACACCTTGATTAGATGCTGCTTGATTCTCGGCACTAGCTGGCTCACAACCAACATTTTTGAGTTAGGGAATTTAATTTAGATGAGTATTTCACATTGGGCATTTACTGAAGTGCATGTTTTACCTATGTATTTCCATAACACACACTCTTTAGAAAAAGTTGCTTCTAAAGATTTGTTTACATATAACTTTTTGTCTTCTCTGGCCCCCTCCCACCATGTCTCTAATAAATTTGTCCATAAAACTGTAGAGCTACACTGACCTATTTTTAGGTCATCTCAAAAGTACTTAGAAGCTCCTATTAATGGCACAGTAGAATGCTGAGTTCTCTATAACTCTGTGGCTGCAGAAATTCTGTCTCTATCACAGATTTGCCCTTGGGCTGCAGAGTAAACAAAGAGGATATTTATAGCCCTTCTCATACAAAGAGATTTGATCATTCAGAAAGAAGGCAGTGAATTGCACAAAACTTTCTATATCCCCAGGCTAAGTACTAATATTAGTGTTAAGGAAAAGCTGATGTCACCTGATCTGTCAGGGTTTCTGCATTTGTACATCTCTGGGTAACAATGGGACAAAAAGGTTAACTATTATTTTTTAAATTAATTTATTTCAACACATGACACTCCCATTGTCATGACAGATTTAGAAATACTGGCCTCCACCTGAATTACATCAGATTGCTATAGTTGATACAGGATATAGGAAAAATCAAAGTAACACTTCTCAGAGTTCATACAAAGAAATTTTTAAGGAAACAGATGGCTCTGACCAATTGGAAATGGCCCATAGCTATTACTCTTAATAAGAGAATCTGGAGATGAGGTAGAAAACCCTCCCCATCTTTTTTTTTTTTTTTTCCAGGTTGTAATTTGATTCTAACATAGGATTCAGACAACTATTGGAAGATTCACAGATTTTTGTACATAAGCAGGAAATTAACAGAATAAGCTCTTATGACTTGACTGGCCTTCTCTAAGTCATTCTCTACCCTCTAAAACCAATATCCTTGTTTTGGAGAAGTTTGATTTAAGCTGCATCTCACAGTGTGGCACCCAGCAGAGCTTTGCTTTGTTGAGAATACCCCTGGCTGGAAGCCTCACTTACTCAGGTGGATTGACTCCTCTGTGGCTCAGGCTGCTTGTGCTGCAGTGTCAGAGATACTCCTCTGTCCCTCCATGCCGAGTACACACACTGCCATGCTCACAGTCACAGCCACATCCGGACCCTCCTCAACCCTGGGATATTCTCATAAAGCTCAGTCTTTATTATCCCCAGCTAAGGTTGATTGCTGTAGATAAAAGCTTAAGTAAAAACATCCAATACATGTTTATGATTTTGCCTAGCTTCTATGATGAGTAACTACTTTAAAAGCAAGATAACCTCTTATGACTTTAAAATATATTAGAATCCAGCAGAACCATCAGATTGATCTCACTTTTTGTTACCTTTTCCTTTATTGTTTGCTGTCAGTCCAAAATCCAAATTCTTACTAAAATATTTTTTAAAGGATTTAAACATTCAAATCACTAAAACAAACTGCTAAAAATGTTGAGTAATAACAAGTTGGATAAATGCTCACATGGAAGAAAATATTACTAATCTATTGCCACGTACATTACATTTTGTCATGTAATAGGTGAAGAGATAATGGGACTATGTGCTAAGTGATTAATCACTTAGAAAATAAGAATAACATTTTGGGAATCTCAGGTTGATTTTCCAGTGTAAAACAATGAAGTGATTTTCAGTTCAGTGATTTCAAAGCATGAGGACTGGAAACCAATAATATCTTAGAAAGGTGGGAATCCCCTTATGAGCTATGACATAGAGATCCTGTTTGTATTGATGAAAGGCACAGAGTTTGAAGATGTCAGAGATAAGAAGGAAAAAAACTTTTTTTTTGATCTTATGATAGTATGATTTGAAGAAAAATAATATTCACATTTTAGTAATAATTCATCTGAGCAGACTGGAACCTGCAGTGCAATTTTTAAGTGCAGTGTGGATCCTACTCTTCATTGATTAAACCCCTCCTAAGTAAAACCCAGTTACACAGGAACAGAGGCCAAGTGGATTACTTCTACTTTGTTCTAGAATGGGGAAAAATTAATTCTGACTGCATCATTGTAGCATTGGCTAAATTGAAGTCTAAAAGTAGGTGTTGAAATGGAAAGGGTAATCATAGTGAGATATATGGAGAACAGACCAGATGCAAATTGAATTCTTGAAAGCTGGTACACCACTTTCATTTTGGTCGTGATTTAAAAAAATCCCTTATAATGAAAAGAAACTAGATTATTTCAAAACATTGTAAAAGAAAACAAGTCCTTCACAGAGAGTTTGAAGCTACTCTAGTAGGATATAGATCTGAGTATCAAAGATAAATGCACATTGTCATAATAAACTAGGAAACCTGTAATTAATATGTTTGGTAGTTTGCACTACTATTTCATATCCATATATACCAAAGACTAACTTACTCTTAGTAACTTTTTCTAGTTTTCTATTTAACAGTTGACTAAATGTTAGTTATATGTATACAGATAACCGTTATTAATACTTCAGATAGCTATAATGAGTGTAGAATATGGTGTACTGAAAGCACAAGATACATTTATACGACTCCCTTGCAAAACAACTTTTAATGTGATTGCACATTACATTTTCCCTAAAGTGCAAGAATAATAGTAATCACAGGATTCAACACTTTTTTCATATTAATAGTACAGAATGTGGACCCATGCCCTCAGATTTCTCAGGAAATTAGGTGTTTTGCTTTTTCTCTCCCAAAACAGTACCTCACAGGATCTTTTTAGCAAAGATAGTGACAGAAACTCATTCTCCAGGGCAACACACAGTTTCCTCAGCTACAAGACCATCCTTTCTTTTCTTGACATCCCAACTCATTCAAAACACATATCCCAACTTTCTCAACAAAACTGAGATGAGTCTTGCAAACAACAGACTCTTTCACTGTTTTGTGCTGATTCATTCCAAGCACTGTTCATCCTGCACACTGAATGAGGCATTCCTGTGGGAAAACAAAGGATGAGATCATGTAATTAAAGACTATCTCATAATGTACACAGGGATTGAACTATAATGGCCTCAACAGTCTTAATTCTATTTCTTAACTCTTGAGCGATTAAGAGGTTTTTGTTTTCTAAATCAATAGTTATGAGCAAAGACATTTTAAAATAACCAAAACCTCCAAACAACAACAAAAAAATAGCCACATGGAACCATACCAACTACTGCTTTATGGTGGAAGGAGAATTACCAGTGGATCCAGCTGGAGTGGAAAACAACAACACTGCTCCTTTTGTTGAACATTCTATTCTCAATTTGCCTATCCACTAATGTTTATATGTTTTCCAGAGATGTTTTGATTTTAATGTAATTCTGGCAGATTTAAGTTATTTTCAAATCCTGCCTTCTGATTCCCACCAGGTCACAGGCTTGCTTGCTCCAGAAGGATGCTGATGAGTCTCTTCATATTCCCCAGGCCCACCTGACAAACACAGAGATCCTACAGATGTTGTTCTGTGTCATTTCTCTTCTGAGCGCTGTGTCAAGTTGGACATCAAATGGTCATTCCATTCTGAAGGAAATTTAACTTTTTGTAGAAATTCTAATTTAAAGGCATTAAGTTTCTGAATCAATCCTAAAATGGATGTCCTTCCCCTCCCTCAGCACAAGTCTCTGGTACACGTACAGCTCATTTGGAAGCCAAAAGCCCAAAAGTCAGGCATTCATTATTCTTTGACCATTCCTGAGAACTGGATCTTCTGCAAGACCTGACAGCCATCCCACAGCAAGAGATTATTTTGAAAAAACATCCCTCCTCCCTGAAATTCTTGATCTGGAAAGCACTTTGTTTTGAAGCTGCAGAGAAACAGATTTCAGACGCTCACGCCCCGTGTTTTCTGTCGCAGCACTCCAGTGCTCCAGCACTTGGTGCTGCCAGGCAGCAACACAGGCAGTGCTGCTCTGCAGGAGCAGGAGCCCAGGGCAACCCCAGCACCAGCCTGGCACAGCCCCACAGCACATCAACACCATGGGCAGAAGAGGCACTGGACACAGGGCCCATCCAGGCACTCCAGTAGGGAGCAGATGGAGACAAGACTTGAGTTAAGGCTGCAGCAGGAAGCAGAAGGGATAGAGCTAAGCAACAGGCTACCTGCAACGCAAGTTCAAGATCCAGCAAGGGAAGCAGGGATGGACAGACAAACAGACAGACCCAGCACAGCTCTAGAAGGAACTGGAGTCTCAGGTCTGAGCTTTATGGAGCCCCAGGATCTGTAGGCAGAGGGTGTGTGGGTGGGGGTCCCAAGTGAGGCTGCTCAGGGACCCTAATGCCTATTAGTGCACTCAGGGCATGAGGAATGTTATGTTCAGTGCTGGGGTTAAAACTAGGAATAGAAAGGCCTTCAGAGCCTCAGCATGTTCAGTAGTTTGCAGGCTCCAGAGGAGGGTGTGATCTTCTATGAATAATTCCCATTTGTTCTTTTTTTCCCATATTCATTTGGGGCTTTGTGGCTAATAACACTTATTTAAAGGATTTACTCTTCCTCTCTTTCTTTAGTTATATTTTGACTTATATTGGCTTCATTTGTGTGAAGCCATATCCTTCCTTTCTCTGTTCTTTTTGTCTCCTTTGTTCATATTGTATGTTTGTTGAAATGTAAACTTCTGGGGACTGCAGTACTGAACAAGTTCCTCAACTCTAGTTGAACTCATTAATGTTGGGAACAAGAGCCAGTGGAGCAAAAGGTATGTAACAACTTTTGTTCCTCACTTCTGGAGGTTTTCCCATCACATATGCTTGGAGCTCCACTTCCAAGTTTTTCTAGGGTGAAGAACAAGTGGTGAGTAGCACAGCAACACAATAAAGCAGTGTAGCACTGATGGTGAATAAATGTTCTATAATCACTTGAACCTCAGGGCATATTAGGGTGCTGTTTCATGGGTTTTGCCAGAGCACCTTCTTTTAAGATTTCATGCCAGAAAGTACCATCCTATACTAGATAATTTCTGACACAAAAGGTAGTAGGTAATAGTCTTGGTTGTGTTCTGTTTCCTTTTCCCTGTTTAGGAACCAAAAACTGCTGGCAGAGCAGACAGGAAGCTCTCAGGGTGGAAGAACTTCACTGGACTTATTGATGCCATGCAACACTGGACTTTAGATGCACTGAGCATTCAGAGCAGTACAGATACACTGTGAGAATCCAACAGTTACACCAAAACAATCTGTGTTTACCTGTTACAACAAGAAATTGCACCCAGCAACAGAGCTGATACACATCATCTTAGAGTAATGGGTGTAACACCGGGGTACTCCACTGACCACCCCTGCTGTTATTCGCTGATCTCTCCCTGTACAATCAGATGCAGACAATCATGAACTAATTCACTCACTCTCTGACCAAGCACCACACAAGATTTTATTGTCCCAAAATTCTTCAGAGATTCAGAAGCTGACCCTCTCAACCTCTCTATGAAGCACAAGCAAGCAGGATTTACAAGCTTAGACACAGTTCCCTGCTAATATGATCTAAATGCTTTGCAGACCACAGAGTGAACAAAGTAATGTCATGACTTATGTGCTTGTACTTGGACAGCTATCCAAGTGCTAGAAAATCCAACCTTACTTAAGATGTTAAAACAAGCTGTTAGAGATGCAGGATTGGACTGCTTACATAAAATAAATTATGCCAGTTAGATAAGTATGCTTATCATAGCATTTTTACATATCTTCATTATTCCAGTGGACTGTTTCCAATCTAGTAACATGTTTCTACATATTTTCACTGAAGCCCAAGATACATAGCAAAGCACTCTGGGCTAAGTGAGAAGATGATCAAAATTCATATATATGCATTTAGTAATTCATTTGGCCAGTGCTAAACAGAAACCTTTATACAGACTTCTCAGAAACATTCAGCATATGAGGTGAGTTTCTTAATGTGATGTAGCAGATTTGGAGCAGCCAAGATTTGGCTTAGAGCAAGAATGATCAGCTTCATCACTGCTGGTTTTACTAAAAGATTCTTCTGATGATACAAACTAGGGGTAAAATGCCTAAAGAGCTGCTGTTTTCCTGATCCTCTTTCTGGTGCAGAGGCTGTTCCTGGGAGAACTGTGAAGTAACTGAACTATAATTCTAATTAGAAAGCACTCACCCAAACTCAAATACAATATTGAAACTGTTCAAACATTTAATTATGCATAAAGCAGAGAATATATTTTAATGATTAATAAATCAGAATGACATGGGGTGGAGGGCTTGGAAGAAAGTAAAATTCCCTTGTTAGTGGCAATTCCAGAGAAGGGCCATGAATATGACCAGAGGACTGGAGCACACACCTCTCCTATGAAGAAAAGCTGAGTGGGATGGAGTTGCTTAACCTGGAGAAGAAAAGGCTCATGGAGATTTTGTGACAGATGGTGACTTTTACCAGGGCCTGCAGTGACAACACAAAGGGCAAGAGTTTTAAACTGAAAGAAGATATATTTAGATCAGTTATAAGCATGAAATTTTTTACAGTGGAGATGGTGAGGCACTGGAACAGGTTGCCCAAAGAAGTTCTGGATGCCCCACTCCCAGAAGTGTCCAAGGCCATGTTGGATGGGGTTTTGAGCAACCTGGGATAGTGGAAGGCATCCCTGTTCATGGCAGGGGGCATTGAAATGAGATGATCTTTGAGGGCCCTTCCTACCTCAACCATTCTGTGATTTTCAGATTCTACTATCTTGATTTATCTTTAAGCATATGAGATTTTATATTATGGTCATGCTTGTTTATAAATACTTTGATAATTACAAAAACATTTAATTCACCACTTCAACTCATCTTATGCATTTAAATTAATTAAACAATTTCTTTAATATTATAAATATATTTTAAACATACACAAATTATAAGCTCCTCCTCCTGAGATCAGTGAATATTTAGCAAATTTTGAAATGTCACTCTGGGACATATACAGTGCACATTTGAGTTATAGAAAATTCTAGTACGTACAAACAGAATAGATGAAATTGTGTCTCAGATATTGAGATGTAGTCTGCCAAATATAAATAGCAACAAACCACTGACTTTTGACTTAAATGTAGCAATTGCTTTGTGTTCAGGTACTGGGTCTGAACTGCTAAGAGAGCTTTAGCAAGACAATAAAAAAGCAGGGTTTAAACAAATCTTCACCAGTTTTCATGGCTGTGTTTTGATGCAAAATCTATGTTAGAAAAAAAATAAACAGCATTATATTCTACTTTACTTGATAAAAGACTTGAAAAAGGCAGTATCCTAGCAACTAGACATCAGAACTTTTCAGTGCAAACACCTCAACCCTTCACTGTGTCAAGCAATACAAAGAGAATAATGAAATTCCAAACTTGCAATAAATCCTAACACTAAATCTGAAAATAAAACAGCTCAACAATACATAGTAGATTTGGGTTCATTTCTTTTCTAGAAGTATATGCTGAGACAGCTTCCATAATACAGTTCCTTGATTGCTAAGGCCAGAGAGTTTTGCATTCTTGTCCATTTAGGTCTATAACTGTGAATCTTTAAAACCTTATTGTATAAGGTTTCTTTTGATGCCTTTTATTTCATATCCAACAGCTAGCTTTTTCTAGACTTGTTCCTCCTATTTAACACAAGCTGTGTTGTGGTACTCTCTTCAGTCTGTTCCATCCCAAAACAACACAAACTGTCCTTAATACATGAGGATACTTGATAAGTATCAGGGAGTACAGATCCCTGAAACATCTAAAGAAATTGCCAGAAGTGGGCCACATGTCACAAAACAATAAACTACAAAGCCATTTTATAAAGCCAGCTGTATAATAGAACTACATTAATTTAATGTCTCTTCCATGCTTTCAAAGTGCTTACTGATCTAATCAAATGAAACCCTATCTCTGGCTTTATCATATACTATTGATGCCTGTTTCTAGAAGACCATCAAAATTGCTGTTAGCTCTGCAAACACTACATTACTTTTTTTGGGTCTTGTATGATATGCACTCTTTCCGCTCTTATTTTGGGTACTTCCTGCCTTGGTTTTATTCTGTTGCCATAAGAGGGAAAAAAATAAAGTGATTTGGATAAAGAGGCTGACACCACGATACATTTAATCTGCACAGTAATCAATAGCAGCCAGAGCTCACAAAGAAAACATGGATTGAGATTTTTTCCTCTCTTTGGTTTGAGCATGGGTGAAGACCTGAATGTGCTGACCATCCTCTCCAGCAAATGGCATGCTGAAACGTGTGCACTATTTCCAGTAAATCCAAAACTCCTCACTGACCTACTGTTTAGAACAGAATAGCACAGAGGAAGTTAACTATGAGCATATTGGTGCCTTTGCATGAGAAGGGCACACAGCTTGAGGGGGAGGGCAGGCTGAGGGGGGGAATCTGGGACGGCCAAAGCCCAACTCCACCAGGATTCGTGTCAGGCAACATCTTGCAAATGACCATCAGAAGGAAGGAAGATTCAGCTTCTAGGTAGGTTTCCAGCTCAAATATCACAGTGATTTGCCAGCCAAAACCCCTCTGTTGGGCCTTCTGCTCTACATGCTGGGTCTTGGGCAGAGGTTAGCCGGGGAGAAGGCTCACCAGCGCATCCGGAAACGGCTCTGGCTCTATCTGAGAGCCAAAGGTTACTCGCGGCTCACGTGCTCGGTCACACTGACTTGGAAAAAGGCCCCTCTCTCCCAGTAGGATATTGCAACCATCAGGTTGTCAGGCAGTTACCATTCCTCTGCACACAGCTACTCCACTGTGATTTAGAAAAGTACCACATTTACAACAAGAAAAATATACTACATAAAATTAATGACCTAGGCAAAATTTATAAAACTGAGAAGATCAAGAAAGTATATGTACTTGGCAATGACTAAAGCAAAAATAAAATGTTTACTAATGCAGGTAATTGAAAGACTTACTCTGTGCAGTGCTGTTTTCTATCTGGAAAGAAGGATGATATACTCAATCTTTAAGGAAGAATGAACTTTTTCAGACTGGGCTAGTTACTACAGAATACGTAGAAAAACCTTATGCTATCTAGAGTTAAATATTTTGAAATTCCACGCAGGACTCCCAGAAGAGAATCTGAGAGGATTTCAGCTGATTGTTTTTATTTTCTGAGACTTTTTAATAACTTGAGTCAACGTCAGAAAACTGGAGCAGTACCAATATTCTTCTGCTGTTATTCTAAAGGTCATTCAAGATGAGCTAGGGAACAGAAGGACAAATCATCTGACGTCAATCCAAACACACAGAACTGAAACAGATAAGATGCTTCATTTTTATAAAGTATTATTCATACTGTAACACAGCTATAGGATCATTCCTTCCATAATCCTGATATCTTCCCAGGAGATCTCAGTTTCAAAATGCCTGGCAGCTCCAGGCTTAAGGCAGTTGCTTGGAAGGTGGGAAAACCTTCTTCTTACCAGGCTGAGAGAGAAATCTGGGCTCTTTTCATGTACCCCAAGTAGGCATGCTAGCACTCAGACATACAGCAGAACCACCCCTTTCTTGAGCATCTCAAACCAGCTTTCTTATGTGTGCAGACAGAGCAACTTGGATGTTTCAGAGAATTTCATTATAGCTGAAAATATTTGCCATATTTATGATATATTAATATTATCCAATTTATGAGTTTGGATATAAGAGTAATAATAACTGATAATACCTATTTCAAAAAACCCTGCCCTAAAATTGATCAGCAAAGGTTCTTGCAATCACTGTGTGTTTTCTTATTCAAAGTAATTTTAAAGAAAATTTTAATATGAAAATTTATGAGTCTTTCCACATCTAAACTGCACAGTTGGTCTGCCCATCTCACCTTCAGGCAGCTGTAGTATTGTTTAGTTACAACACATCCTTCTTCCACGCTCACCAGTCATGGAAGAAAGTATGAATAAATCCATTTATTAGCATGTCTGCAAATGCCTGCAGACACAGGTACACTACACACACCAGCACAGCTTCCCTCTGCTACCTTATTCTTTGCCTTCCTTAGCTGTACAAAGACAAGCAATGTAAGTACAGGTGCTTGGCAATCTAATTTAAGTAATTGTTTTTTTCTTGAATTACACAAATTACATTACAGCTTTTCAGTCTCATGTTACAGTAATACTACATTGAAATATATTGCAAATTAAATTATTGCTATTTATTTAATTCAAGAAGTTCCATACTGGCAGAGTACATAACAGCAGTGATCCAGGCTCAAAACCCAATTATGGAAAATGTTTTTAAAATTGTAAATTACTTAAATATTTTTAAGTAATTTTGAGTAATTCTATCATGTTGTTTATCCTGTTAACTTAAAAGAATCACTTAGTTACCTCGAAAAAAGTAAAAGGCAAATTTTCTAGAAAATAAAAGTCCCAGCAGCACTAATATTTTTGTCATCTCAAAATAAACTACATTTAGCATTGTCCAGTAATTAATGTTATAGAGGTGAAACTGTCCAGAGGTTCAGATCCACAATGTTCGCATTAATTCTCTACAGACTTATGTCACAAGACTGAAACTTGGGCTTCAGCTTTTGAGCTGAACTAGGTGTTTAAATGAATTTTCATAAGCCTCTAGGCTCTCAATTTGCCTTGAAATCAAAGAAACTTAGGGGCATATCTAAACTTTGAGTGTATTTGTCCCTTTGTTGCATTTTTTAATACACAAGGGCAACATTTTTATAAGCACTTAAATAAGTCAGAATTATAAATCCCATTATTTTAAACCCAGATGGGAACCAAAACATTTATGGTTTTTTGACTTCTGAAAGGTCTTTCTATTCAAAATAATTTCTGATTACAAGAACAGATACTACTGCCGGACTAAAAGGTCATTGGTCCTTTATTTCAGTGTGTGCCTTTTAACTGTAAGGATCTGGACCCTTTCTTCAAGTGGAAACAAAACATTTGTGTAAAGTTGTGAACCTGAATACTATTACAATCACCAAACTGTCTTATGTCTTATTTATGATCAGAACCAGTAGAAATAATAATAAAAAGTTGCTTTATTTAAAACACCTGGAAAAGTAATTCTAAGAGTTTTTTATTGTCTTGTTAAAGTAATGATTTTCAGCCATTCTGCACACATGAAACCTAGAAAATAGTCAGAATTTCTTAATGAAAAATGTAGTATAGGAAAAGTAGATTGCTACTTATGTATGTACAGTGTGAATTTTTGAATCTCCCATTTTAGGTCTCTCTTCAGCAATATTGTCTCACTGCCTCCTGAACGAAAAGCTCTGTAGTGCCACTAGAGAACAATGCCAAAAAACGTCACTTTCCCTGCCTCAAAAGCAGAGCTGTCACTTCCGTCGGGGTGTCATTGTGGAGTCAATCCACCCTAAAGCAAATCTTTACCTGCAGACAGCTCCCACCACTGCCAGCTGGAACAGAGGTGGTGGCTTATGGCTTCTGGTCCCTGTAGGAGCTATGCCATTGGTACCTGGCAGCCTCCTTGAATCAAAGCATAATTAGAAGTATCTCCAAGAAAAAAGAATTTTAAAACAGCCCAGCACTTATTCCTATCATTCCCTATGTCTTGCTATTCCCCAGAAGCTGGGGAAACACTGCAATTGCTTTGTGTTGCATCCCCTGGGCTCACATATCTCATATCTGCCTCATCAGCAGGAACAGCAGACCCATAATTCCTATTTGCATCCCTCTATCCTCACTGTCTCTTTCCCTCTCTCTAGAGAGCCCATTTAATAATGCAGAGCTCCTTTGATCTCTGTATTCCCAGCTTGCACAAAACAGCTGTGTAACTCTGCAACTGCATCTCCTGTTCCTCCAAGAACACATCCACACCATTTTCCTGCCTCTCTCCTGAACATGTCTAGTCAGAGAAGATCAATATGTGAGACAGAATCACTTATTAGCTCATATACCATTACCACTTTCCCCCATAATCAATCCCAGAAGCAAAAGTCATGAAACTCTAAGATAGCACAGTAGAGAGAACCAGTTGTTACAAACTCAGCTTCACTTTATATTAATGAGGCTTTCTAGCTTTGTTAACTTTGGCTGTAAAAGGACATTGTTGTAAAAAAGCCTCTGAAACATCCAGCCAGAGCCAATGCCTTGCATCTGTGTGCAAAATCTTTATCACATGCATATATTTCATAAAGATATATCTGTGCACACAATGATAAAGGTGGAAATACAATTAGAAAGCAGGGTCTTTGGCATAGATTTAAGTGAACCCTCATATGACTTGAAGAAATCAGCAGGTGGTAGCTCTATGTGACTGACATCTATGATCATCTGTTTAAAATGTCTTTGGTAGGGAAGGATGAGAAAGAAAACACTCGATGAGGAGAGTTTCCTGCATTTGTTTATTATTTGGAAGAAAAGTACCAGAAGTAAAGAACTCATCTTCTGACCAATAGGCTGACAACTTGTTTGCTACTTGGGGAAAAAGTAAAACAAGAAAATAAAAGAGAAGAGACCAGTTGCTGTATATCACCAATTTGCTCTCTCTCTTTCAGACATCAGAATATTATTAATTTTGTGTGAATGGAGTTTAATCATTATGACTATGTTAAGGTCTAGAAAGTAGTACACATGCAAAATTTGTGAACATGGATATAATACAAACAGGATATTTATACATTGCTTTTAAACCGTACAAGTCCACTTCTGATAAATATCCCTGTCTCCTATAGTCATTTATTTCTGACAAGAATTGTTTACTTAAAGTTCACTGTAAACCTCAAAAAAGCAGAGAAATTAGTTGAAATCTCTTCTGATTAAAATAATATTATTTTTAAAATGTTTTTTCTCCAAAGGAAAGATAAACAGTTTCCCAAATGAATACCTCCCCTCCTACCAGCATAATGTACTAACTCCCATGGAGAATTAAACTCAGGACCTTCAGAACAGATGGCAGAGGCCTTATCTGCTTTCTTATCACAGCATGAGGCAATATAGGTTTCCCTGATAATGCACTCACAATGAGAAAAATGTTTATTGACCCCTCTTCATATATTTACACCCACCAAACAAATGCTTTTTAAATTTAATCTACACATTTTGACTTTTACAAGTCAAATTAATTTACAAAACCTATGCCAAGTATTAAACCTGTGATACTAAAGAAACTGTTTTCATTTTACTGCTATTCTAGCTGTACATTTTGTCAAATCTCTGGCACATTTTATTCTCTGTCGTTAATTAAAAGACAGTTAATTTTCAGCATTTATTTTAATAACTTCAGTGTTCATTTTCTATGTATTTCATATCTTCCTTCCACATTTGTTTTTAAATTATGCCATAGCTTTGACACTGCTTTGGCCTGTGCTGTATAATGAGCTCATAGTGTTTTAGCAGATGAGTAAGCTCAGTTCTGACACTGCATGAGTCCTTTTGCTCTATCCATTTGTCAGCTGCCCACCTACAAAATTCTTACAGCAAAAAAAACCCCAATAAATATTTCCTCCAAACTATGAAAAATATGTAGACATCAGACCAAAACCAGCTGCTTTCTCGAAGTGTCGCCCTGGTTATCAAGAGCTTTCTAAAGCCTTCTGAGTTTACATTCTTGTAGAGAACTTTCTCACACAACTTTCTGTAAACAACCTATTGTTTTGCATTCTTTCATAGAAGCGGAGAAATTTGATGTACAGGTAGTTTGTCCAGTGTCGATGGAGAGGTGGCACGTTCACCCTCCAATCCACTGGCACCTTTTGAGAACTATAAAAGATTGGAGTCAGAAAAAATAAATTAGTCTCTTCAACGTGACCAAGGCTGTGGTGCGTCGTTTCTGCTTGTGTCATCTGGTGACATCGAAGTCCTTTTCTTTTTCACTAAGCAATCTATACCTAGTTAATACTCAATTCCTGAAAGTTTCAGCTTTTATTTGAATGCAACAGTCTTAAAATTCAACATTTTTTCATATTGTATTAGTCAAGGTTATATTAAAAATTATTTTTAATTTTTAGTGGTTTGCAAAGGCAACAAAATTAAGTTCAGGGTGATCTGTAAACAAAAGGGGAAAAAATTGGTGAAAATGTTTTGAAGTAGGGAGTGAAAATCAGTGCTTGATGGTAGCAGATCTGATGGCCATTGGGGTGAAGGATATGTTGAAGGACTGTTGATGGACTCCCTATGTTTTTTTCTAAAAAGGTATTTATTTACACAGTTTTCTTTTTTCCTAGGATCCTTGTTAGAAGACACAAGGAACCAGAAAGACATACACCTTCTTTACAGGGAAAAGAAAAAGAAAGACAAAATAAATTATTGAAATGTTGACTCACTATTACTTCTAAACCCAGTGTTTTTGCTGTTTGGATTGCAGCAATAGGAGCTGAGGTTAACAAAGCTTGTACTAATTAACACACACATGTTCTTTCACAGAATGGTAACTACAATGGGACCATCCAGCTGTTTACCAACAAATTAACAAAACTTATAGGAGTGTACGTGAATAGAGAAGAATAACATAATCTCCCCATATAAAGATTGCCATCAAAAAATTCTGTCATTAGCTGGAAAGAGATGAAGGTCTTGTTTACCTATACTAGAAATACTCTTGTTCTTCTTTTGACCTAAATAGCTCAGAGTTCCCTGCAGCTACCCTGACTCTGTACCAAATAATATCCATGTCTTCTTCCTACACTGCTTTTGTACTGACATATTCTTGCTGCAAGGAGCCCTGCCTTTCTTACATGTGATGGAATTCTCACAACTTACTGATACAGTCAGTGAGATTTCACACTCCATTAGAGGCTAACACACACACTTACATAACGAGTAAAGACTGAGCAAAGCATTGTAGTACCAATATCTAAAGCACATCCCAAAAGAGGTTTCTGGAAATGCCCTTTATCAAAGTGTTCAATGCTCATGCATTCTTTAGAGTCAGCAAATTAATTCCAGAGTTGTTTAATATGATTTTTAATATGGTTTTTATTTTTAAGAACTAAATCTCTTGAAAATACTAAGCAGTTTAGCAAAGTATCTTTAGCCAGTTGTTGCAGTCATCTACCTCTAGGAAACTGTAGGTTCCACTCTACCCAAACACCTTGATTAGACTGAGCAAAGGCATCTGGAAAACAGTTAGCCAAGCTGCTGAGAAAAGGAGGCTTTCAGCCCACATCTTACATTTTTGCTTCTGGGAGAATACTTTTCCAGTGTTTGGTGCCTGGGTGCAATCTGTGATGAAAGTAACAAAAAAGGGAAAGGAAAAGTTGAAAAAAAGGAGAATGAAAGGTAGAAGTTGAAATAGTATTGTAAACAGCAGTCTGCTACATTGTTAGTTTTTCAAATATTTTTAGAATATCTGTGATGATTTATATAATTAAGAACTTAACTTGGAAAAAAGAATTAGCATAGACTACCTACATGGTACATCTAGGAAAAGCATAGTTGTTTTTAGTTAAGGCATAATTTTTATATCTTGCTATTTGGATGAATGTCCTCCTTGGTCTTTGTATTAGTGTTTGGTCCACCCTAAATACTACAAGTATTTTCCTCTTTGTGAAGTTTCTATTGTGTTCTTCCACAATAGAAAGGAAATGGGGGAAGAAAGAGAAAGAAGGCTGGCCACAAGGCTGACCACAATGAGACTGGCCATGCTTTCAGCTGGGACTTTAACACTTAGAGATGGAAAACTCCTTGGCAAGATTATTTCCCCTTGTGTAATTTCAAAAGGGAAGATCTTGAAGATATCTCTTGTAGACCTATTAGAGGGAGTAATATTGAGGAAAAAGAAAAGAAAATATTTCACAAGTGATGAATCCCTATTTTCAAAGCATGCATGCATGTTCAATATCAGAACAGTGGAATCTTTAAAATCTCTAACCAATATTTTATAAAACTCCTTAATTTTTAGCCCTGCATGCATAGATTTTGTTTGACACTTCCAAATCCTGATCCTGTCTTTTCCTACCTTCAGCAGAGGAGAGCCTTAAAACATACTTGCTTCTTCCTCTGAACATTATTTTCCCACTTCTTTTGAACATTCAGAAATTGCTAAATATTCTGTAATACAGATGAAAAAGCAAAAAAACACCATTAGAAAATGGGGCAGAATTGAAGGCAAGAATGACTCTTCAGCTCTTTCAAAACTATGTATTCATCCTCCTTGGCCTTTCCCTTACGACCAGAAGCCAACAGAGGAAAGCGTCCTCAGGTAATATATGCTCCTTGTAGCTAAATTAAACTTGCCTACTCTTTTCATCTTTTCTAAATGCAGCAAAACGTTTAGCAGAAAACCTGTTCAGTAAATAGAACTACAAATAGTCTTACAGCCCTGTAACATGAACACCTTCCCTGTGCTGCCTGGCGAGGGCCTGCGGGGGTACAGCCTGACACAGGAGACCAGAGTCAGACAGTCAAGAGCAGGAAATTGGCTTTTTACGGTTGTAAAAAAGTTGTTACCCCTCCAC
This sequence comes from Vidua macroura, assembly GCF_024509145.1. NCBI lineage: Eukaryota > Metazoa > Chordata > Aves > Passeriformes > Viduidae > Vidua > Vidua macroura. Next base: position 35,056,464 of record NC_071574.1, on the reverse strand, counting down.
CAGCTTCTTCCAGGCAAAACTAGCAAATGAGCTATTTAGGATTAGATTTGGTAGCATGGTGCAAGTAAAATTGTACTGCTGGTAACTGGGTTTTCCTCAGGAACATGTTCAAGGATGACAAGGAAGAAAAAAGAAGCACACTGAGGCCAAGCACCAGTCTTGAACAGTTGCACAGCTGACACAACAGTATGCTCAAGGGGAAAATGCTTTAGACAGAAGGCTCTCCAGCATGCAGCAACAGACCAGATCTGTCTGCAATAAAGGCTCTGGAGCATCCATATGGCTAAGAAATTATTACAATGACAAATACATATTCCCTTTCACCTATGGGCATAGTAAAGGACAGCAAGAAATGAGAAGGCTTATTTCATTTTATAGTTTAAAAAAGTCATTTTACAAGTCCATGTAACTGGAGGATACTAATACTCTGTGAGTAAAAGCATCTGGAATATAATTAAACTTATAATATTATTAAAACTTGTGCTAATTACTGCATAAATTATGATACTATTCTTATGACTACATGAGTAAAATTTTTATACTCATTCTTGAAAGCACTTTGCATCAGAAACATTCCTCTTCCTTATCCACAAATTTTACAGGTATATCAGTTTTGCATATGAAATTTGAGAACTTAAAAATAAAGAAACTGCATTAAATCAGTAACATGCCAAATACCTATTTGTCATTTTGATTATTTCATGCTTAGTAAGTACAATGTTTCTAGACCCTACTGTGTTTATTAAAAATACTTTTACTTCAAATGGGATTCTCTTCCTTCCCTTTACATTATCAAAATGCCATGAATTCAATGAAGTTGACCTTTAATATATATATGTCTTATTAATCTAAAAGCCTCGGTATCTGCTCAGCTGTAAGGTATTTTTGGAAATTAAGAGGCTTCATCAGAGCCTGGCATAACTATCATTCAGGAAGCTACTCCTTTTGTATGTTCCATTCATTTAATAGAGAATAAATAAAATGGATCAAGCTAACAGTTGCTGAATGGAACAAATGAAACATCTGCCTTTGTGACAGAATTCTATTTTTAGAAGTTGTCTCTTCAGCATTGTTTTCTGTGGCCATAACAGACTTGGCTGAAAAGGGGAGAAGGATATGGGTTGATCACCTCTAGGGTGATTAGCAGCCAGGCCAATCAACAAACCACTTGGGGCCCTTGCTATATTTTTTAATTAGAAGGACACCAGTAACTATGTGGCATAGTTAACTACTTTTTCTCCTACTCCTCTTCTAAGAATGGCTGTGAGGAGGCTTATTTTAAGGACCTAGTTCCACAGAAATCAAAGACAAAGCAAAAACTTGATTTCCTTTTTCTGTCTTACTTTTTTTCACGTGGACCACTGTGCTTATTCTTCAAGTATCTAAGAATGCCAGGGATATAAGGAATAGTAATTTTTTTTTTTTTTTTTTTTAATCAAAGTATCTTTTCTGGTCAAGTGAAAGTAAAAACTCTGCTCCAATCAAGTTTTAAGGGAGAACTAAATGTCATGTGTCCACAACAGATATAATTTTTTTTCCCAATTTAATTTATAAATAGCCTCTGCTCCATGTATTAGAGTATTCCCCACAGATGAAACCCCCGAACATGTTTATGCCTCTGACAGTTTTTCTCACTGTTTACAATTCTCCCCATAAGTGAGTAAGCTTTTATTATTTTTAGTCTCTAGAGGATCACTCTTCCACAGATGCTGCTATCTCAAAAGTTATGTAGATTATGGGCTACATTTTCATATTGAAAAATGTGTTGAGTATATGATCACCTGTCTACATCATCTGTAATCAAATATTTCTTGAAGCTAAGATCTCAACTCTAATACTTTATCAAAAAACTAAGTAAAACTTACCTCTGTTTTTGTGATTGTTTATTGTGAGAGCTCTAGCTTTTGCTACCCAAAAGCAATTTAGTGAAAAAATTTTCCCCAAATCTGAACTACTTTATAATAGTATTCATAAAGACTCCAAAATAATATTTTTGACTGAGTTGCTCTACATTGGCACTGCTGATGAAATGATGCCAGGCCATCATTTCATATGGGCAACAGAAATGAATGTGTGACTCTCTTTTTGGTTTACTTTCAAAGTTTCCTAGATGAACATGTTAATAATTAAAATATTACCTTCTTTAGGTCTTGTACCACTGTGGTACAAGTCCAACTGTACTGGAAGGGTATATGTGACTCACACTGCAGCTGCTGGCTCACAGCAGGGATTTTGTCCTCTTGAAGTTCATTTCCAGGACCAGATTAAGAATCAGTAGCCTAAAACAGGGAGATTTACTATCCCTATTACCAGTCACTCTGCTTCTCTGCACTTTGCTGTAAATTTATAGGGACTAAAAATAAAAAATCGTATAAACATATAGAATCATATAATGGCCTGAGTTGGATGGGACCTTAGAGATCACCTAGTTCCAAACCTCCACACCTGTGGAGAGGGATGCTGCTCACTAGGTCATAAAATAAAATAAAATACATCATAAAAATAAAAACTGAGAAGTACATTATGTTAGCAGTCATTGGCTCAGTGGGCTGCCTCTTCAGAGGATACACTGGGTAGACAGAATCTCTTAAAAATATATTATTCCCTGAAAGTGTTGGATTTTGTGCATGCAGCATACTGTAATCAATCCAACCCACTTCAATGTTTATTGTATTAGCAATAATGATATGACTAGCAAAGTGCAAGTCCATTATACACTAGCTGTTCACAGCCAGTATTGGTTATCTCAAAACGAGAAAGATGTGTCTGGAAAGCCTGCATGAAGGGAAACAAACATCTCTAATACAACTTTTGGCAAGGAATTTAATAGGGAAATGCATTTTAAATTGCATTTATAATGATGGAAATTCCTGCTCACAGTGACATGTTGTGCAGAGAAGCACATATTCCATCTGCCTGGGCAACGTGAGGACTCTCAGTGCTGAGCAGAGTGGAATGTCTGACTCCAGCTCCTTTCTACAGTCAGGCTGAGCACCAACTCTGATGAAACACAGCGAATTTGTTTCGGTTTGGTTTTGTTTTATTTGAGAAAAATAAATGCAAATTGTTCTGTGGGGCTCCCATCATATGTTAGTTACCTGTGTAAAATCTTCTTTTATTGTGAGAGTGAGTCACTGAGGTGTGAGTTCAAGATTAGTTTTGACATTCACAGAGAGGACAGAGCTTTTTGCAGCAGTACATCACCAGGTAGGCCTGGTGGCTAAGCATGGGCTGCTTACAGGTAACTGAAGGGTCAGAGATTTCTACACAGACAGCTGAGCTGAAACACTGAGGGAGAAGGCAAAACGAGGTTACTGCCAGAGGTTAAAGGAGCAAGTCCATGTATCCCAGAAGAGCGAGTCAAGAGCACAACCCAAAGGCAGGCAAGGGGGAAAATAGGCACAACACTGGGAATTGCTAAGGAAGTGTATATGAGCGTGAAGCAAAGCCAGCCTAGTGGTCCACAGCAGGAACTAGATAGAAATGGACCCTACAAATAGGGCTACAGGAGGCAGAACAAGGGGCACAGCCCAAGACATTTGCCAGATGACCACTGCTGTCTGCCTGTTAATGCTGTGGCTTTGAGGCAGGAGCCTTTGTTAACTGGGGTTTTTGGCAGCCCCAGTAACTATTAAGTTTTGCCCAGTTTTTTCCTTCCTCGTGTGCATAGAGAATTGTCACAAAGTGGCACTGTTAGAACAGCGTTGCAGACAAGCAGTCAGAAGTTGGAGCTTCTCACTGACTGCAATTCACTGTAATTTCATATACTGTAAAATATAAAACTTACACCTACAATCACCAAGCCTCATACCAAAGTACAGATAATATCTTTGGGAAATGTCATTATGAATTTAAAAAGTCTCCTATAAGCAAAAACTGGGAACATATAACCTCTGGAGTTGCACAGGATGTAGACACACAGATAGTATGTACATATTTTATATGTACATACTACAGTTCTTTGTATTCTATTTCTATGATTGAAATTTCTTTTATTGAAATATTGTTTCCATCTGTCTTGCTATCTACTAATCTAAAATAACTGCAGTTTTGAAGTTCTTTTTCAGTAAACTGAATAATATTTCCAAAGGCTAGGACTTGAATATTTCATAACCATTACACAATAGTGTCATACACACACAGTTCACTGAAGAGATTTCATAGACATCACAGCTATAAAATCCATATCCCTTACTTATTAGTGGGTCAACTTATTCTTTGATACCCTGCTGAGCTTCTCAGGCTACATGTTTATATATAGGTCTTCCTTTTGTATCCAGCTCAGTCTCCCATACAGTAGCAAAGCATACAGAAAAAGCTGGTGTATCTTTCAGAACAACAATGAAAAAGGCACTATATAGAAATGGGTTTCTGCATTCACCCAGCAAAGCTCAACCAGAAATATTCAATTTTCAGTAATGCCATTGGGTTCCCACTCAATCTATGCAGCTGCATGAAATATATGTGAATTGCCTGAAGCAGCAAAAGACATTCAACCTCCATTTTTAATTTGGATTCTTTCAACCCTGAATTTGTGAACTGTAGTTCTATCTTCATTTCATCAATTCTCATATTTTACCATTATAGAGTTCCAAGCTCTACAGACATACAGTTTCATTTCCAGATTAATTAAGAAAAAGAAATTACTAGGTCATAATTCCCCTCTTTCCACAAGACTTGTGGAAGAGGTTTGAAAGCCTTCATCATAGTCAGCTTTCATAAGCTAAGCTGTTCCCTAAAATCCTTTGATATCAGAGCAATTGCAACAGCAGAACGAATGAATCAAATGGAAAACCATACCCTGTTCAGAATTCATGATGCCCTCAGGACCAAATGGAATATTCAGACACATGTCTGTAATGGGGGAAGATGGCATCCTTGATGGAAGGACAGAACTTTACTGTGCTGGTCATTATCACAATAAGTGTAATCATTAACCATGCAAACAAATTTTTTTCTGAATTTGCATGTAAAGACAGACAGTATCATGCAATCACAAATTTTCACTCAGTAAAGAACAGTCTTATCTTCCATTGAGAAGAGCTTTTCCATGCTTGTATTTTTAGCTTTATTAGTAGGATAATATTTCAAAGCTGTTTAGTTTTTTCCTTTCTACAATGAAGTTTAGAAGTAATGTTAATATCCGAATCTGAAACCAGCATAATTTTCAGGAGTTATCTTTCACTTGCTTAAACATCAGCAAACTGGAAAGCAAAATTTTCTTAATTTTGAGATCTGAATTTTAAGATAGAGGAAAAACATTACTTGCTTTTTATCTTTGGAATAGGTTTTTCATTTCTGTTGGAATGTTCAATATACAATTGCTGTTTTATAGAGCAACACTGCAAGCACCACAACTGTAGCTATACAAGGACTTATTTTCATTCTGTGAAGATGGGAAGGGGAATCCAAAATACAAAGGAGAAAGGAGTTAGGAAAAAAGTCTGACCCTAAAGAAGAAAAACTTATGTTTTTCAAAGGATATCCCTTATGCTGACAGTCTGCAGTAGTTTGATCTTGCTAGTGTCAAGTCAAGTGAACCAAGCTGGCCAAAGAAAACGCAGCTGATATCAAATTTTAGCAGGTCATCGAGCTTTTGGGGGTGAAAAGGAGAGAGGCCGCAAAGCTAATCCAGATGAGATACCTAATCTTTTGTTTATGTTCCACTGTGATAATGTCGTTTCAGTGTAACAGTAATAATGAAAAGCAAGGAAGTTGAAAAAAAGTGGAAGGACAGAAAAAAAAAAGGGTGGCAGAATTATTTGATTGTCATTTTGTTTTGGCAGATAACAATAAAAAGTTCAAAGGCTATGAATCCTAATAAAAAGTTTCTAAAACAATGAACTTTTGATATCAATAGTGCATGCGTTGAAGGACATACTAAGTAGTGTTAAAAGGGTGTTCAAATAAGAATGTCTTGGCTATAAGTGAAGTAACAAATAATGGCAAGAATGTCAAAGGGAAATGGTTATTTTGTTCTTATCTGAATACAAGGTCTAAATCATTTTCTCCCTGTCACCCTGCTGATTTTAACTTTCAGTTTTCCCAACTCAATAGGAATTTTAAGGAAAGATTCAGAAAATGCAACCATATTGCTACAGCTGAAAGAATGCCATTATGTGTCAGTTTTTGAAAAATTCAACAGCAGATTTTTTCTGAGAATAATAATTTCTGTGCATAGCTCCCTTTCTCTCATGTCATGCTATGGAATTGCCCATTTTGTGCATTATGTCAAATATTTTCTACAGATATTAATATACTCTGTTTTCATAAAAATTACTTTAAAAGAATCTTATGAACCTCTCATTTATTAAGGATACAAGAACAACAGTCATTCTGGACCTCTGTAAACCAAGTCAGTTCTGTTGAGCAAATGCTACCTTTTCATTTCTCTTTTAAAATGAGAAAAAAAAAGAATACTCATTTATAGATAAAAGTATTTAAAGGATAATATATACATTTATTAACAGCTTCTTATGAAATGTAAGTTGATTTTGAAAGTCCAGGCTTTCTGAAATTCCCATTTAATTTAATTTTTAGAAGCAGCTCAGCATTCTGTACAAAACATCTGACAGAATGAAGAAAAACTGGGTGTTCATTGTCAATGAGGCCCAGGAAGTCCCCAGAGCTTCCATTTGCCTGCTCTGCTTACAGGACTGTGATGAATCATTTAAAATATACATAGGAACTAGTGAATAGCAGTAGTTCTATTAAGATTAACACTTCTGAAGATCATTTTCTAAGATTGCATACATCAGTAATGTTAGGTTAAGAATACCTCTCTAATGATTTTCCTTGCAGTTTTGAGGCTTCTACCATAAACAAATAACTGTACTATAAAATATTTTTTTTTAACTTAGTCATATTTTAGTTCTACAGTGTATTTGTCCCTAGAAGAACATTTGCATGGCCTATTATTACAAATCAACATCTGCAGCTGTAACACATCGAGTCCCTCAGTAGCATTTAGCAGTCTATACAGCAGTTTTTTGCACAGTTTAAATGTGATTTACTTTTAATGGTGTTTTACTTCATCCTTTCCCAGGCACAATGAAATTTTGCTTTCAAAATTTTACTTTTATTCTGTGTTTTTGCATGTGTGGCAGATTCAGATCTAGAGGCATGATGCTGTGTATAACATAGATTTTTTTTTTTTTCTTGTTTCCCAGCTGATAAAGAACATTTGCATTCTAAGAGTTCCCTTGTCACTATTCAGACATGGGTGAATACTGAAAAGTAAGTACTCAGAGATATGTATTACAGTAAAACCATGAATTCACCTCAGTGGTATTTATGACCTTTTGTATTTATTTTCAGAAAACATGTGAGTATTTTTTTAGCCAAAATGCTTGAGGAAAACAAGAAGTCTCATGAGTACTTGTACAAAGGCTCACGCCTAGGAATGTTCATTAGGGCTTTTTCAAACCTCTGATTTTCCTTCTTCAGTCATGTGGTCACTGACCACAAATATTAAGCAGCAAAGAGTTAGCTGAAACAGAGAAAAATCTTAAATCTTGGCTGAAATGAACAGCTCAAATACATCCTTTGTTCAGTAGTTTGTGGCCTATAATCCATAACTGGTCCGGAGATTACTTCTGTCTTCAGGGAGAATCATCTAGTCACCCAGTACACTCTTACTTCATCTGCTACACTGCGCTCAGACAAAAGCAGGAATAGAGAATTCCCTGTCCTGTTATTTTGTATTAAACAATTCTTGAGCAAATATGGCTCTGGAAGGGGACAGGATGACCCTTAAGTGGTGCTACATAGTGAAATGGAAAACTTGCCACTATAGCAAATAATACGTTTTCTCCTCTGTTGAAAGCTCCCAAATGTGTCTGTCTTTACAGATAATTCATAAAGGAAAAGCAGCTGCTGCTATTGACAGTTTGAGCAAAATTTGCCCAGTGCATTTCTTAATGAAAACGTTTTAATCTTAGCAAAGATTTAAAAAATGACAAGATGACTGGAACTGGTTCAAGGGACTTGAATTAACTAGACTGTTTAAACCATCCTTTTTACACTTTAAACTCACAATTCACACTTCTTAAAAGATAAATTTGACATCCGTTTTCCAGTTCACTAACAAGGACATTCCAAACATTCAGTATATTTCCCCCAATTTTTCTGCATATGTCATGATAGAATTACTAACAATTTCAGTGAAATTAGATATTTGGGGAGAAGGCTGCAGTATGTAATTAAGCTACAAAAGGAGAATAAAAGAGTGTGTATTTGCATAAAGAGAACGCCTCGACTCAAATTCATGAAGAGACAGACATCCAGGACTGAAATTGCTTCCCCATCATGTAAGAGTAGCACAACACACATAGCTCTGAAATATATATCGACCTGAACTGCTGACAATGCTTAAAGTCTTAATTGCCATATGAAATTGCTAAATATGACCATTTTTTAATATATGTATATATAAGGGTATGAAAGCAAAATTCAATGTGAAGTGCCTTTGGATCATTTAGAGTAATGAGGTTCAATTCATAAAATGCACTTGAGAATAATTTGTGCAGTTCAAGGTACATTTTTGCATAAAGATTGACCTATTCATATGTAAATATCCTTCTAAGCATAGTCACCACATGGAGACATCTATATTACTTTACTTTGTTCACTGATTTATTCCATTATGGTCAAAATTTAGAGTACAAATTATTGACAAATGTTAATAAACTTTGAAATATTCAACATGGATCTTACTTGAAACAGAGAATGCAACTATGAAATGTGAGGTTCTACTCTTGACTTTTATATTACTGTTAACTTAACAGTTAAAAATAATAAAAAGCCAAATAAGTTTGTAGCAGATATTTCAGTCATGCCGTGTTTAGTATTTGTTCAGCCCAACCTGACAGACACGGCCAAGTTGTAATTAATGTCATAACATAGAAATTAGGCCAATTAGTGTCTAACACTGTTGGCATGGTCTGATGCTATTATAGTTTTACTCTTCATTGATTTCTAGTATGCTGAATTTGATTGATGGGGTCTTTATTGTTTTTAATAAGGAAACTTAGCTGTTCTCCAGAAAAGTATCCTTTACTTATATTTGAAACAGTATTACCAAGTTTTAAAACAAAATTTGTTCTACTCCCTAAAAACTCCAAACTCAGAGTAAAAGCCTTAAAATCTGGTGTTTATATTTATGGACTCCTAGCAGACCAAGCTATGGTTTTTGCAAATAAAAGGAACAAGCAGTAACAAGTACTTAATTGGCTGTGTTTGGATAACATTTAAGCATAGCCAGTGACTGGTAGCATCCTATGAGTTTCCATCCAGTTAAAATACTTGATCACAACAGCAACTGGAAACCCACTGTTATTAAAAGGTAAACAAACATAAACATTTCTACAGCCTTTGGGTCATAAATCCTCAGTAGTTCCAAGCCGAATATCTTCTATTTCCTTGTACTCACAGTTTCTCAGACTGCAGTTATTTCAGTGGCAGTTATGGTACACCACTGCTCCCTATGCTGTGTGGTCCTCCCAAATAATGCATGAAAAACAGAAGGAAAGAGAAACATTACTGTGACAATCCAGTATTGGCAGAGATTTCTTCAAAACAGGGTTTTTAAGACTCATTCTGTGGTCCAGACATTCCACTATTGCTAGGAAATATAAATCTGCTCCCTTTGAGGAGAGAGTGTATTACAAATTTGTTATCCTTCAGACAAAAGATGACTTTGGACACTCCTTGCTCCAATTAAGTCAAATTTTTTTACTAACCAGATGTTTAAAACGAGACAAACTTCTATTTACTACATAACAACAACAACAAAAAAAAACCCTTTTCTTTAGTTTTCAGTTTTAAATGAAAGACACCAAGTTTAACAGACGTGTACACACACACAGACACACGTGAGGTCAACTTCTCTCCCACCTCTATTCTTATACATTAATTTTCTCTTTCCCTGGGAGTGTTTTCTTAGTTTAGAAAACAAGAAAAAATCCATAAATCCATACAATTACAGTTCTGATCAGTCATACTGATTTTAAGTGAGTGCATGTCCTTGAATCAACAAATATATATACCACAATACCCAGTGAGACAAGAAGATAGTTACTTATTTTGTGTGACACACTCATTACTTCTCTCCTTTCCATTGAAACAAGCTTTTCTAAAATTTAAGGAATGTTTTTTAATGTATGTGAGAGTCACACAAGCAGGATTATGTAGACTGATTCAATGTCATCTTCTTAGCAAGTGTCATACAAGTGAGAATTCATTTATTATTTCTTATCTGGTACAGACTTACTATAAAATTCTTCCCTCCTTGTTTTCCCTGGGAAGATCCAAGATATATAGGCATAGACTCTGAACACTATGTGCTTTATATGCATCTCCATTACTATTTAGATTAGATGGAGAGTACCTAAATAAGACAATATATTTGAGGTGTAAGTTGTAATTCGCTTCCATATATTAGTAAAAAGCTGTAGAACATATTACTACAAAATTATAGAATTTTGTTGAGAACTTTATCCTAGAATTATAAAATCTCAGAATGGTTTAATTTGGAAGAGACCTTAAAGATCATCTAGTTCCAAATCCCCCTGCCATGGGCAGGGGCATGTCCCAGTAGATGGGTTTCTCAGAGCCCCATCCAGCCTTGCCTTAAACACTGCCAGGCATGGGCCATCCACAGCTTCTCTGGGCAGCCTGCCTGGTGCCTCATCACTCTTACAAAGAATTTCTTCCTAACATCTAATTTAAGTCTACCCTCTTTCAGTCTAAAACTATTACTCCTCATCCTGTCCCTAACCTTCTTTTGCAACTGATTTTTCCTAAAGTTTCACTGAGCTGTATTTGCTCACCTTACCATCCAAGGAAAACCTGGCTGGCTTGATAAGTGATAACACTGTAGTCATAGTCTGTTACCACAGACAAATAGTGCAGACTAATGGAAATTTCCCAACACCTGTTTCTGTGAAACCCTAAAGAAGCTGGAAGGATGGGCAGAAATGAGTAACTTCAGTAAGGAAAAAAATGCCACTTCAAGGAAATTTTTGTTTCAACTCTAAGGATCACCAGATCTTGCATACAGTTTCACAAATCCAAGAATTGTACTGAGAGATAGGTAGGACATGTGCAAAGGCATACATGCACACACAATATAGGTCCAATCCATTCACTGTTGAAGTAAAAGCTTGGTAACTTTAGTTAAGGATCTTGAATGCTAGCTTAATATTCTTTAAACTGTGCAAGCCATTCTTGATTTACAGCATGATCTTAGCAGAAACTCTCGGTGGAACGATACTCTCTGTAGTCAGAACTGCCCATGTTATATTTTGATACACATCATCTACAAAACATATAAACTGTTATTTTATTGATTTATAAGGCTTTTATGACTCTGATGTCCAGAGGTACATTATAATACAAGTAGAAGGGGAGATCCAGGCTTGTTCTAGAAATGTGTCCTATACAATTCCTGAACAGAAGAGCTTTCTCTTGCCTGATCTTCCAACAAAACTATGGGGCACATGTCAATTCATATTGCATTAGTATACCCTAAAGGCTATAACCAGAAGGAGGAGGGGATACTAAAGACTCAGTTCATGACTGCTACTTTAAACTGTGGTGCAGGCCAATTATGGCAAAGAGGTATCAGAGCAAGTTTGACTGACATTCCAAGACACAGTAACTGCTCCTGTCCATTTTTATTATTTACTAAGCAAATGTTCCTGTTCATTTTTATTATTTAATAAGCAAATTATATTATAATTAAAAAATATAATTAAAAAATAGAATAAGGTAAAATGTATTAGACCATTTTTTTCATTGCCCATGCTTCTTCCCAAATAGAAAACTAATAGCACAGAAATCTAGAACCAAATGTACTGATTTTTTTTTCTTCCAGTATAGTAAAATATCATTTATAGAATTTTTCAGGATTTTAAGTGTGCCATTAATTTCTTCAGACACTTTAGTACACTAAGAAATTTTTAAAAATATAAGTGGTATCATTAATATCCTTCTATTCTGATTAATATAAAAAATATTTTAGATAGCTAACAAAGTATACAATACAATAAAATAATTTATTTTTGGTTAACCTCATCACAACTTCCTTTAGTTTGCAGAGTAACTCCAATTAGCTACAGAGTGTTTCCAAATATGTTTCAGAGAAAAAAAGGAAAGCCTGCTAGAGCTATCAAAATACAGTTCTTTCTATTCTGTTTTCAAGTATTTATTTGGTCTTGGAAATTGTAGGACCATGATGAAACTTCAGTATTCTGCTAAAGGAACAGGACATAACAATATTTTAACCTTTTTTAGCCACTGAACTTTTAAATTTCAGAGAAGTGACTTCTCTGGGAGCTATTACAGGAACAAATGAGCTCTTAAAAGCACATGGAGCTGAGAAGGGACTTTGCAAGAGTATCCCTGAGTCTGGTTGCTCTAAGGATGGCATAACATGAACATAAACAGGCAAACAGTAACTTCTCCTTCCCAGCTGAAAGACCTGACATGTCAGAAGAGAAGGTACCCAGAGCAGGGCACAGAGGCACAGGCTCACACCCACTTTGTGCCCAGGGGAGATTTAGGCAGTTGAATCCTAAATTGTATACCACAATTTCCACAAAATCCCAGAAACAAGCCTGCCCAGCACCATGTGATGCATCTTTCTTTTATAAACAGTAAACAAAATCAGCTCTAAATTGGCTGAAACTGTAAATTCTGTAATTGAGGGGTGGCATTGGTCAAGTCCAAGCAGCTGACCCTCCCAGAGCTGCAAACAGATGGCTAATAACAGCCTAGGACATCCAACCAGCTCTGACGATTTGTCACATTTCCAAGCTGTGGTGACAAATAGCCCCCTGACACCTGCTGCAGCTCTAATTTGAAATCTTGAAAGTTACTGAAAATCACAACTAAGGTAATTTTCCCTCCATGGTGTTATAGCAGAAGATTTTCAGGTGGCTATTTAAAGCAAACTTTTTGTCTAAATTAAGCATATGTATATGTGTGCTGGATGAGAAAGGAAAAAACCTCACAATGAATTATAAAGTTATATAACATTTTGGAAAATGAATTTGTATCCCAGACACCCTACAATGGGTTCCAAGAGAGACATGTTGGAGTTACAAATTAAAATTCTTTGGCATTTCTCCAGGCAATAATTTATCTTCCCAGGGTGAATCATTATATTTACTTGGCTTAGGTTACGGTGTGGGGTCATTTAAAAACACTCCGGTTTCTCCACCAGATCGCAATAGCTTGCATGTATCCAGCTGCAACTACACACCATACTTAAAAAAAATTGGTTCAATATTGGCTAAAAATTGATGAGGTAGGCAATTTTTATGATCAGTTCTTTGTGACTGATTAGAAAAAAAAGAAGTGTAGGCAACTTTTATGTTTGTTCTAACACTATTAAAATAACACTTTTATCTTCCCAAACCATAAGTGAAGCATTTGCAGCGACGAGGCTGACCCTGATCTTCTGCATATTCTCTGCTTAAAGGACATGAACAGGAAATGGTCAGCTTAAGGACACAATGAAAGGAAACACAGCAGCAAAGGTTGCACTGATAACATGTGATTTGAAGTCAGTGAGCAGATCCAGTCAGTCATCCAGCTGTTTGGGCCAAAGTCTATACAGCACTCTGCTGACTCCTACAAGACTGTGTCACGAAAACATGTGGAAGACTGACGCTTGACATGGGCAAGGCAGGGAAAGCAGAGCACTTCACATCATCAGATGCTGTGGTTCAGTTATTTCATGCCAGAACCAAAGAAAATTATGCTGGTTTAGAAATATTTGTTTTTCTAAGAGTTAACTGGGCCAAATAGAAATAGGATGCTGATGTGAGGGTGTATCCATGTGTCAGTGCATGAGTATCACTAGGTGTAATGGAGTTCAGGTCAGAGCCAGAACTGCAAAGTATTCCACACCCACAATTAAGGACTAATAGTATTATTTTTTATTTTCCTTTGAGGGAGAGAATTTTCCAGAAGACATCAGCACTTTGGATACTGAATGATTACAGTGTGTTTAAAAGCATTTGAAAACTATAAACTTAATGCAGTTTGTAATTTTTAAGTAGTTCTTTTCTTTCCTCACACACTCAGCAATTAACTTACACCAGCCAATAATTAGAAAGAAATCCTTATTGAGTGTAGCAAGAAAGGGAAAGATTTTATAAGCCTTGGGTGATGTGCTTTCTTACTGACTTTAAGTTACTGACATAGTTTAATCTAATTTCTGACTTTGAATTGTGGTGGTTACAAGTCTTGTGCTTGGACAAGAGTTATGTCCTCTATATTTTTCAAGGCACGTTAAACAGTAAAGAAAACATACTGATTCTTTTTAAAAAAATCATTAAAACCCTAACAATTTCTTAAATATTGCTTAACTGTGATTTCAGAAGGCAACCACTTCCAGGTTGTACAAAAGCATCAAAAATTCTTAGAGTTTTGACAATTTATCAAATCATCATGCAAATTTCTAGCACTGTTGCTATTTTTTTTCCAGTTGAGAATGAACTGTCTGGCCAAAACCAAAGTAATTAAGAGCCTGACCACTTGAAGGGATTCTAGAAGACTCAGGTTTCAGACTCCATCTTCTACCCAGCTCAACGCATTCTGTTCTGAAAGAGCTGTACTATCTTATCCATTTTATGGATTTTTCTATTAAACACCAATATTAAGATAGAAAAAAACACTATACACTAGAGGAAAGAAACCTTGAGTATAAAATCCCCCACAGCCTAAGAAAAGTTTTCTACCCAAGAAATTGGTTATGCCAGCATGAATCAATACTTATAAGAAATTCTAAAAGGTCATGTGAATGCTCCACAGCAAAATTGTTGTATATTTTAAACCTCAAATAGTTTTGCAAATAGAATTCTTGTTTTCTGGCCAACCCTTCTCTTAAAACAAGCACACTTGTAAAAAGAATTGAAAGTATATAGAGTTTTTCTTTCTGCTATTCATTTAAAGGTTCTGTCATGAGTGTTCAGAGTTTTCTTTTGTGACCCTGGGGGTCTTAATGAAAAGTGGCACTAATGCCAAATATATGTATTTGTGTATGTGGGGCTTTCCAAGTACCAAAGATGATAAATTAATGTGCTATTTACTCACAAAATTTGCTACCTACCTCTCTGCATAAGAAACAAATTGGAGATGACAGGCTCTGATACACAGAATTTTTACTTTTATACCCTCAATATATCTAAACTGTGTGGGCATGGTCAAGGGAGAGGAGATTGAGCAGCAATAATTTAGATATATTATTAATATAGATTTTAATTTTATGCATGTTATGTCATCACTGAATAAGTCACTCAATAAATCCAAACCAGTCAAGAGTTCTTCTTCTCTATTTTTTTTTAAAGGAAGGGGTGAATTTTCAAAGCTCAGAGGAAGCCACTGACTGTAGGCAACTCTATTTGCATTTACATTTAAGATCATCCTCCCCTCATTTGAGCCAAGCACTAACCAAGAGTTTAGACATAATTCAGAATAGTATTTACTAACATGAACACATGGTATATTTCTCTTATAAGTTTCAGACAGTACTTTATCTCTGTTTAATAACCTGCTAATTTTTAGAATACCACATGCATTACTGCAAATAACAGCAGGAATACCCAGAGTTACCAGCATATAAAGCAGTTGAATCAATATTGTGAAGAGTACCTCCACCTGCATGAAAATGATCTTATATCACTCTCCTTTAATCACTCTATCAAATGAATGAGGTGGCTCAACTGTAGTCCTGTAAATGATTTATCCTAAGTCCCGTTTTAGCTGGTATTGCTATTTTGGAAACAGGAGATCTTGAAGCTATTAGGAAGGACAGAATATACATTATCAATAGTTTGAATTTTTAAATTCCCATCTAAAAACTATAAGAGATACTGGTGGACCTAGCCTGTGTGTATGACTGTGTTGGTGAGAGTGAGGTTGGCAAATGGACAACTTGCCCCAGAGGAAGACCAAAGGAAGTCTGAGGAAGACTAACATAGGACATTCAGAAAGAGAAATATTGGATAGATTCCATTTTATGAGTGTTGTTCTACACAATGTGTTCTACATGCAAGGAGAACAAATTTGGCATCATTCATTTAGGATCTTTTGCTCCAGGAGATGGAAGATTAGGTGGATAAGACAGCTGCATCCTTTACTGTAGGAGACTTTCACAATTCATTTAGGCTTTTCCTCAAGTGCCAGATTCACAGCTCTGCTCTTGACTCTTGACTCTCTTGAAATTATCACTCTTATATGCGATAATTTCCCCCCCTGAGCTTTCCATTCCTTTTGCTGTGTATCATCTGCCAGCATGCATCATCATTTCTCCTAGTTCAGCTTCCACAGTGCACCAAGCTCCCTGCTATCAGCAGGCTTAGAGATGAACAGCTTATAGCTATAATCAGAGGCTTATAGCTTCTGCAGTAGAGTGCAAATAGAGTAAAGACTGGCACTCTCCACTTTGGGGATTGGTCTGTCCTTTTAGATTGCAAATGCTTGAAGGAGCTTATTTGCTAGACACAATTTTCAAGGAAATAACTTTGAAAGCCATGCTGTGATTGCCACCCAACATGAGGAAGGGCCTTTACCTCATGAGGAGCAATGCTGTGGAGGTCATGATTATTGCCTTTGTAAATGAAAACATGAGTAAGACATTCACAGCTAGATCTAGGCAGGTAGTTGACAAACGGTTCTCTTACCAAGAAGGTGTAGTTTTGTTCATCCCAAATGATTAATCAGTTTGGATCTAATATATTTAAAATTTTCAGCCAAAAAAAGCTTTGATTTTACAGAAAATAGATTTATGGAACAGAAAAGAGTAAATGGATAAGCTATTGGGTAAGAGAAGCTATTGGATAAGGGAAGCCAAAATAGATACTCTGAATCTGGGTGATGATCAGGATTCAACGTTCACCTTTGGAAGAGGGGATCTTGCTTTGACCTGTGCTAGTGCTTGTAGTGGTTACAGCTGTCCTTGTTCTTTACAGAAAATAGCACTCTTGTTTGTCCAAGTGACTGGCCATCTAGTGAGGCACTTAAACAGGTGCCCTATCCAACCTGGCCACATGTATATCTTAGTATTTATAGCTTTAAAGCAGGTGCAAAAAGCTCATGCTGCAGGGAATGAGAAAAGCTCCCACTAGAGAACCTGGCAGCAGGGTAGTTAGGGGAAGGCATTGCTACCAACTATTACCCTGAATTTGGCATAAAGTAATGGAGACACTGAGCTGTTCTGCTAAGTTTCTAATGTTTTAAATTAACATTTATTCACTGGACTGGTGTAAATCTTGCCATGGAGGAGCAAGAACAGTGGTTCTGGCTCCCAGCCAGTGCCATCAACTTCCTCACATTTCATGCCATTAATGTAGAATTTATATTTAAGGTGTACTGCTCTGTAAACACAGGAAATGACAGCAGTTCCTAGAATTTTCTAACTAGCAATCCACCTCTACCTCAGCATCTTATTACTCCTGGGTATCTGTTTAGGATTTTAACACTAGAAATAGTTATGACCCCAAATGTTGAAAGAGCAGAAGCTTATATTTTAGGTGGGATGTGCCTGCCTAGACGGAGTCTCCTTTACCCCTGAGCAGGGTTTGCCCATGGACCAGGGCTACAAATATTGCCCAGCTATTCCTAGGTCCATTCAAGACCTATCATGATCCTGGCACATTTCTGCTATGTCACCAGAAAGCTGGAGAAAAATACAGCCCCACTTGTAATGTATAGGAATTTGGTAAATAACTCTAAAGAAAAACAAAATAGTTGTCTCATCGTTCCAAAGTTTCAGTCTTGCCCCCATCCACTCTATCTCTGCTCTTGTTCCTACCCAGGAGTTCAAGTCCCTCAAGCACAGTATTCAAGATTTTTAAAGAAGCAGAGTTCAAATAAATACTTGGCCTAACCAGTGGTTTTCTTCACAGCAAGCCCACAGCTGCAGTAGGCTATCCTAACACTTGTATACAAACCCCAAGACCTGTTGATTCAGCAAGGAATAGTTTGGGACAAGTTTCATGTTTCCTAAGGCTTTCCAGTGCCTCCCATTTTAAGCCTTCTTCCTGGACCTAGCTGACAGCACAAGTGTAATAGAATAAGGTTCATTATGCCATTATTCCACATCCTTCCTGGCTGCAGCTTAATTAACTGTCATCTCTCAAACTGTTTATTAAGAACTGTTTCTCATGTACTCTGGATATCTATTCCAAATAGCACACTCAGGTTACTCTTTTGAGCAAGCCCAGTAAGAACTTCTTTTCAGGGTTTTTTTGCATAGTTTGTCATGGAACCTTTTTAGATAGCTACAGAATCCCTGCCTTTTGCCAGCTTTAACCATACAGCTCATAGTTTTAATTTTTCTTAGAAGTGCACCCTGGATTTGTTTATGCAGCAGCTCAAATTCCTTCCAAAATATTATCCAATCTTGATACCACTTTACTTTGTTTTCCTGTCACGGAGAAACTGTTTTCCTAGTGCCTTGAATATTATTTTTTTCTGTGAATCCTTTTGAAACACCTTGTTGTTCAAGGGACAGTGAAAAACCAAAAAAATGTGGTAAGTGATGCATGCACAAGCATGGATCTTGTTTCTTCAAATAGTACCTACCAGAATTCTGCAGGTTTATCAACCATACACAGCTAGGGGGCATTTGCCTCATCCTCAGTGCCCTTCCTTGTTAGAAATGTTCCTCTTTTTTATGAATGTTTTTATAATTCATTTTCTCTCAGTAACTTAATGCATGGAAAGATTGAATACTTCTGTTCTCTTCTTGAATATTACTCTCTTTCCAAGAAATCGCTATCAAAGGCTCTTCACTCACCACATTTGTCTTCCGCTCTAATACACACCCCCCTTCCATGAGATCAAAGGTTTTATGGACTTCTAATCCAACCTTGGATATGCTTATCATTAGCACCTTCCTGTGTGTCTTCTAAGCTAATAACTAATCTTAAGTGGTTCATGTACTCTTCTAGTGGCAGTGTTCCTACTTGTGTCCTGAATTTTAATCTGCCTGTGTACCTTCTGAGCGTTTTCTTCCATTTCGTTGTCACACTAAAGCTTCTATTTTATAAGAAAGTCTACTCATCTTTCACTGAAACTGCATCTACTTGGAGCTAAAAAACATTCATCTGAGTGAGTGGTATAATTGTCCTTTTTGTTCATTATGAACATTCCCCAAACTGCATCCAGTGCATTTCTTTTTGTAGATCTTTGACTTGCATAACTGGCGCTGGTTGCCATGCTGAAGTCTCGTTCCATATAGTTCAGCTTTATGTTTTGAGTGCCTTTGCTAGTTCTTTTCACATGGGTATGGGCTCCAAATAGAATTTTTCTTTTCAATCCTCTCAAAATGTCTCTTCCACATTCCACATGGCTTCCTTACCGACATTACAATATTATAACTTCAGTCTGTTTTATCTACCTGAGTTAACAAAGAAATTCATTGCTTGAGCATGTAGAATCAAGCATTCTTTGAACTTGCCTCACTTGATTTATAATTTGCCAAGGAGTTTCAGCTAAAATGGGATTTTTATTTGTTCCATTCTCCCATATGAGATATTTTCTTAATTTCTATGCCACTGGCAACATCTGCTTTTCTGTGACAACCACCTCAGAGTTTAAGGCACTTGCAAGAGAGATTTTTCCATATCTTTCAACTTTACCAGAATTGTGCTGGTTTGCTGAAATCCACGCAATAGGATTCAAGAGATTATACAAATATTTTCTCCTATGTTGAAGAACCCCACACAACTAGAAGTTCTTTTGCTCTTGAAGAAATACTTAAAAACATGAATCCTCCTCACACAAAACTAGGAGAGGTTCAGTGAACTGTATATGTTTCAAACCTCATTATTTTAAAGCCAATGCCTTGATTTCTCAATGCTTAAAAAAAGCCGTAGCTAGATGGAAAACTGAGATACCAATGACTTTTTCATCTCTGTTTTGAAAGAGTGAGAAGAACATGGCTCTCAGTCACATTAAACTGTTGCTCTGGGATTTGCAAGGAAGCTGCATATAGAGATTATATACTTACCTAAGCACCAGCAGCTGCATTCTGCTTTCTAATAAGCAGCGTTTCACAGAGAATGTCTATTAAAGTGATGCTGCAGAAACCTGTAGTGAATGCTGGCAGGTTTATGGGCAGGATTTAAACTGTTGTTTTTAATATACAGTGAGCCTCAAAGGTTTCAAATCTGATTACATGAGAGACCACCTATCTTGCAATTGATTCTGTTGTATTAGTGGTCAGAATAGGAATTCAAGTTAATAGCCTAGCCATATAGGCAGAACAGACTTGGCAGAAGGAGATATGGTGGACAGCTTTGAACTCTGCAACTTATTCTTCAACTGTAAAATGGGGATAATAATGTTCCTCTACCCCCCAGCAGGGTGCTTAGGCTAAATTCATTATTAGACGTTTTCAGTAATGCTTCTGTTTTTGTTTCCAGGGTAATGAATAGGGATGGGCTGGAAATCCCTTAACAATAAAACTTATAGAGTTTAGAGGGCAGTGGGAGCTAAGGGGTCACAGCACTTGTGACAGGAATTATTATCTAGTAGATAGTAGTTGTAAAATCTGGCAGATAACTCCCAGCCCAAGCAGTTCTTGGCAACACAGTAACAAGGCTACTCTGATGCAGGCCCAGGCACCCACCTAATAATAGGACTGCTCAGAGATACTTTATCTCATCTTCAGGAGAACCATTCATAATGCTGAGACTGAAGGGAAAAGCAGCTCTCTGAGCTGTGTGGTATACTGGCAAAGCAGGTGCTTATCATGAACTCCATCCCTGCAGCCTAGAGTACTTTAGTCTGCCAGGACTGCATATATGTCCAGGATGATAGTAATGGGATTCCTTACAAATCCCATCAGTCATTAAAAGATAAATCTCTACACATGGATTTTAAAGAAAGAGCTCAGTAAAGACCCCCTCTTCCAACAATACTTTGCACAGGAGTCCCAAATCTCACCCTACAGACAGATCCCTTCGCTGCCTAATATACTAACCAGAAACCTCTACTGCCAGCTCCTAAGGTCAGCTCTGAGTCAGGCTGCACTTGAAGCTTCATGCAGCTCAGGAGACACTAGGAGGGAATTTTTTCATACAACCGCTAAACATAGCATCCAAATATTGACTTTATGAGTCATCACACTGAAGTGTCAATCAAGCTGTATTCTGCAAAGGCATAGCCTTGTGCCTGTGGAAGGATGTCAGGCTTGTGGAATCAGCCTCAGCAAAGGGCTGAATCCACCTTGGCTGTTTGCCCTGAAGTCCTGCTGCTTGAACAAGAGGGAAAGCAGAAGGAGTAAAATGTATGATACAAAGTGTACTCAGCCTCCTACTAGCGCAAAACTTTTTGGTCTGTGTTGTTGCATTTGTTTGATAGACATTTGATCCCTTCAGTTTCAGCAGCTGCTCAAAAACCTGCTAAGAAATGCAGCTACAATATGTTATGTTCTGCTGTATGTTCCTTTCAGACTTAAGTGGCATTTCTTCCTGGTGATATTCAAGGTTGGATGAAGAGCTCAAAGTTTGATGACGAAATCAAAAAAACTTTCTACATTTGAATGTCAGCAGAAAACTATAGAAAGCAAGGGTTGCTGACTGCATCCTCTGTTTTTTGCTTGATTCTCACTGAATAAAGGAAAAGTTGTTGACCTTAGGCATAGCTGGTATACACCATTGCTTGCAGCTTATTTTTGCCTGTACCTCGTGTATTCAGAACACAGCAGAGGTTAATGAGCTAGAGAAGCAGGGTACCTTGCACTGAAAACCATGTTAGCAAAACTGTTAAATGAGCCTCCTGGTACTGGGTGGGCCAGGAGCTCCCTCAGTAGCATGTAATGCATTTCACATTGGCACACCACGCCAGGAAATCCCATTTCCTCCCTTCAGAGAACCGAAGCACGCATTGCCAGCATGCTTGATTAAATGGCTTCTACTAAGGTCCCTTTTTATTTATTTATCAAGAAAGAGTTATCTAAGATACTACCTGAAAAGGTCTTAAACTAGGACTGTCATCACCACTTACCCCCAGCTTTTTAATAAAACTCATCACTGTTAGGTTTAAACAGCAGTACTTCAGTCTAATTCAGTTACTAGACATGTCATGAGTAGAAATAAATAGTGATTTTGTTCATGTTTTAATTTAGACTAAGTGTGGTCCCTAGGCTTCTGGCAAGCTGTCAATATAGCCATCTGTTTTGCAAAGTTTATGGATCTCTCTGGAAATAGACAGCCCAAAGCTAAAGTACACTAAGGATTGTTTTTCTTTGAACCACCTGCTGTAAATGAAGAACAGTCAGAATTCAATAGGACACGGGCTTTAAGCCCCTTGTATGTTCAAAATCAGACCAACTTAAGGATGCAAAATTCACTTAAATTAATTTCACTTATATTTTCTTACAACTCAGCTCCAGCAACTTGCCTATAAATTTATTATATATATTTTCAAACACATACACATACTAATACAGATATAATTAGACAGGGAGAGTAGGGGACCTGAAGTCCAGAGCTAGACCACTTCAAGATCTTATAAAAGTATCTGCTTCAAAGAGCTTATATATTCAGTAACAAACATAGCACCTTAAGTATATAAACAAGTAAGCCATGATGAAGACAGAAGGTATCTGATAGCAGATGTGCAGTTTGCAGGTTATCAGTAAGAACAGATGTCATTCTTATGAGCCGTGAAGGGAGACAAAGCAATCAAACCATTACAAAGAATTTGAAAATAAATGTGAGAGAAACACTTTTCATTGTATTTTTTTAGTTGGACTTTCTATTCTATCTTATGTTAACAGCATGTTACACCTCAAATGCCTCCCTGATTCCAATATAGCTTACTCAATTTTAAAGTGACCGTATGCCATGTCAGTAGGAATTCTGTTACATATTTGGACCTAAATAAACTAACATGTGAATTGAACCATGTACTACCATAAAAATATAAATAGAGGACCCAGTACTAATGGGTTTGTTCCTGCAATCTTGAAACAACTGGCTAGGGTATGGCTGAATCTAGATTTAGTAGATTCAGGGATTTTTTTGACCAACATGGCTGAAGCAATTAAAGCCTGTTATTCATTGTTTTTCCAAAATGTTTTTGGATTAATTTGTCATTGTTCTTAGTACATTATCTGCCCCTAGTATGCTTTGAATGTCAAGTAGCTGCTGTCAGGATGGAAGAAGTTGTGCTCAAGATCTCTAAAGTAGAAGGGAAACCCCACCTAATGTAATTGCTTTACTGTATTGCCAAAGCCTAAAATGTCAGCAACACAGTGCTGATGTTCTTGAACCTGTAGACACAGAAGTGATTTCATGCAAGTCTGTTTTAAAGGAAAGTACTTCTAACAGTGCCTGAGGATTGGAGATGGCCTTACACTAAGCTAGAAACCCAAGTGATGAGAGCCAAAATGAGAGTTTCATTGGCTACTGTCTTAAAATTCAGACATACAAGGAGTACAACTGGCAATACAAATTTCAATGAGACGTTTGTTTTAATGCAAGCAGCCTCTAGGCCCATAGTCATGTACTCTTGTTGCTTTATTCTCTGCAATGCTGGACCAGATGAGCTGCTGTGGTCCCTTCCAACTGTACCCATTCTGATTCAGTGAGTCTTTGATTTAGTGAGTGTGGAAAGGACGAAAATCAATGGAAGATCAGACCTTTGAATTAAATCATAGCTGTGTGAAGCTATGTTACTGCTGCACTGTTTTGCTTTGGCCATTAGCTAGAGGGCATAGAAAGGGCTCTGTTATGCCTCTCTGATGCAGCTGACTTGTGGTCTGTTTCAAATCCAAGTGTAATCCATTGAAGGTTTTCCAGTGGTTTTATTTTGTTTTGGTTTTTCTCTTGATCAAATCCTGTGTGCACATGGGTTTCTACTACAAAAGGGAATGGGAATTCAAGTTCCTTTTTCATGCATAATCTCTCCCTAGACTTATACAGTTTGATTTCTAAAGCCATAAGGTAGAGAAAAAATGCTCAGTTTCATTGTATAGATTTACAGAAAAAATGCTGAGTATTTATAGCACCATATGATCCTTATGAAAATCATACTCAGCAACCTCCAGCTGCTTATCTAAAGATATGGTAAACAAGCCTCTGCCACAGAAATTTTAATTTGATGGTTTATTTTCAGATAAGATCTACTCTCCTTTCCCATTCAGATTTCAGGAGTAGCAAACCTCTGGCACAATGACAGCAATCAGGCATGCTGGTGCAATAAATTACGAGCTCTCAACAGCAATTCAGGCTGGGTGGCAATATCAGACCATATAGGGCTAGATCTGCTATTGTTTTGTTTTCCATGTTGGGTTTCAAATCATCACGTCAACATTAATTCAGTCTTGATTAGAGTTCTGTTTCTTCCTTGGCTATTGCTAGCTTTGTAGTTCTCCTGCTGATGTCAAATATTGGACTCCTACCACCCTGGAATTTAGGTCCCGTTTGCAATTGTAGACTTTGCAGGTCTTCAATGTGGCCCTGTGTAGGAGGTGTAGTAAAACAGCGGGTAGTGGCTATTCATTACTTATTGAATCAAACTCCTGCCAAATACCTCTTATGAATATATGGTTAGCCTGTTACTGTGTAGAAAATTACACTTCCCCCTGCTCTCGTTTGAAATATGTGTTTATTTGACATTACTCCACAGGCTGCTATTCAGTCAACTATATTAGAACTAAAGAATTAGGCAAAAGCAAGTACTGGAAGTTAATCAGAAAATCATCCCTTAAAATTGTCTCGCTAAAAGGACACAGCATTTCAAGTCTTTTGTACCGATGCCACCTTGAAACTCACATCTGGAAAAGAAAGGTTTTTTTGCAAACAAATGTTTGCTGCTGATATAAACAAACTGTGAAATGCTAAGACCAAGAAAGCAAAACTCTACTTCTGGCATCATTGAAAACCTGCGTGTTCCTGGTGTGCTACTCACACCGAACAGTTTACCAAATGTGTTTTTAAATGCATTTCAAGGAGTCTGAGAAATGGTTCAGGATCTCAGATTTCCTAACTAAGCATACAAAATAGATTTTCTGAATCCTTTCATAAAAAGTTAAAAATACAGATGAGCAAATGAGGAAATAAATAGTCAGCCATAATTTGGAAAAGAAAACACAATGTGTTATTTACTAATAGATGGACAACAAGCCTATACAATGTCTATATTACTCCTACATAACTTTGAGATCCTGAGCTTATAGAAATATCCTAAATTAAAATTAATTGTTTCCTATTATCCTGAAAACTAAAGAGCCCAAGCTTCAATACATTTAAGTCTTCTCAACTGGCAAACAGTGATAAATCCAAAGGCCTTATTTCCACCCATTTTTTTAGGTAAAAGGCATTTTTCAGGTTGAATTATTCATGCAATGATTTATTTCATTATAGGTTCAATTCATAATATAGCATTCGTTATATATTTATTATATACTCTCAGTATTACCTAGCTGTCTGGATAAGAAGCTATACATTTAGCATGCTTTCACTATAGTGAGCTGGTTGTCATGTTGTGAAGAGGTTTGTTTTACACAATGATGAGGAGACAAGAAAACAGGCAATGAATGCAGTGGGCTCCTTTAGTTGCCCAGCTGATACCTGAACAATCTGAAAGGACACACTTGGGAGTATTGATGTGCTTTCCGTCTTGTGCCATCACAGAGTGATCATAACTTATTTTAGTATTAGTAATTTTTTTCAATACTAATATGTTATTCAACCCATTCAGATCATAACGTGGAATCTACACTCTTTTTACTGAAAATGAGTATGTAAATAGGACCCACAATGAAGAGTTTGACTGAAATGTAGCTGACTCCATCTAATACAATTACGGCCATTAAAGCAGACTCTTGCAGTACAAGTATGAACCCATTGTTTTCCTTATTTTATACATTTAAGGCTACTCTGTTCTTATCAACTACCTTGTGTTTCTATCAACTTTCTTGCAACTATTGTACTTTCTTTCTGCTTTTCCAAGACTGTTTTGTAGAGCTGATTAGAGAAGAAACAGCAAGTTTATTTTTGGTATTTGTAGGGTTTTTACTATTATCACTGTCTTTCATCATCTATTGCTGTATCTCCTCAATTGTTCAAGTTTACTAAACAAAAGGGAAATGGGAGTGGAATAGCTCCATCTCCAGTTATGAACTGTGATTCCTCTTTTTTGCGGTTAGTGTGTGACTAGACAGATGAGTAGAAAAGCTGCAGCTCTGCAGTGGAAAAACATCATTTCCAGCTTGGACAAGAAGTGACATTTTAATGAGCAGATGTTTAATCTTGATAAAGCAAATTAAACCATAACTGCATCTTGCATATACGAGTAGTCTTCAAAGAACTATGTTAGTCACTCCAGTTGTCTCGCAGACATTATAAGTAGTGGTCATGGCACAGACCACAGCATGTTTTCTACTCTAGAAAATGATGTAGACTCAAAAGCTTGAATTCAGTATAACTAAGCAGGGTATGTATTGAGTTACTCAAACACAGTGAGCTCAATTATAAATGAGATAAAATTTATCCTCTAGGTTCAACTGGAGAAAAACTACAAGTACTGTAATTTATTCCATCAACCAAGCATAATCCCAAGTGGACGTATCTGGTCCACTAAGCCACTTAGACATATTAATTATTCCTCTCCCTGTAGTAAATCACCTTGACTTCAAAAGGGAGGGAAGGTGAGACTGGCAGACACAACAATGAGGGTCTTGCTGTCATATCATCTTTTTTGTAGATGTCATACTCTTATAAACTAAAACAAAGGTCAAAACAACTGAGTTACTACTTTTTATGAAGCACAGCCTAATTTATTTGCCAACATAAATTTTCTGCAAGTTTTGCAGAAATATAGGTGGCCCAAAACCCAGATTTATGGCTCTTCTTTCATGCAGTGTTCTGTTGTAGACTTTTAAGCAGTGTCAGCTGCCAGCGTGATGTGTGCAACACTGACTGAACTGTGTTGCAAGGGGAGTTCACTCCTGGCAGGCTCGCTGAAAGCCTGCTAACCAAGCACATTTGGCATGGCTGTTTCTGCTTTCCTCTTCACTCATGAGTAAATAAAGGATATCTGAACTGCATAAAACCCTGGACTCAATTAATTGAAAGGTAAAATTCACATGGGCTAGAGTGGAGGATTCGTCTCTCCTAACACCTTTCTCCACCTCAATAATAAGAATGTCCCCTTTTTGAGGACAGATTTAGCACAGCTCCTTTTTGTAACTATCAATTAGAAGCATCAGGTTCTTATCATTAGAGACATGACCACACAAGTTATGATGCAAAGTCAGAGCACATCTGCTACATGATGTTATCATCCCATGTGCACATTTTTTACCATTAGTAAATGAAATAATTTATTCCTTGCTGGAAAATTGGTATTTTTTATTGACTCAGAGAGTGTAAATGGGCTGGTATCATGAGCTCACTGATTTTCTACAGCTATTACTACTGCATGGTAGTAAGAGAATGCATGTAGATTATTACTATAGTGTATCTGATGTGTTGCAAATTTATATTGTTACTAAACTGTAACATTTTCATTTGCTCAAAAATCCCTAATTCATACTACTTTGTAAGACTTCTAATCTTATTTTATAAAATATTGGTATCTATGTAATTATAAACCTTTACTTTTTTTAAAAAAAAGTTATTTTTGACTTGGAAATCTGTAATCAACTATATATCCAGTTGTATTCAAGTGAAGTCCTTGTTCACAAAAAATAATTCCAATATTTTCAGTGACCCTTTTCTAATGAAAATGAAATACATTTACAGCACAAAAAAAGCTCACTCCTACCAGATAGCTAGTGGGATATGTCAAAAGAAATAACCTTAAACAAGACAGAAACTGAGAAACAAGACAAAGGAAACAGGTACTAGAATATTTCATTTAGTGACTATATGACAAGTCCATCATGGACCATTATTTATAGGTCACTTTCCTGTCAGCTGTAGGATTCCTGTCCCTAATCATGAGAGTCAACACAGACTTCCGAATAAAAACTTCCAACATGATAGAGATAATTCCAAGCAAGACAAACGATACATATGACCATGATTTACTTCCTCTCTTACATTAAAAATGATGAGCTATCTCTATAATAGTTCCTTGTCATTAATACTGCTGTTTTCTGTTGTCACAGACAACACAAAAAACATTTCTTCAACAAGATCTTGAACCTTGCCGAAGCTGCAATTCAAGTCTGCAAGAAGCTTAAAGAAACTATTTAACTATGGTTAAATATATAATTTTGTTAAAATGCCTGGTTTCTAATCTATGCCAACTTGGAGGACTATTTACCTCTCCCATCAGTTTTTGGTCTTCAACACAAACGAATTTCATTTGCCCTTCTTCTATCTTTGTTGGAATTAAAAGAGAAAAAATATCTTTCTTTTGTTCCTGGTTTTGTTTGATGTGAAGATACTTGAAAAATAGCAGGCTGTCCATGAGAACATGGTCCAAGCAAACTGGCTCACACTTCTGTTCTGGTATAAAGTTACACAAAGAGGGCTTGGGCTGTGTGGCAGGTCTGGAAAGGACTTCTGTTCTAGTTTTTGGGCAGAAAACCGAAAACATGCTAGGTCAGCCTGAAACAAACAAACAAACAAACAGAAAAATCCTTTTTTTCCCCTAACAGGCAAAAAATAGTCTAAGATCCTAACAAGGGCAATCCAGAACCTTCCACCTACACACAACAAAGGTGGCATTTAAAACTTACTTTGAAAAATAAAAGAAATTGAAAGATGAAAACCAGATGCCTATAAACCAAATCAACCTCTCCCTAGTCTAAATGAAAGGCAAGTTTTGCCACCTTCATTGGTTAGTTATACTGCACTCTGATTTTCAGCCTCAAATGGCTTTTAAGTGTCCACTTTCATGCATACACAAGCAATACTGCAGGACTGATACAGATTGCCTCTAAAATATGAATTATCCATACATTATGTTGCTCATTAAGAACAGTAAAAAATTTATTTCATTCTTTTCTCTGAGCTAGAGAAATATGAAGAGAGCAACCTTTCCTACTTTCAGGGAAAGCCCTCAAAAACATGACACTATCTAGGGGGCAGCATACCTGAATTAGTACATTTTTTTTTATATATGTACAAGCTCATTATAATTAGACAGCAGGGAGAAAGATGAAAAAAAAGAGACAAAGTAAAAAAGTGCCATTTAGTTCCGACATTTCAGAAAAAAGAATCTGCCAGCAAACTTGCATTAGGATTTCTTAATTATTTCTTTGTTCACTTGTTCCTTGTAGTCTGGCTTTAGATTTGAACCTGGGCAATGTGCCTTTGGTTACAATATAATGTTTCCTCCTACTGTGACAGCAAGTCCAGGTCACTGAGAAAACTTATCTTCTGACCATGCTCTGATGACTATTTTGTATGACTTCTGAAAAAAACTCACTCCTAAGACCCTCTAATTACAAACAGAAAAACTCAGATCCACAACTTTGATCAATCAACGTTGATAGTCAATGATATTTTTAAAAATTCTAATTAATGTCTGAATGCAGAGATTCACAATGTTGTTGCTTTAAAAACACTTGAGAAGAAAATAAATTTACACAGTGAAATAAACCATGCAGAAGTTTTTATACTAAGCTTTAGAGTAAAGATCTTTTATGTTTACTATCCTCTATA
Source organism: Vidua macroura (assembly GCF_024509145.1). Classification (NCBI taxonomy): domain Eukaryota; kingdom Metazoa; phylum Chordata; class Aves; order Passeriformes; family Viduidae; genus Vidua; species Vidua macroura. The sequence goes on along the minus strand of NC_071574.1, from coordinate 35,026,822 downwards.
AATTCTGTAACAAGCATTCCGTAAAACAAAGCCAAAAGCCCATTTAAGGAAACGTACTGCTTCCATATGACAGTGTTATGTTGGTGCAAAACCCAGATGTTCTGACACAACATCAAACAACCCTGCGAACTTCTCTTCTAAGTGCCCTGTAAACTCCCTCTTGCAAGCTGGATAAATTCTGGAAGCCTTTGCAGTATAAGGACCCTTGCGTGAAAATGTTCATGTTAAGATCAATATTAATTTAATCCATTGGCTTAAAACAAAAACATGTAAAAGCCTAAGAGTTACAGAATTGTAATATATATTAAAAACTATGAGCCAGCTCTTTATGTTTTAACCAAATAACTGGATAACAGTAAAAAAAAAAAAAAAAAAGAAATTAATTGATTTCTTGAATGAGGACTGTCACCTTTAGTGCTCACCATCATCTTTGTTAAAAAGCCACTGAGAGGTATGTCTTAAAAACTGCTGGTAGACCTCTACCTTCTGATAAATAAATGTGATTAGACTAAGTAAAGAAATTGTCAGATGTTGCAAAATAGTTAATTTTTGACAGTAGCAAAACAATGCAGCAAAACAATGAACTAATGTAAGCTAGCAATTTTTATTCACAGATCTGGATTGGTCAGAGGGAACAGGAGAAATGGATCTTAACTAAGCAGGCGCCTCTTAAAAACACTTATTCAGGCCCAGTTCTGCTGACTGAATGTTGTGCCTTGGCTATTGGCGAAGTCTCTTTCACTTACAGAATGTGGTTTAACTCTACCCAAATGAAAGTATAATTATTCAAAACACATTTATATTCACAAGAGTTGTTATAACATGCATTTGTAGTAAATATTTGTTGGGAAAAAGAGATCTAACTCATGTGCGAAGTTGTTCCATGATTAAGAATAAGATGCAAGGGATGTTTTTAGTTTTTCATCAGAGATGGCCCTACAGAGATCCAATGCTCATAATGCACATAAAAAAAGTGACAGAAATTTATACAAAGTTTATTCAGGAGAAGGATTTGACCACACAAGAATTTGAACATAACAATAGCCATTTGTTTATTTGAAAAGATTAATTTCAAATGTTGGCTGTAGTAATCACCAAAAGAAAAATCCCATTTAGCCATCAAAGGCTATAATGAAAAACAATCATGCAGAACATGGATGTTCTACATCTGGGTTCAGTTTCCTCTGGAAAATCACACTAGATATAATTTTTTTTTAAATAAAAGGCAGGATTTATCTGTGTTGTCTCAAGATTTATTAATTCATTAAGTGATAATTTCAAATGAGACTTTTCCTCAAAAACTCTTATTAGAAGTTAGGAACAGGTGATTCAACCAGAACAGAGGAGACTTAATTTTGCTATCCAAGAAATACCACATACAATGTGTACTCTGTAAAATATCTTCACCACTTGCAAGCCCAAGCACTTAAGAAGATGTACCAAGTATCACGGAATTATCCCTGGAAATCTGTCATCATGTAAAATAATTATCTATGATGGCTGAATTATTTTCCAGCAGAGCTCTACATGTTGAAAAACAGTGTGCATTATTTACCAGTTATCATAATAACAAACTGTCTCTTGAAACAGAGAAGGTCTGAGCTCATAAACTAGGACATTCCTAACCACATTCATCTCCAAGGCAAGGCAACAAGAAGAAGTCCCTGAGGTGGGAGCAAGACAAGACCTTCCTGTTCCAATTGCCCTTCCATATCAATCTAGCAGAGGAGAAAAATTCAGTATTTTCTGACCTACATTCTAAGGCCCACAGTTTTACTTGGACAATAACTTAAAGTCATGGGTTTGCACTCAGGAATATGCTGTAATTTAATTAAAATTTGTCATCTCTTATAGGAATTTCTTGTTTATGTAATATTAGCTCAAACAAGCTAAACATCTAAAACATTGAGACCCTTTAGACACAATCTCTCTGCAGCCAGTTTTAAAATCTTTGTAAAAATTCTACCTAGCAGATCTTTGGTTACAACACAGAGACTCAGCTTCTGTACTGAAACACAAAGAGGTGAAAATCCCCACTAATAGTTTTGTAACGGGCATCTACTCACCAGCCTTGCCCATGACTGCTATTGAATACATCGGTGATCAATGTTGGGATTCTAGTGCAGAGTCCTACAAATTTCAAGAGAAAAATAGAGAAAGAAGAAAAATAGTAGCATCTTCCATAGCCTAGGTTGGACTTTTGATTGACATTAACAAAGCGATAAAATAAAATCCCTTGCCTGCCCATCCTTCTAATTAAGTTTATCATGATACCAGGCTGAAAGAAATTTCAGAGGAAAAAAATTTCATTGGCTAGGAACACCTGTGCAGAGTCCTTGAGTCCATCAGAATGACAGGAGAGCACAATTGGGAGAAATGGCCCAGTGAAGGAAAGATGTTCTAAAAATTATTATGAGCAAATAGCAGCCTGAAGAGTTTATAGAAAAAAAGGCAAAAATTGAGATGCTCTAGACAAAGAATGGACAAGCAATATATTCCGCAGAGAGAAGGCAAGTAATTAGTATTGAAAATATTAGAGGTATTCTATGCTTAATGATTAGTAATTTTAGTGGTTGGGGGGTTTTTCTGGTTTGTGTTTTTTTTTCATCTAATGAACTTCATTAACCTGTTTTAGGGGCTTTGTTGCAGTTGGCTCTGCAAGAAAGAAGTTCCCTACTTTATGTCTTTTGTTCCCAGAGAATTTCTCCTTCTAGCTCTTTCTGGTCCAATTTATATTGAGGACACTTTCTCAGAAGCACAATGTTGCGTTCCTAATGCTAAATGGAAAGCCTAATGACTTCATTAAATTATTCATAATGGCTTAAACCTCCTTTTAAAGTTAGAAATATGTTTTTTTAATCCTGAAAGTACTGACTGGTAGCCTGGTAGAAAATAAACCACAGTCCTGTTGCAACAGGTATTTTGCAGGAGAACTGCTACTGATTTTATTCTATGTCCCAAATGCAAAAGAGCTTAGAGACAAAATAAACTATTTCCCACAAGTGTAATTTATACAGAGTATCTCTATTCAGTAAGAGATAAGGAATATCTAAATAAAACATCAGTTCAACAAGTTTTTTCCAGACACATCTTATTTAAATTTAAATTTTATATTGATTTAAAATAACAACTTGAGTGCAAAACAAATGTTTTCATCTGGGCATCAGTGACAATTTAAGGTCCCCTTGGGTTTGCTAATAAAGACAGCAGCTTTCTGTTGCTGGGGCTTTTTTGACTGGATCAAAGCCAAGTTGTTTTTTGGTTGTTTTTTTTTTTTTTTTTAAGAAATTGTGTTGTTTTTTCTTGTTCTGTAAAAAAAATTTTCCTCATCTGGGACAAAAAGCCACAACAAATGTTGTATACATTAGTGTCAAATTCAAGGGCAAATACACAAGATAAAATTGTTAAAATAATAATGTGTGTAAAACCACCAAAGCTAAGCAGCAGTGAAGATAGCACAAAAGTCTTTGCAATTCCATGCCTGTGCCATATTAACATATTCACAGCAAGCTGCAAAGACAATTTCTAGTTATAAGGCAAACGAAGATTCAAGACGTGATGTGTTCTCAGCTACACTATAGGGGGAACTTTTTGTTCTGTTACAGTTCACGAGTAAAACCCAGCTCTGAGCTGGAGTGGATATCTCATGGGCTTCAGAAGGAATTGTACCTGTTAATGCCAAAGCTTCCTATGGCCAGGGACGTGACGCACGTCAGAGAAGCAATTGTAACTATGAATCAAACCACCCAGGGGAACCGCAGCTGAGTGTGTTGGGCAGGAAGGGACTCTGTTGGAAAGTTCTTAAAGTGAAATACTAAACCAGCTAAATTGTACCACTTGCTACATTCTACAGTAGTAGCTAAGATAAAATAACTTCTTTCTTAAATAACCAACCAAACCTTTTCTTGTGTCAATGTCCTTCCAGCCTTAAAAAAAAAAACATATTTGCTAGTTTGAGCATAATTACTTTTATGAAAGCAAATTATGTTGAAGTCCTATCTAATAATTTGATAAGATACCTATCTGCAGCAAAATGCTTTACAGTAGCTTTTATGTGGAAGAACACATCTCCTACAGTTGGAAAAGGCATTACTGCCTTCAATGTTCCCATAGTGCAGCCCTATATGCAGATCACAGGCACATCCATGCTGGCAGCAATATTTCTGTTTACGGGTAAATTTCTGACCTAGGAAGCTGGCCATGCTCAAGCAAGCCTCCTGCACCTATATTTTAGTATTTTATATTCCTCAATGTAAAATCTTCAGCAACAGAATTCTTGTAAGCATTTTCCAAGTTAAACCAAGTAATACTCCTTCAGATATTCATTTTCTTCTGCCCTACAATTTTCTACATCTTACCCATGATGAAGCAGTGGCACATAACACCATACTGTATAAAACATGTGACTGGCACAATACAGAAATGACAATTACATGTGAGTGCAGCTGCAAGGTGCCTTGGAAGCATTCTGAAATCATAACCAATCACAAATCCTACCTGGGCAAGCAGCGGTTTTCAAGCCACCCACAAAACACAAGGCTCCTCTATAGGTAAGAGGCTGGTGGCCGTGGATCCATCACAGTCCCAGGCTCCACACAGAGCCAGCCAAAGCTGTGGATGGCACACAGCTGCCTGCACTGCATTACTGTCCACAGTGAACATTTACAAGCAAGGTAGAATATTCTTTTTAGGTTGCTTCTCTTCCATAACAGCAACTTTGAGGTTCATGACACTCGTACACTTCATACCAGCTCATGACATTCCCACTGTCCAATTTCATTCTTATTGTCACCATGAAAAGAACTCTTCATAATCTTTTAATAACTGAATATAAACGGCTTTACCAGCTTATGCTTCTCAATATAGTGTCTTCACCTAAAACTTGCCATTTATTTATCTCAGCAGAATACAGACAAATTTTTCAGACAAAATTAGGTGAAGAGCTATTTCAATTTTATTTCTGGTGATAAAGCATGAGCCATGAGGGATTACAGAGTACATCTCAGTGGCTCAAAAAGACATGGCAGGCAGGCATGAAAAGAAACCTTTTACAGTAGAAATAAGGTTTAGCAGTAGTTCTTCATGCTGAATAGAGGGTCAATGGAAAGAACATACTTTTATGATAAAAAATAGGAAGGTCAGGACCTAAGCACAAAATAGCAGGGATATATCTGGCTGAAATGTCTAGAAAATGGAGAGGAGACTCCTGTGGCATGGATATTTCTAAAGTTGTTTTGTCTTATTCAGTAATGTAACAAACTTTTTTTTTTTTTTTTTTCCCTGACTGAGATGCAATAAATAGAACCGGTGATCTTAGATCATATTTCTTTCTCCTACAGGAGACTTCACTTCCAGCCTAACAACTCATGGAAGAAATTAACATAATTTGTGTAAAATGCTACCCCTAGAAAGGGTATTTGCATGGGCTGAATCCAATAAAAACATACTGCTGTCTAAGCAGTGATATAGTCAAGCAGCTGTATAGTGCACTGGGATATGTTTGATCACGGACTGTAAGGATGTTATGGCAAAGCTTCAATTAAATACAGTGACTTCATCTCAATCTCGGCCAATTTAGCACTTCCACATCTTTTATTAGGGGTTTGTGATCAGACATCTGCTAACTAGTTATGGTCCACTGGCCAATGGAAATCAATGTCTCAGTTCTGAAATGATGTAGGAAATTCTCCAGCTTCAGACCAAATAAATTTAACTTCCCCACTCCCACCCCTAAAATATTCCTAGAACAGCATAATAACTTAAAATGAAAATTATTGAAAGATGATCAAGTACAGAGAAGCTCATGAAACTGACCTATCCATCTCATCAGTCCCTGAACCACGTGAAGCAATATCCCTCAATGGATGGAATAGCTATAACCATAAAATGTTTTGTAATTCTCAATAAAATTTCCTTAGAATAACTTCACCTAAAAAAGGAATGCTTGTTTGTTGCCTTTTTTCCTCTAGACATTGATGATAGATCTTTCAGAATCAATTTTTCTTATTTTCTAGTGACCTTTTGGGTGCCCATTCTTAAGCACCCAAACTTGAGACGTGCTTTAAATACCAACAGCCAATTGATCTCCATTTTACTGAAAAACATGTCTCTGAGTTATCAGGTTTGCTTGTAGCCTTAAAATCCATAAGCTCTGCTGTTCATTGTTCAGTCAGAGGCAGATTTTAAGGCTAAGTGAAATATAATCCGTGAAAAATCTTTTTCAATAACATGGATACAGTTATCTTCTTATCACCTTTTAAGTCTTGGTTTTATACTTCATAACCTGATCACATGGCAGACTGGCATGGTGGGGAATAACTGATAAAAAACCTGGAATTCATTAGGAGTTTAAAACTCCTCTCCCATATACATCAACAATAACCCAGACATTTCTGATTGGGAGAAATGACCATCTATTTCATCCAAGATATAAACACTTGAGTTGCATTAAGTATTAATAGTTAATGTAGATTTGCCAGCAATTTATTGTTGAAATAGTCATATACATGCTTATTACTGACAGAAAGTTAGTGCAAAAAATAGTTGTGTAGTATTTCAAAGAGGTAGGCACACTTTTTCCTGAGACACCTGCACTGACAAATGAATTCTTACACTTATGTATTGATTGTTGGATAGTGAACTGAGATTTAAGTGCTTGCTGAGATAAGCTGACATGTGAATCTGAGACTTTACATGTGCAATTCATTTATGTGGCCTCAAATTTTCAAGGGAGAATTATTCAGGGAAAAACTGCCTGAAAAACATTCTTCAAGCAATCATTTCAGTTCCTTGGGAATACATAAATGATACCATCATGTTCAGATATTATTGTTCAGATGGCCTAGAATTACTGATTCAGCATGTAAGGCTTTATAGTAAAGAGAAGAGTTATTGTCTGTCTGACCTAGAAGCAGAAGCTCCCTTAAACTGAATAGACTTTAAAAATTCTCTTTTACCAAGTTACACAAACACAGATGATTTGGCTTCTGGATACTGAATGATAGCCAAAGAATACTGTACTCAGGGACTTCAGTGTGGGGTGGAGTTAAAGTATACAGAACACAGCTCTTGCACTGTGGTGAAGCTAGCTCTGCATGGGAAGATGGCCCTGGTTAATTTTGCAGGAACATATAAGGCTTACTTGTATTGAAATTCTGTGAAAGATGTTGCCATTTTTGCATGAGTTTTATGACTGCCTTCAACTTTTGATCCATATGTCTTAAAAATCAAATGGAAAGGCCAAAAATGTCAGTAACATTTCCATTTCCAAATATCTTAAGGGACACTTTTTCCTAGTCAAAACTAAGCACAACATAAGTGGTCAATATTCATTACTGCACATTCATTTACTATTTAAGTTCCTAACAATATGCTACATTTCTAATACTCTACATTGCAACACCTAACTGTGGACAGAATTTTTTTAAGACTAGGCATGAGGTAGCTTTAGAAACAAAACTAAAAAAAAATATGGTCAGGCTAAATGAGCAAAATAACTCCATGATAAACAAAATAGGGAAGTCCCTGATTCCTCTGAGAAAATAATTTGTATTTTGTGAAACAAAATAAGAAACTGGAAAAGCTTTTCTCATCTCACCTAAGCAGCTAGCATGACTTCAAAAGGTGTACCAATTGTCAGTACACCACATTAGGCTGCTTAACAAGAGACATGGACAAGTTACATAGCTCCTTGTGGTCTTCTCTTGTCAGAAAAAAAAAAAAAGTGTGTCTTCAAAATTTTTGAGACTGTCTGGCAGAAATAAATTTCAATTATTTATCTCTTTGTTGTGTCCTGCTATGAAGCCAAATATAATTTATTTCATGGTTCATAAGCCATTACTCAGCTAAGTTTTCTGTCATAGGAGTAATTTAATTACTTGGGTGTTCTAAGTTACAACAGATTTAATTTTACTGTGAGGTTCTTCAGTGGTAACAAGAAAAAAACTGTTCATAGCTGCTAGTGACAGGCACTAAATGTAGGTCAGATCAGCAGCACGGATAGATTTCCATAACTTAATTGATATAAATGGAGCTACTTTACTGAGTGGTCATTGCTGAGTACTTTCTGGTCTTTGAAGAATTGAACCTGGCAACAATGACAAGGTGACCAAGTTAATCTCATACCTTATGACCTTAAAATGGTTCCTGTTCATCTACAACTCATTAAGTTACTTCAAAACTATTTAGAAAATACTTGCAAATTTTTAAGTTGGGTACTGCTTTTCAAACAACGGTTTGTAAGAAAATACAAAACATTGGAAATAGAAATGTTTAAATATCAGACTTTTACATTTGTGTTGTACTCCCATTGCTTTGATACTAGCTACAAGAAAATGAATAATGCTCGTATTTTCCCCTTCCCTTTGTCTTTTCAAAATCTTTCCATACTTTCAGTACACAATGGCAAAGTTTCAAAAGTGGGTTTTTTTCCACTTTTTCCCATAATTATTTTGCTAAGCTTGGCAAAGATTTGAAAAATCAAAATAAAAGGCAACATATACACAACAGTCCCAGATGACATAATTCCTTATTTTAATGAGGGAAGAAAGGGAAAATAAAAGTTAAGCTGAAAACACAGAGCTTTAAAAAAATTATGTACATTCTACTGTAGTTTCCCATTAAAAAATAGAATGAAAAGTGGTATTTATCAAGATACTTCCAAAAAATAAGCCTCTACTATTCCATGAAGAAAATGCAGTTCCTTTTTCAACTATATCTAATTTAGCCTGAATTATTCCTTATCTATTCCTATCAGGAAAATATTCCCGAGTTGCTGTGAAATCCAACTACATACACCAACAAAATTGGAAATTATGTCTATATCAGTGTCAAAATGCAGTGCTAATCTGTGAAGAAGATACTAGACAGTTAGGTAGTTGATCAAACAGTGCTTGATGCCTTCACCATTTGCATTTTAGTTCTCACTTGCTTAACTAATGATAAGATGAAAGAAGACCAAGTAATGTTTCCTTAACTCCAACAGAAAGAAGTTTTTTCCTTCTAGTTGTACATAAAATATTCCCTATTTTAATTCTAAGTGCAGCACCTTTATGACTCTTCCTGAATTTTAGGCACTTGCCTCAGCAGCGCTACTGGCAATTAAGAAAGTCCCCATTCTTTGGCTTGGAAATTGAGCACAGTCCATCTGCCAGGCATTTGAATTTCCAGTGCCGAAAGCCATTATGCCTTTTTTACAGGAATCCAGTATAGAACTTCTGTTTGTGACCAGTCTTGTGACTCTGCAAGGAAAGATTTATACTGGGATTTGTTCAAAAGAGAGCTCAGGGAATTTTGACACTTCATCTGCTGTGGCACCGCATACGGATGTGTCACTTGCTTACCATTACAGATGCATTATTTTTTGTTTGAACATCACAAGTACCCAAGTGTGTATAAAAAAAAATTATATATGTCTTACCGTAAATTCCTAGTAACATAGATAATTTTTGGTGTAAATAATTTCAATTTGTCAGGGCATTAGTAAAGCTGTTGAGGAAAAAAGCATTTATAGACTCATTTATAGACTCTTTATCAGCTCATGATATGAGCTGATAATAGAATTATCAAGAAAAGCAAAAAAACTGTTCTATCTTTCCAGTCTAGGCCCAAATTGAAGCAACACTACTTTTTCTTTCTGTCCAGAATTCTGTCTTTAAAAATGAGAACTGTGTTAAAGAGGACAGCACTTGCCCTCAAATTTTAACTAAAAACCAGTTATTGCTATAGGACACAGAGCCATCAACATCTCTGGAACTATTTCTACAGATTGGAAGAGGAAGAGTATATCCACCTCTTCTTCTCAAACATTTATCAAATGTTGAGCTAAATACCTAACAACATGCTTGTCTTCCCTGTAGCAGATGTGGGGAAAATTGTGTTCTCCAAATGCATGTGTGTGTGCTAGAGAGGAGACTCAGCAGTCCCAACAGGCTGCTGTAAAAGAGACTGAAGCTTTTGTCTGTGGCAGTGCTTAACTCATTCTGCAAAGGAAAACAGTAACATTCTCAACACAGAAATGCTGAGACCTTCACCAACCATTTCTAAGCACAGCAGCAAAATCTGGTAATGACAGCTCTAAATTTTGTGACAGAATGTTGCCCTAAACAAAAATGCTACTTACTTGAAAATTAACTACCTCCCAGGAATATGTCTTTCCAATAAAATTCCTGTGAAATACAGGCAGGTCTGATCATAAATGTACCTGGTTTTCTTCTAGATTACCTGCTTACCTTTCTGTGCATATGTGTATAATTCAGGAAACTGTGAATCTGGATCTGAATTAACCTAGAATCCCAGGCCATTTTCAAAATGATTGAGAGTACAAAAACAAAAACAAAACAACAAACCACCTAATTAATATGTTAAAAAATCTGAAATGTAGCTGTTCTAGAAATCCTTGGGCCTGGAAGACTTCAGCTGCAGGCTCTCAGCATGCTAAAGACCTCAGAGAGATATAACAGTTGCCTTCAAAATTTGTTCATGCTTCAGTGCATTATAAATGCCTCTCATTACTCAAAATAACAATATAGCAGAGGTTTTCAGGCATAAATCCAGATTGAAGTTGCAATAAAAAGTCAATGTTTGCATAATACTCTGTCAATTCTTGATAAGCGCATTTCTTAGGGATTCTTGACAGTGTGTAGGAACAGAAATATGAGATTGGTTCAATGCACATTTTATTTTTAATCATTGTCCAACTATAAAGCTATTTTATACGTGCAATATATCACAGCTCTCGTCTGTATAGATGATCCTGTCCCGTTTACTTTAGGAAAAGTTATATAGTGCACTCTGTAGGATACAAATTGAATGTGCAGCAAGACAAAAATAAAAGGATCAATATTATAATTTCCCACAGATTTATAAGGATTTAAAAGTAATAGTTCTTTCAAAACTGGAACAGGCTTTAATAGCTTAGAGAAAAATGCCTACATGTTATTTGAAACCTTGCTGGTTTGTGAATATTGATCCAATATAATTTTTGTATGTGCTTCTATGAATAACTAATAAATGCCTCAAGCAGCAGCTAGATGCTTCTGATGAAGAAAAATATGACTGTGAAATATATTTTAAATGGATTGAGTGCTGAAGTACAAGGTTAGCTCCAAGTGTATTCAAGGCTTGGGAATACACAAATACAGAAAGCATCACAGAGTATTAATTTCACATGTGATATTGTTAAAAATATGGTAGCAAGGAGTCTAAATACATTAAGATGTGAATGAGAGGTTTTGAAACCTCTTGCCTCTCTATTTAGGAATGCAAGGACAAAGCGTCCAGATACGAGTCCCAAGAGCAGCATTCAGTGATGCAGTGATGAGATCTGTATCTATAGCAATGACAGCAAAACCTGCCTTCAATGAGCACACTTCATAAAATTAAATAATTCAATAAACCCCGAAAGACTCATGGCATTTTAAGCACTTCTGCATTGGTCAAAACATAGAGGGACAGATTTACTAAACATTGGAAGTGGGACTGCCTGCCCTGGCCTAAACACTTTGAGTATATCTGCACTGCACAATGCTGTATGATGGGAGATTCTCTGAGCCATTTTGGTACCAGGAGTGTATTCTGGTGTTCCTGCATGGCACATATGACAGCCAGCTACCTCTGTCTGACTGCCCACAGGCATTGCTAAACTACTGTGCTCTGCTGGGGGACCAAATGCTTACTGTCAGGCTGATTTCCATGATATTTGTTCCAGTTTAAGACAAAATGGCAGGTGAAAATCAATTCAGTAACCTAATAACTATGAAATTTTCCTAAACATCTGATGCAAAACGAAAAGAACTAGGCAGAATCCTCCAAGTGCTGACCTGAACCACTGTTCAGCTGCTGCCTGTGCCTGCATTTGTTGAACTGCTGTAGTAGCTTTGAGCTGCATTTACACTGCCACGGTAGAGTATCACTTGCCCATCTCCACAGCCACCCAATGTGTTTCTATTCCTTTTTGTCTGGACTCCACTCTAAGGAGAAATACAGAGGTAGCATGTTAAGGAAATACAGGTGCTAACAAGATGTGTTGGTGTCCTAAACATACAGAAGGTGTCAACACAACCTGCTGCAATTTCTTTTTCCCCAGCCTGCCCAAAATTAGTATGTCAGTGTGTCTTAAAACATGCTGTGTCCTTCATGTCCCAGTGTAACAGAACACAACCGAAAAGAGCCATCCACCAGGCTCCTTCCCCTCACACACACTGCTCTCATGGCTGCCAGAGACCAGAATCCTGCACAGCAGGCCCTACCTGCATCTACAGGTTTCCTTCTAGGAGCATTTCCAAGTGGCAAAATGAGAAGACATCAGCAGAGCTGACACACACAGACTATTTCAACAACCCCAGTGCAAGTCTGAAGCTGGAAGCCACATGGAGGCCAAGGTATATCAGCCAGCAGTCGGGTAGAGCTCAAAACTTCCAAGAATTCTTGTGGTGGAGATGTAGCTTGTCATAATCTATGAGCATTTGTGTTGAGGCTAAAGCTCGACATGCCAACATCAGGACCTGGAAGACAGAGCTGTCTGGGTATTTCACCACTGAATCAGAAAATGCATTTTTCAGTTGGTAGAAAGTCACCTTCCTGTCATTCCACTCCTCTGAAACAATTTATGAGAAAGCTGATGGCCAAAAGCACCAGAGCCAATAAGGCCAGTAAGGTCCTGTGCTTATGAAAGGAGGCTCTCAGGGACTTCTTGGGCTCTCCCACAGCCTTGTCAGTCTCTGCAGGGAGCAGGACCTGAAGACAGACACCTCAAACACATCCTTGAGGCCTCACTGTCCTGGTCAGCCCACTGAAGGCAAGCACTGCTCAGTCCTGGCCCAGCTGAGGTGCAGATAAGGATCTCCACTGCTGCTCTGGGACCACAGGAGCCAGGGAAGGAAGGGGTATATTTCTTGCTTGTCATACATAAGGATACTGCTTTTCACTGTGTGCTGTTGTCCCTTATGAGGGAAGATACTATGACAAAATTGCTCCTCTCATAACTTCCATTTTACTAACACTTTTCTATGAATGGCCTCCTCATTGACTTTGAAAGTAAATTTACTAAGGTTTCACATGTGGTCTTAACTACTTTGAGTTTTGCTTTAAAGAAGAAGAAAAAAAAAGAGTAGGAAAATCAGTATCACTCCCTTTTCCTGGGAGTGGGTTTTAGACGATAAAATTTCAATCAAAATGAAAACTTGTATCTATAAAATAATAATAATAATAATAATAATAATAATAATAATAATAATAATCAGACACGTGTAGGTACAAATACAAGTTGAATCAGGAAACATGGTATTTCAGATCCCAAATGACTTGGTTTCAATTGTAAATAACACAAGAGTCATGCATGGCTTGGTGCAAAAGGATCTATTACAGAGCAATTTTTAAAACCCTACCAGCCAAATTATGTGTAAAGGAAATTTTGACAGGATTTAGCTAGCCAATGAACTTTTTCTACACCCATCAGCCAAAATCACTATTGGCCACACTCTGTTTGCCAAAATGATTACGTACTGGTGAAAGAATATGCCAATAATAACAGCTTGAGTAGGGCTAGAAACCACTACTATGCCCTGTCTGATGTGCTGAATGCACATTAAAAGACTAATCAACTTACAAAACAGTAAATATTCATCTTTTAAAGGTGCAATATCACACACATCTAACTGAAGTTTAACATTCATTTTCATTTCAGCACTAAAGAGAACATAATTTGATAAGGTCAGGTCTTATGAATGTGTACAGATTGCCAGATATGCCTACCTTGTTTGTTTCTCCTCCTGAGCTCTATCTTCTTCTACACCATAGCCACACTCTCCTGTGATTTATTGCTTCCTATTGTGTTCCAGAAACCTGCACTTCTCCCAGGACACTAGGTTTCTATATTCTAAACCTCAGAGCACAACATTTATCAAAAATGGACATAGAGCAAGGAATTCTGAATGTAACATCAGGGCAGCTTAGCAGGTATTTCTCATTAGCAGCTTTAGAAAAATGGAAAGGGAAATATGATTTATGTTCAATATTTACTCTTATATGAGCACCTTCTAATATATCTTCCATCTACCTTATATTTGTCCTGATAATCTCAGTAGAGAAAAAAGTGTGTTCAAAGAAAATAGTTTTGATTTCTCATAAAATTAGGTGGGGTTTGATTTTTTTTTTTTTTTCCTTAGATGTAAGGATGCAGTTGAAGAGAAACATAGGCTGGCAGCTCACTGGCCAGCTCTTGCATTGACTACATGTTTGAAAAAAAGATTGGAAAGGGATTACTTTTAGACTCTCAGACGAGGTATTGTAATGGAGGGGTCATGTTTCAACTGCACTCTTGTGTACATCCCTCCAGAGAGATTACAGCACCTGTAATGCTTGCTCATCCTCCAAGAACACAGGAACTTCTTATCAACAAGAGCTGCTGCAGAGCAAGCCCAGAGACAGAGAAGGGGTGTCTACTTCTGTGTTCTGAAAAACTCCCTGTGATCTATTTACTGGCACTGGTGTCCAGGTAGAACTACCACTCCAACAGTGCTAATTCCACAGCTGCGCAGAGGCTGCTGAGGAAAGTAGGGCAGGACACACTTAATGTTGTTCTCTGCTTAGTGCTTGCGGTCGTTTTCTTCTGCTTTGCAGAAGGGCTGGAGTGTTTCAATTAGCCAGCTTAATGTCCATGATAAGGGAATTTTAAAAGCCATGTGCTGTCAAAGCTACCAAGGACAGTCTGCAGCGACAGGCTGACCAGTGCCATTTATATTTAGGGGTTCTGAAGACCCCATGTGTCAGCCCTCATATTATCAACCATGACTATTTGCACAAGTGCTCTTAATAAAACTCTACCTCCAAATTCACAATAGCAGCTAATAAATTAGTAACATAACATCTGCATTATTTTTGGGTCTTTTCTGCACAGCATTGTTCCTATAAACATAGTTGTAAGCCATTCTCACAGAGGCTAACTTGAGAAAGAAAACAGGCACAAGTAATTATGGAAAAACATCTGAGAAAAGTGCCAAATGCTATTGCAGCCCAACGTGCCAGTGTGGGAGAAGGTAACAGAGAGGGAGGTGCTGCTGAAGCCATTTTGCCTCAGTTAGGGAAGAACACAGTTTCCTGTGTTCCTGGCTGCTGAAGCCATTTTACCTCAGTTAGGGAAGAACACAGTTACTGATTAAAAATCTGTACAGATGGGCTTCCATAATGGGAAAACCTGCATTGACCTTAATATTCAGGGACCAGAGTCCAGTGAACTTCTGCAGAGGGGCAGGGAGAAACAATAAGAGCTCTAAAACGAAGGTTCAGTGGAGCATTTAGATGTTTTGGGTTTTTTTTTTAATTAGAAGACAGGACATAGTTTCTCTTCTTCCTTTTCTTCCAATCAAGCAATACAGCATTAAAGAAATAAGATTCAAAGTTGTACTAAGGGTTTTCATGATTTCTCTTTCTTGTTTTTCATTGTGTCTTCAGTAAAAATATGATATCAATGATACAGTAAGCTTTTCTCTCAGAAGTGCTATTAAACATGATATAGTTAGGAAACACAGACACTCTGGTATTTCCACAGAAATAAATACATACTGAAGTAGTATCACAGAGCATTAGAAGGGATAAACTAATAGTTTAAGCAAGCTTCTGAATGTTTTTTGAGTTCGGGTCTCTTTTCCTCACCTAATCTGTGTCAATAATATTAACTAAAAACAGATCTACAAATATTTACCATGTAAAGCAGAAACACATGCAAGACACTTCAGAAAGCTCTGTTCAGCAATCCAATATTTGTTTTATTCAGTTCAACACCGATACACTGGGATCCGTGCCAAGGTTATGCATGTTGTTGAATGAATCCCAAAGTGTCCTTTTCCGCTATGTTTTGAATCCCCATTAGTATAGTTCACTGCAACAATAAACCTCACCCACTTCTCACCCGTCTGGCTCCCTGTGGAGCAATACACACTTTGCTAAAGAACCTACATCTACACAGAAACACACTGATAATGCATTCCAGCAGAAGAATGGCAATCGTATGGGGCAAAAAATAATTAACACAAGTCATTTCAGATGGAAACAAGATTGCAAACACATACAGCAGATAGGTTCTCTCTCACAAAACACCAGCAAAAACCCATCATGTAGGTAGGAGTGCTACCAAGAGGAAAACTTGACACAATTAAAGTAACCTTGGGGAAACCCAAGGCTGATGAGTTTTCCCAAGTTTCAGAAAATACAAGAGAAACCTATTTCATTAGTAGAACTGGATAGTTCTAGTAAGAATGATTGTACAAGCAGATTTCATCAGCACAGAGGCAAATCCTGCCTCTTTTACACAGAAATAAAAGCAGCAGAACTAGTAGAGCTCATTTTTGCAAGATGAGTATGTGTGTATCACAATCTATCTTACACTCTGCTATTTTCACCACTAAGTGCACAGTAACTGATGAGCTGCCAAGTAGTAGTAGGATTACCCTCTCCCAGGTCAGGCCATCCAGAAATCCTAAGGATTCTTAAATGTACAAGTTCTGCAATAGCAGAATAGGTTCATACTTGTTCTGCTCAAAGCATCTGCTCAGAGAGGTTTATTTGCCTGCTATAAATAACAGTGTTTCATCCACCCAGTATGTTTCTGTGTTATCATCACTTATATTAACACATGTTGCATAAAAAATCTTCACCTGTTGATATAAAAAATAATTGTCACAAAACACAAACACACTGCAAAATCTGCTTTCTTTATAATAAAGAGAAACTCCACCCTCACCCATCCCTAACTTGCAACCCTAACTTTTTTTGTTCTTTCATTTGAGAACATATGAGCTCCGGTACTCTCATGCCCCTCATGACTTCACCATCCAATTACCTATCATCACCCAGTAGTGATTCACACCCTGAAGTTAGATTTAGTAGTTTGAAAATTCATTTCCAGCAAAGTTCAAATGAAACAGGTCAAAGGGACACATCACTGGTAACTCTGAGAGCACAGATGTTTAGCAGAGACAAGTTTAAATTTCATTCTGGCAATAGTTTAGCCTTTGAACTCACAAAGAGCATAGTCTGTTTAGCAAGAGACCATTTATGACAATTTCATTTTTATACGTTTGTTTGAGTCAGTAATACTTAAAACAAGAGCAGTGTGGTTTTGGTTTTTTTTTTAAAGTGAGAAATTTTTTTGCAAAAGTAATGCTGAAAATTAGTATTTTGGTCTGTGTGACATGTTCTATTGAGCAAATCAGATAGGGATGAAAGAATTTAGTGATTTTTATCTCTAAAAAATTAATACTAATACCCTTCCATGCATCTTAAGTCTGTGTTGTTGCAAGTCTTAAGTACCTGCTTATGCTTCTCAGCTAAAGAAATAAGTTTGAAACATGCCTTTGTCAGAAGGCTGATAGAAAGTCGTAAATTAGAACGCAGAATAAAATATAAGTATTAGTCACACTGAATAATTTTACTATGTTAAATCCATAAGTCAAAGTGTTGAAGACACCCCTATAAAACTACAAAATTACACTTTACTCTGACATATAACCTTATATGTTCTGCAGACCCCAACCCTAAATGTGTTATAACACCTACTCTCATCTTGTCTGCCCCTTGATCTGTGGCTAAGGAGCAGGGCTGGGTTTGAGAGGGCCTGCATCTCATACCAGAATATATGACCCACAATTCTTTGGGGATTATTCCCCAAAGAACATGTACTCTTTGAACATTATTCCCATCAACTGCAGCCCTCATCAAAATATTGCACTGCTAAATTGCTTGTGAACTGCACTGAGCTCCTGTGGAGAAGAGTTATTAAAGATGCACCTTCAAGGACTGATACCAGTTAACGAAACAAGAGAAGCCAAAAATAAAGGGAAAATTATCCTTGCCAGAGGAGCATTTAGTCCACTTTATAAATATTGACCTCTTCAATAAGCTCAAATAAAAACCACAGGATCCTTCTACTATCATTCTGCATGTTTAAAAGGTCTGGTTTGCATAACACAGTGAGTTTGCTATTACCTTTCTTTCTCCAATTTAAAATATATTATAATATCATATACATGAGATCAAAAATAATATAACTTTATTTGAATGAACTCATTTCATAGAAAATTGCAAAAAAATTTCCTTGTAAGTCATCTACTTTTCCCACAACGTATAGAGAAAATATTGAGTGTATTTAGTGTATATACAAAAGAGATCCAAGATTGCATGATCTTTATATTTTGCTGCAAATATACAAAGAAAAGATTAGCATTATTCACTTCCCCAAAAAAAAAGAAAAATCAGGAGAGGATAAAGGGCAGGATAATACCTCTTTCTCTAGCAACATAGCCAGTGGAAACGGTACAATGTTCATCATTAACTTGGGTTTAACATTAAAATGTTCCATTTTAATTGAAGCAGTTAAAATATTGAAAGATAATATTCTCAGAAAATAAATTCAAATTCTAAATCACTGAATAGTGGAGGACTACTACTAATAGAAGAAACAGTAATGTCTTATTACTCTAAAATCTGGAAATTGGAACACCTTCCTCACACTTGCATTGAGCTATCTACTTTGGTCTGTATACTGTCTAAGAATTTAAAGGATATAAACATATCTCATGCCTTATGCCTCACCTTGTGAATGGCACTTAAGTTCCTTTGTGATTTCAGGCAAAAAAACTGAAACATCTGTTGGAAAAACCTAAAGTAGTTTCAACATTTTCTATTTGGTTTTGATTTTACTCCAAAACTCTCCTCCAATAACAAAAATATTTTCTAACATCCCAGAAAAGCACTACTCTAGTTTAGGGGGTGGGAAGAAGGGGAAGAGAAGGGGAAGGAGAGAAGGCAGGTCTGGCAAGTAAGGTTTGGTCAGTTACTGAACAAAATACCATAAAATTACTAAGGTTTGGTCAGTTGCTGGATAAAATACTATAAAATTACTAAGGGGACAAAACTTTTAGCAAAAGGACAACGGATGCCAAAATAGGACAAGGGATGATTTTAAAACAAAGATGGGTTGCTTTAGAATAGGTGTAAGGAATACATTTTTCTACAGTGAGGATGTTGAAACACTGGAATAAGTTGCCCAGAGAGGTGGTAGATGTCCATCCCTGGAAACATTCAAGTCTGGACAGCACTCTGAGCAACCAGATGTAATTGAAGATAGCCCTGCTCACTGCCGGGGTTTTGGAACTTTAAAAGGTCCCTTCCAATGCAAACTATTCTGTGATTTTGTTCTATGCTCTGAATGCAAATTTGTAGCTAGTAACAAATAAACTAATGCATAACTTAGTGGCTCAGAGTAAAGTGACCAGGCAAAAAAATTCATATGATATCTCAGTCTTTGGATTTTTATCAGAGAGTACAGTGAGACTCCAGAAAGAAATCCTATGAGCTGGACAGGAAGGGATTTGATTCAATGCTTTTGAAGATAGAGTCTGCTTTCATGAGTAGCTTTTCTACAGGAAACTATTTCAATCTGCTGCTAATTGCAGTAAGCATAGTATTTCTCTTCAGTTTTTGTTAAACGGCATCAGGTTGGCTGAAAGTGCAGCCAACACTTCTATGTTGTTAAGGAGAGGTGGAAGTTAGATATTTTCTCAAGTTTCACGATTTTAGCAGTTAAACAAGGAAATACAGAGACCTCGTGGTAATAGTTAATTCCTGACCAGTACTAATTTAACATGTATCTTATTTCACAAGATGTTAATGTAAACCTGAGAATGCAATTATGCCCTTTAAAATATTTTTCTTAAAATGAGATACTATTTAAACAAAGCAATATTAAACATCAAAATTAGATTAAGCTGAACTGTTAAAGAGTATTAAGAAAAAAATACAAAAAAGCCAGCATAGATCTGATCCAGGGAAAAATGAAATTCTGTGGCCACCAACCAATAAAAACTCTTTGGACTGTATATTTTTATGAGTCATCTGGATTCAGAAGAATAATTCTGTTTCTTTGCAGCCCAGATACTAATTGGAGTCCATTACCGCTTTTTTCAATAGGAACATTACAATGCCTTCAAAACAAAAATCAACCTCTTGAAAGTTTCACATTTCATTGTTGCTTTGTAGTGTGGTTTCAAACCCCATTGCATGAAAGGCAAGACCATAAATATCAAAATGGAGCAATAAAATATTTTCATATATTCCATTACAGTCCTGGGAGGCAATGAAAATGTTGACCTTTACTGGTGTCAAGGAAATTTTACACCATAGAGCACCTTGCAAAACCTGCTCCTTCTTTTCTATACACGTAATAGATAACTGTGCAAATCTAGTAGCCAGTGGAAATTGGCTGAACATATCAAAATCTCATTATTATATATCATGATAAACAAGAAAAACAGTGAAACCAGCAACCCTAAAAAATACTTGTCATTATGTGAATAAATTATCTGTTCATTGACCTAGTTTCAGTCTAGTAGGGAAATTCAGTCATATCCAAGGGAAAAAAAAAATAAAAATGAGGACTTAAATATACTCAAAACAATTTTTAGCTCCATGGCATCTTTCATCTTGTTATTTCTTACTAACATTAATCCTGCATATAATACTTACTAACATTAATCCTGCATATAATACTTATTCCCTTTTCTATAGAAAAAATATATACAGACACACTAAGAACAGTAAATACAGATGTCAATATCCAGGCCGTGACTGAACTATTTCAAGCGTGAATCAAGTTTTCTCAGTTCAATTGTGCTAGGGACTCATTCTTTGAAGTTTCTACCACTCCTTTAGTGAATCGATTCCCCCTTTTCTGAGGGACTAGGAGGCAGGATATACAGAGTCCTACAGAGCTGTCATAGAAAACTGGAAAAAAAGGATGTAAAACCCTTACCTGGTCTCTATCTAATCAGAAGATCTACTTCTTAATTAAGAAAAAAACAAACAAACAAACAAACAAAAAAACACTAAACCAATCAACCCAAAACAAATTTGGCTGAGGAAGATGTAGGAATATGTTACAGAGGTTAGACCAATCATGGTGGTTTACAGAATACCATCTCAATCACAGAACTATCCTTTTCTCATGAAGATATTTTACTTCCTTAGAAAAATAAAATCAGATAAAAGCCCACAAAGCCAGAAAACTTTTTAATACAATGGGATTCTAGTACTTCAGAAGGATTAAATTGTGCTTACCTATGTGAGTAACCTGTATGGGGACAATCCTACAGGTTACTCACATAGGGCACAGCAAAGTAATCAGAAAACAGGAACCTAACAGGTCTAACATAATAAGTAAAACACCCCACACTGTAAGAAATAGACAATAGGAGTGATTGTATCTATTGGACAGTAATTCCAGGTCCCTTCTGTTGATGCCCATTAACTAAGCTGACAAAGTATGACTAATGTGCAATGAAACTACACTGAGAAAACAATGCTTTTACTGTAAACTTTTCTGCTTTCCTGCTTTTCTTTTTGTTTTGATTTCTGGGGGTTTTTTTTTGTGTGAATTTATAACTTTGTGTCACCACACAAGACTGAATTGAGTACTTTATTTCTGATTTTTGCAAATAAAATTGATAAGAAGACTGATTTCAAATACAAATATCTGGATACAATGTTTAATAACACTGGCACTCCTACAAAATAGTATCACCAGTTGAAAACCCTGACCTAAATGTAACTTGATTTTTAGAGATACTTATTAGAGAGAGAATTCCCTCTAAATCGGCATTAGTTTTGAGAACTGAAGTTTGAATTAAAAAATAATATAAGTCAGTCTGGGATCATTTTAAAGTCCACTGTTGAAACATCTCTTGTAGGTTAGAAACAGAGAGGGAAGTTTGAGAGAATACTGAAGTGTTAGAGAGCAGTTGTTTAAGTTTAATCTATCACATAACAGATGAAATTTCAGATGTCAACATAACAGATAAGAAAGAAAACAGGCTGATTAGATAAACAGATCAGTAGATCGTTTAGAGTCAGAGGAGATGAAAACATTTCAATTTATGTTCCCTAAGAGAATTATTTATCTTGGCAAAGGGCTGACAAAATTTTTCTATATGAAAAATATAGAAAACCTGACGTAGGTCCAGTTCCAAGAAAAAAAATAAGACCAAATCTAGAGCCAGTTCTGTTGAAGGCAAAATTATTACTAAATGGCATCAGAACTTCACACCAAGGCTATAAAATGTGAGAAAATGCCATTATCCAGAGCAGACCTATTCTGGCATGCCATTCACTTCCTGACAAGAGGACTCATCCCATCCAGTTAAAGCCCAAGCACTCAGAGCCGAGTGGGAGCTGATGTTGAAGATGAGAGCTTCAATGCCTCTTGAGGATTTGGTTTTAATATTCAACTACCTGGCAGGCCCTGGAATCTACATCTCCCTGCCAGAGGCCCAGATCAGTAATACAAGACTGGGTAGGATTAATGGGGCACTGCTCTGGCTCAAACTATGGCCTTCAAACTTGACAAAGGAAAACAGGGTGTTTTAAATCCCACCAGTCCTTCAGACTGGAAGAAGCTGTAAGATAATTACTCTGAAAGACATCCTGCAATAGCATTTTTGTGGGAAAGTCAAGGGCTGAAAAAAGGGTGAATTTATATTAATTCAGGCCCTGAACTAATGAATACAATGCAGAAGATGTGGTCAGACTGAAATGAAGTGAATACTTTTTGAAGTTCATTTTCAAAAAATAAAAA
Organism: Vidua macroura; assembly: GCF_024509145.1. Taxonomy (NCBI): domain Eukaryota; kingdom Metazoa; phylum Chordata; class Aves; order Passeriformes; family Viduidae; genus Vidua; species Vidua macroura. Next base: position 35,004,198 of record NC_071574.1, on the reverse strand, counting down.
AACAGAATTTGTCTTCCATAACTTCAATATTATGTATAGAATTTAAGCCCCATTTTTATTTGCAATAATTAGTGTTCATTTTAAAAGCAAATTATGCTTTCAAAACAAATACTTCAAAGACGCTAAATCAGAAAAAGACAGAATAAAATACAAAGGCTTTTGTGAAACTGCTTTTTTTTTGTTTGTTTTTGTGGGATGGTGTTTTAATATCCTTATAAACTAACCATAGTGTAACCAAGGGCTCACTGAACTAAATTCTCATAAATTCTTTCATCTTCCTTCTATATCTGTTGCACAAGTGCTTCACATACATCATGGCAGTCCATATGGCACTAAATAGGAAAGTTTAGGCAACGAAACTGAGTCCACAGAGTCCCAGAGGCACTAGAGAAGCATTACAGTAGCCAGCCAGTTGAAAAGCTTCCTGGATCCTAACAGCTAACATGATGGCAGAAACAAGACACACAAAGAAGGAATTTAGTTAGAAACTGAGAAAGGTTTTACTGAAACCCCAGCCCAATCTGTCATTTTAAGATTGGCAGTGATCTAGAGATGAAGTGGGTAGAAATCATACCTTCACTGAGATTAACAGTAGAAGCCTTTTTGATTTTAATGATCCCTCAATGATACGTACATCCTTTAGCACAGACTTTGTTACACATGCTTTCCTATGACATGGTCATTTCCATATAACAGCACGACCATGTATAGTAGAATACAAGCTATAAATGAATGTAATCCAAGCTGTCACTACTGACAGTAAATGACTCAAGTTTTTTCCCAAAGCAGACTGAAAACAAAGATTAACTTCTGACCTTTATAATTAATCAGCCTTTAAAACTCTGGTAGTACAAGGCATCCTTAAGAAAATACATTTCTTTCATCTCTGTGTGCTGGTCTTACATAGCTTTTCCTGAACAAATTGGCAACTTCTGACTCACTCATATTTATGAGAAAGACTCTGAGTAGGCAACTTCTAGCACTGGTTCTCAGCATTATATTTCCTCCTCTATGAAAATAAGGAAGTATATTACGTAAGAAAACAACAAAAGGGGTATAACTTATTGCCCTTTTGGGTAGTCTGGGATATTTACAAATCTACATCCTTGCTGACACAGTAAAAATACAAACTAGTAATCTTGAGAGACTTACTGTCCCCAGGGCAACACTGTTTTAAATTCTTTTATTGTTATTTATCTAGTCATGGGAGAACTGCAGACTGGAAGGATTCACTTCATTTAATTCATGTTCCATCCATAAACGAGCAGATAAAATTTACAGTGAGACTTCTGAAACATTTGCTTCACTTTTTGGAGGACTGTCAAGTGTTGTATATGCAACAGCAGTACCAAAAAGATGCAGATGTCATTTTGTTTCCTGCAAGTTCTTCCATTTATTAAAAGGAATATTCCCCCTGTTTCTGTGCTGCAGGAGCACTTTCATTCCCAGCCAGAGAAGAGCTCTAGGTAATGCTCAGCACCTTCTCTGGCTACAGGGTCCTCACAGCAGAGGGTCTCCTCCATCTGTGAGCTGCCACGTTGCAGTAGTGATTAGTATTCTGCAAACATATTCAGGAAGTGGGTATTTAAACCAGGAGATTTTAAATGAAAGCAAACAAAGCAAAACTAACCACTCCCCAACCCTTGCAAATCCTAGACCTCATAGTTAAAAATCTAAAAACCACAAAACTGATAAAAAACTAGGAGGCAGTAATCACAATGTAATACTTTTATAGTATTTGGTTTTTAAAGCAAGCTGGATCATTCTGAAGGGGCTGTGACATGTTTCAAAATCAAAACCCATCTTCCTTGAAAGGTAACAGAAGGACACAAGTCCCACTGATGGTCCAAGCCCCTGTCTTTCTGGCCACTTCCACTATTATTCACTCAGATACTACATCTGAGTTTGTTCATCTAAGTCATGGTTATAACACGTATGAGATGAAAAGTTGGTGTGAGTCATGAACATCTTTTAAAGTATGGTTAGTATGGTTAAAGTATGGTTTTATACAAAAATTTTTGCACAAGTCTTTTCTTTATTTTATAAACCCCAAAAAGGCAAAAAGCTGCTATAGCATTAGCAACAATTATTTCAGTTTTGTTTATTTCAGTCATAAGAGTTTTCATCTGTAGGACTGAATCTCTGATGTGTGCTTGCTTTTATAGACTTAAGATTAGAATTTAATTTTTAACTTTACAATTGTGTATTGAATAAAATACTTATTGACTTACTCCTTTTTTTTTTTTTTTAATTACAATCCTGGATAAAAGAATACACACCCTTTCCCTTTAGAATTGGCTGCTCCTAACTATTTTTGGGCAAAGCCAAATGCAACACAAAATGCCTTCCCAGACAACTGGTGCCCTGACTAGCTCCATACCAATGAAATTACAATACCCTCTTCTATTTAGAGAGTAACAGGCTAGACCTACTTGAAATAAGCAAAATTGCTCATGATCATATCACAGATATGATGCTAAACTTTTGTTGCTTGTGCTCCAAGTGCACAGAAAGTAAATTCACAGCTTTTGCAATGAGCAGCACAGCTCACTCCTATCCTTCTGGCTCAGAAATTATGTAGGTGATTTCCATGCTATTATTAAGCACAATGAATTTACTAAATCTGAATTTGCTATTATGAAAAAGTACTGATAAACCAAGACATCAAATTCTGATAATGTTTTTCATTTCCTTCAAAATTTAAAGTATTCAAACCACTAAGGATACAGTGGCTATTCACAAACTTGGCTCTAGGAGAAATACTTCTAACTTTAATACTTAGAAATTTATTCCGATCTGAATAAAACCATCTGACATTTCAGAGACACCTCTGACCACACCTGTAGTTTTATAGCATTACTCTACATACCACAAACACAAGCTGATCCAGCTAGTGAAGGAAAAAAAAAAAACCAAAACCCAATCAACCCTAAAAAACTAAACCTGCTATTTACACCACTGGTAAATGAATAGAGGTCCCCTTTGACTGTTTTATATAAGCTCTGTTAAAAATCTTCACTCAGCAAATTTCCCATTAATAAAGGCACAATCTAAAAATAACAGATGATACACATGAGAAATGTTGTGCTCTCAAATTAATCCGTATTCCCAGTAAGATATATTCAAACGTAATTGAAACGCACTAAGATAGATTCAAACGTATCCATAACCCACTTTTCATTGATTCCTTTTAAAGGAAATTAAAATATTTTCCTTATACTGCTCATGTTTATGCAGCTACAGTACTCTTGATGCCCAGCTTACTGGGAAAGGTGAACAGTGCCAGAACAAAAATATCTTTAAAAACCTTATGCAATTTTGAAATGCCAGGTTAGAAATATAATTTCTGAGCTTTTCTTGTCCAAAGAGATTGGATATTAGTACCTAGCAAAGTTAGCATAGAGAACACACTCCTTGATATGAAATTTATGCACTTTTTTCCTCACAAACAAGAGAACAAAAATATACTTATCTAGAAAAAAAAAAAAGAAAAAAAAACCACGAAAAAACCACTTTGGCTTTTAATTTCCTTCCATTTACTTTAAGTGTCTTTTCAACAGTTGTTTCTATTCCCCCTTCATCATAATAATATTTGGATTTCCAGAATAAACAGTGAACCTACATATTTCCTTATTTATGGCTCAAGCCTAATCAGCATAAGATCAAGGTGTCTGGCCCTTAAAATAGTTTTTATATAGTACTTTTTTTTCCTAAGAGCAACTCCAAGCTATCCATAAGTTTTCTTATATTCAGAACAAATTAATTTATAAGAGAGAAGTCTTGAAAATAATCAGAAGAAAAATATTAAGAATTAATGAAACATGTAGAACTGGTTTCCTAGAAGGTGTTAGAATCAGCCATTAGGACACATTCATCAGCTTTTAATCATTATATTTCATAATGATTCATTTTAGAATGCCCACACTCTAAAATGTAAAATAAGTAGAAGATTTCAGGGTCAGAACTTAATGTATAGAGCATCAAGTGAAAAATATGTTGAGCAATCTTACCTCAAAAGTGTAAAAAGTCAAGAAGATTGACTTGTGAAATTATGACAATTCATAAATTGCCAAAATATAAAGCATAAAAGATTGATTTACTTAATGCACATCCAGTTGTTCAAAGATGCTGGTAATGGCTGTATTTATTCATTTACCAAAACATTTGAAAATACTGCCTTTTTCCTTCAGTTTATTTTCACTTCTTTAAGTTATGACATTTTATTATTGGTAAGAAATATCACAACTCACTCTTTTTCAGAGAATTACGTGGATAAGGAAAACTCACAATGAACCTGATTACAAAAATTTCAGTAGTATAGAAGAGACTATTCTCTCTTTCACTGTGGCATTCTTCATGCAGCTGTACTGATCTTATTGTATCTGACACCTAGCTCTGTCTACAAATACCCTTAGATTTGACCATTCCCTTTACTTCTTAAGGAATTTCTTCAGCATTCTTCTGCTTTCCTGGTGCTCAGAACCAAATGGATTCATGTAGCTATTACCATATTTAATTATACAGAAATGAATACCATCATTGCAGTTAAATAAATCCTATCTCTTCTTATCACTGGTCACAGGTCAAGCCATACATGAGCACTCTATGTTGTATCACAAATTTTTCTTTCACTAGAAAATTTATGTTGACTTGCATTTTCCCAGACTAATTCCACCACCCCTACACTACCAAGAAAATTTCCCGGATCTCATTGTATAATTCCCTAGTGCTCCAGTTTTTTTGCCAGTAAAAGCACCTAATTTTCTTACTGCCTCAGTAAGAAAACTACTGCCCAGATCATTACTAGTTACACTGACTGCTCAGTAATAAATAAACTTTCGTCAACACTGTAGATTTATAGGTTGCTTGAGCTCATAGATCCCCTTACTAAACACAGATTACTCCTTTGTTAATAATTTTTCTCTCTCTTGTTTCTGTTTTTTGTAATACTTGGAGGAGTACGTGGTGGTGTCATGTACTGCTACACACAGATAAACAGTCATGCATTCACAAGTCTTATATTCAAATTAGCACAATGAAAACATCCAGATTGTAAAAATACGTGAGCTTGCTGTTCACGTCACTAGCTCCCACTGCAAGTAATGAAATGTATGCTGGGCTTGGAGAACCCAGCACACAAGTTGGAAAAGTGCTAGATCAATTAATGATATTTTTAAAAAAATTTAAAACTGGAACACAAAAAAGAAATCAAAGCTTTTTTTTATATGCTACCTGTCTGAATCCATTCTGAGTAAAACGGAAGAATCTGACTGATTGGAATGCAACAACCTGAAAAGCCTATTCCAACTAACAGAAACCCCTAATAACCAGAGAAAGTTGCATTTAAACCGGATGAAGGCATGTTTTAATGTGTAAGTATTTTCTTTAGCTAGCAGCCACATAATTACATGTTGCTATTAAGACTTTTGTACAGAAAAGTTAGACTTTGACTGTCTGAAGAATAAAACTGGGCCTCTCTGTGTGGGTTCAATTTCTACAAATCAATAAAACTAGTTCAGCAAGAAGTAGAAGTAATTAAAATCCAAATCCTGATCCTTTCCTTTACCTCTCCTCCCCTCCTCATTCTCCCCACTGAAAAAAAAAAAAAAAAAAAAACAGGCAGTTATGTTTCTACTTTCCAGATGTGAACAACTGGATTAAATTCTATGGAGAGCTTTTAAAAAATCATAACAAGTCAATGGGTCACGGTCTTCACAGCATAAAGGAAAATTGCTAGGGCCTCATTGCTGAGACAAAGCAACATGGCTGCAGCAGCTGCAAGGTCACAGAGATTGAAACAGAACCATGGAAGAGAAACCACAGCCGCAAGAACGACAACAATTACTTGGGATTTTTTTTTTTTTCCAGCATAGCAACAGAAGAACTGCATTCTTTTCTCTAGCAGAGCTGGCTCGATCGTTATACCAGCAAAATTGCTTCACTGGTTTGGGAATGAAAAGGTTTTCCCACCTCTGTGAAGAGTTTTTGATATTTGTGTCAAGATCATTGAGAAGATTCAACAGAGCAAAAAATGCTCTCTGAAACTTGTGAAGATTATTTATTGTGACAGTTATTCATGTTGAAAATAAAAGTGCATGAGATGAAAGAAGACAGACAACACAGGAGATGTTACCCAGAAATTTCAAAAGCAGTTTTCCCTCACCAGCTTGGACTCTTCCTGCGAGTTCTGTCAAAGGCAGCAAGATGAAAAAAGCCTATACTCTCAGCAGAAAAATCTGATCCTTCTCCCCTCACTTCTTTTGAAGAGGCTAAATAAAGCTAAGGCATGAGCAGCCGCCTTAAGGTCCAGAGTAAAGCTGCATGAACACCACAAAAAGCTTTGGAAAAGGTATTTGAAGAGGAGGCATGAACTCATTTAACATTTTTGACTTGGGCTTTCTGTGAACAGTCTTGATAATAAAATTACGGATTTACAGATGCCTTTAATAGAATTCTTTATGTGATGAAGTATACAAATGATGCTATGATTTTTAAGTAAACCAGCATATACAATCATATTGAAATGCAATTTTTTTTTTAAGTAAAAATCGAACTTTGATTTTGACTTGTGAAAATCTAAGTTCTCACGTGTTCAATTGTTCTACTCTTTATACAGTGTCTGAGACTTAAAAATAAGAAGGATATTTCATAAGCCCTTTTATTGTCTTGTACTGAATAAAAGGGAAGAAATACAAAAAATGCATCACTGAGTAACTGGTTCTTTTTTACATTCTTGGGTTTCTTAAGGAACTTTATACACTTAAATACACATGAAAGTATAAAGGTATAAAAAGGTACCAAATGTCTACCTTTCTTCATCCAGAATTTTATCTTTCTAATAAGATATTAAATTAATTAGATGAACAAATCACACTGGCTTTGAGTAGCATTTTGCTGTATATTAACTTGCATTCAGTGCATAAAGAAATAAATGTTTCTTGAATGTACTTGCTGTTTCTGCAATAAAATTCTGTAATTACATAACCCTAATATGTTTATGGCTTCTAGCAATAAGAATTTAATGTAAAAAATGTACAGCTCACATCAATTAACTGTTGGACTTTACCATGTTAGTGGTCTTTTCCAATATAAATGATGCTATGATCATATAAAAATTAATCCTATTGAGAAGATAGATATAACAGCAACATTACTTCACACTAAGCACTTCAATTTTTAAGAAGGCTGCAGGGAGAAATGGCTAAAACTATAATCACTTCTACGTGTTCTTTCCACAGGGCTTTTCCCCTTTGAGGAAAGAGTTCTTCACTCACAGGTAGAAAACAAATGAGAAATTTTGTCCTTTGTGTCCTATTTTCACCTATTTCTCTCAGAGACAGAAATCACCTACTGAGCTTTTAAATTCTTAAACTGAAATTCAAGTTTTAAGTTAGTTTCCCACATTCAAGGCCAGATCTAGCTGTACATGGGTCACAACTCACTGCCAGCACTCACTAGTGTTCTATGCCTCTGTTGTGATATAAGAATTCATCATAATTATTTTTAATAATTGCATTTCTAAAATATAGTATACCTAGCAATTTTGCTATGTGCTCTACTCCATTAGCATGCTCATTCCTCAGAAATCTTTCATCATGTAAAACTGCCAACATCTGGTTTACAGAAAATCAGTAGCAATGGTACTAAATGAAGATCATTCACTGTCCATAACAGTGTTATTTTCAGAAGCATTTGATTCTTGACTGACCAAGTTCTTCTTGCTGTGGATCATTCATGCTTAGCCATTAAGATGTTCAAAGTTCTCGAGGATACAAGGTCAGGAAAAGTGGCATGTGGCAATACGATATGCTTGCTGAGCCTCAAGCAAGGGATGGAAATAAAGCAATACTTAATATATATTCACATTTTCTTGATAACAAATATGAACTGCATGTATTTTCTGGCAGGTAATTTAAGTGGAGAGTGATAGCTATGGGGCAAAGGACAGCATCCTACTGCAGAGTCACATACAGCTCTTCTGATATAGGAGTTCAGTCTTTAACCTCATCTGACTTAAACTGGCTTATCTTTTAAAAGCTTGACCATTAGATATGATAATGAGATACAACAGGAACTCCTTTTTAATTGTAAGGGTTCTACTGTGTTACATTTTTTTGGATTTGCTACTTAAAATTAGAAGGAAACCTGAGCATGATCCAGCAGCATCTATGCAAGTGTAACAACTGTAAGTGCTTAGCCCACTGTTCCTGAAACTGAAGGATAAAGATACTTCACAATTTTTTAATTCTTAATAGAAATTGAATTGAGATTAGGGAAATATATCCTCAATGGAGAGTCAATCCCAAATAATGTCAAGAGCATGAGAAAAATCAAGACTTTTCTGGCAGAAAGCTTGCTCATAACATGATCCCTGTACACAGAGCATTGTTTAGAGATTTTTGAACAATCAGCTTTGATTTAAAAATATGAATAAATGTCAGTTCTGTGTGAGACACATAGAACATAGGTTAGTGTTTTACCCTCTGGCAAGAATTTGAAGTCCTGTAATATAAGACTAGAATTCAAGCTGTAAAAGAAACATTTATTGTTCAATGTAAAGGTAACAGCCAGTCTTCCATCATCAGCTTCGTCATCCTTCAATTTCAGTAAGGTACAGTTTGAGAAAAATTCAATCACGCAGAAAATTATACTGGTCTGCTATTTTGATTTACTTTCTAAATTTGTGAATTACCTTTCAAATGATGTATTTTTAGGAGGACCTTTACAACTGTTGTGTCACTTGGAATTGAATTCAGGTCTAGCACTAGCAAGTAAATAGCACAGACATCAGTTCAAGAATAAGTTTAGGGTCAAATTTCAATTTGATGTGGATGCTAATCCTTAAATCAACCTCATGCTAAGCCACTGCAAAAAAAATCCAAATTTCTCTGACCTTGTTTCCATATTAATACCTTTTTCACTAATGACATATTCTTGAATCCCATGCTAAAAATTTTTATTTACATTTATGCTTTTCCCTTTTTGAATTAACTTTTCACCTGCTTTCTGCATAATACAGTAGTGAAGTTAAAATGTTAAAATGTTCGTGAAGCTAAAATGTTATTTCATTTTGGCATTTTTATTAAGAGAACTGAAAATGTCATATGAGATTGTGAGCACTTGTGGTTGGGCTCTGGCAGATGTTTTTAGATCTCAGACCAAAAACTCATTGGAAGGTCATTAACAGAACTAACATTTCATAGCAATTTGCTTCCATATTCTGGTGTAGGAAAACTTTATGGCAATGTTGGAAAGCTAATCTTTCTTGGCTCTCTTGATCTTCAGAAGAAAATTCTGACTGCAGATCAATGAAGCTCAAACTTACATTCAGCTGACCAGCAGCAGGATATAGTTGAACCAGTACCACAAAGAAAGGCTATTCTTACTTTCAGCTCTGTGAGGAATCAGTTGGAGTCTTCCCTTTGACTCTTGATTGCTCTGACATTTAAAGGATATTTACCACTTTCTTGACAAAACTCTAAGATTGACAATACCTATAGCAAAGTGCTTAGGATCCACTAAATTCACTGACAGAAATAACACTGGACAAGTATAAAGTGACCCTTTAATTTTCTTTCCTACTTAAGTAATTATTTTTAAAGACTTTCTTAAAACTCACAAGATATTTGTCAGTGTCTTGAGGTACTGAAGTTTTAGAGTTCAGTATTTAATCGTGTTGCTAGTCAGTGTTAAACTGAATTTCTGGTACACTGAGGTTTGACCTTTCATGACAAGATCTTCCAGCTGAGTACAGATTAGATGAGAGGCTAGGAATCAAATTTCAAAATTATTTCAACAGCATCAATCTCAGATTTTTCTTTAAGGTGACATACAAATTATATAGGAGATACTTGATTCTACACATCTTAAACAGAAACTTTCTTTCCTGAAACAAAATGGCATCTAACAGCCTGCTGGTAAAGGCACGCACACGCCTTAAAGCAATGTCAAAAATATCCAGAAAATTTTGAGTTTCCGCTAGGGTTAATTTGATTTAAAATGGTTGCCTTGGATTTAGTTATTCAATAACCACCACCAGTAGATGAATGTCAGCATGAATGTCAAGTGGAATGAAAAGATCTTATAATAGGAGTGGTTCGGGTAAGTCCTTTTCTTCAGGCAGTGTTATTCTGCTCACTGTCAGCTTTCCAGCAAGAGAAAAATGTCCTTGCTTTAACCTTGGGCAGTCAGCTATTTTCCCTGTACGCAGTAGACAGCTGGATTGCAGTACTGAAGAAAGGGAAGGAAAAGGTCCATTGGCAACAACTATAATTTATCAGAACAGTGAGAACTCTCATTGGGGGAAATGGAAGGCAGCCATCAGCACCAAACCAAACATCAGCTAGATCTGCAACTTCACTTTAGCATCAAATACAGAGGTTGTACTTCCTATCAACAGTTAGGCAGATAAAAAGGATGAGGGAAAATAGCAAGCATATGTCTTAGCAAATACAATGTGATCACATTTCTTCTAAATAGCTGGGTGGAAAGCTGGAACTGAGAGAATTTCACAAGAACATTCAGAAACTGCTTCTGTTCCAGCTTTTCCAGCTCTTTGCTTCCAGCTCTCCCAGCTCTTTGCTTCCAGCTCTCCCAGCTCTCCAGTTATATTTCCTTTCCTTTTCCTATTTTTCATTCATCACTTTCTTTTTTTTCTTTTTTCTTTTTTTTTTTTTTTGTTGTTGTTTTTTTTTTTGTTGTTGCTAGTCAAAAGTAATTTGTTTTGTTTGGTTCGGCGCTTTTTTCCAACAAAATAATAAGAAAAAAGGTTGAACAGAAATTCTTCCAAGTATTTCAACAAATTATAAACAGCTGCAGTCATTTCCAGACTGATAGTCAAATAGGTACAGGTAGTCTTCCCTTAGATGTCAATCTTTTCAATTTCATGCATCCTTGCTGTAAGCCACCATCCTCAGTAAATAATAAATGAATGCATTTGCCATCAGGAAGAATAAGTGGTATCATCCTGAACTATGGAAACTGTAGAACAGATAAGTAAAGCACAGCACTACAGAAATACTTTGTGTCCTTAATATCATCACCTATAAGTTTATGCTAATTTGTGGCAATTTTTGAACAGTGGAAAAAATTAGAAATGGTGTGGGGAAACTGATACATTTCGCTATTCAGAAACAGCTAGCTTATTGAAGTAAACTTATGTTCTTCAGGAGAAAGTATGCAGATGCACTTGGTAGAAACAGAACTCTTCATAAATCCAAAGACAGGACAAAAATTTAGTTCCGAACTTGAAAATCTCAAATATGGTAATTTTAAAATTGATTCATTACAGAGTTAAAAACTTCTATTCTTCAGACCTCTATGCATCTCAGCTAGCAGTCTTTTTCCCTTAACACTTGGATATAATTAGAGCTTACTGATTAGGGGAGACATTTTTTCTGCATGCCAAAAGGACTGGGCACCTTGGGGCATCTGCTCTGTGTTCACAGTTGTTAGGGTCACTTATCTACAAACAATAGACTCCAACTGCAACAGAAACACTGAACTGAAGTGAGCCCTGCACTAATGTTATGATTCTATTTATGTGATAATTATGTATAACCATAGCAATGGGAACCTCAAAAACTACCTCCACATTATCCATTTCTGTTTTCTTCTACTAATGTCAGCCATCACAGTCATTCATTACTAATTCAATGTTACACCCAGGGTTGGGTTTCATAGGCAAGAAGGGCCAAATCAATCAAAAACTCTCAAGGGAATAGGAAGTCCCTCTGACCAAAAAACCAAAGAAGCAAGGTTTTCATATTTGATATTAGGAAAATTATTGACTTCACTTGCTCTGAGGTCTTAGGTGTTCCAGTTACTTGCAATGTAGGAGTATGGCATATACTAGTGTATAATACCCTACAGGGTAATATCTTTGAAATTAGATTAGCTGATATTAGGTATTCAATATTTCTGTGGAGGTTTGTGCAACCAACAAGAATTTCCTAAAATGAAGAAAAAAGCATCTTGGAAAAAAATTATTATATTCACCCTAGATAAGGGAAAAGAGAAAGAATATTGCCCTCATCTTCCTGGCTATACTCCAGTTTCACTGTAAATTTATTGCAGTTTCCCATCCCTTCTTGGTACTAAAGCACCACTGATGCTTTTTATTTTTCCAACTCTCCTTCTCATTTCCATTTTAACCTTGCTAATAGGCTGTAATTACTCAGGTGAGTTTTAACCGTGTCAAGTATAGCCATGGTCTGGTTGCAAACTGAAAGTAAAGCAATGTTAGGTAAGTGGAAATCACATGTTTTCCATCCATTAACTGATAAAGAACAATAGCCCTGTGCTAATTGCAGTCAGTCATGTTATTTACAATCCCCACAAACAATCTTGTTAGGGCATTTTTGTTGTGTCTGTTGGGGGTTTTTGGTTGATTTCCTTCTATTCTTTTTGCATTCCCAATCTGTATACCTAGCTCTTGAGAATAAACAGTAAAATCTGACAGCAAACAGCTCCACACAGAATGTCCTTTCTGTACCTATCCTTCCTGCCAAGAGCACTTAAAACCACAAAACACAGTATCTGCAAAAATCTTTTTCTTATTTAAAAAAGTATATGGAATGATGTTAGCTGAAAATTGGCCAGAATAAATACTTGATCCAGTGACTGTTTGTTTTCCTTTCTAAACATCCAAACTAAATACAAGTTTGAAAATAATTGTTTTGTTGATAATATACAAATAATAAAATTCCTCTTCTGTTAAAATAAATTATTGTACATATGGTGGGAAAAGTTTCTGATTCTTAACAGTAACAATCCCTTTTTTATATATTTTTTTATATAACTATCTGGGGAGTTTCACTCTAAAAACTTAGACTTAAGAAATTTCCATCTTGCTCCACTGCAGACAGTACTACTAGCAAAAGTTTCAGGTGAACTTCTTCAGGTACACACAAATGGACTCACTATATTAACAGAAAAAAAAGTACAAAAAGAGTAGGAACAAAATCTGCATGTTTAAGGAGTCACGTAACATGATAGTGTCCCCCTTGTATGAGATCTTTAATGAGATTCTGTAGCTTGGAATCACAGTATCAAGGCTTGACTTCACATGGTATCTCAAGAACTGTTTTATAAGTACAGCCTACATCTCAACTTTTTATAGGCAAAAGTTTAAAGACATTATAAACAAGCAAACTCCAATTGTTTATAGATTGCATTCCTATGAATTTAATAATATTTTTAAACTATTTATGATCATCAGTAGACATGACCTTTTGAATTTTGACTGCTGTACAGACGGTTTCCCCCTAAATTGAAGAGGTCAAGCTATACCCAGTTACATCACTAGTTATCCCACAGACTTTTCAACTTCTCATCTGGAAATCAGGCTGTGTTCATTTCTTAAAGCAGTGTTGTCCTCAGGCCTTATCTGAGATACGAAGCACTGTCAGAAATACCATCTTAAGCACTGCCCTGTGATAGCCCTGACCCTTGCCATGACTGCCCTTCTGTTTCCACTGCTCTGTAGTGCTTAACTGCAGTTAACTGTGACTCACTTGTGCACGCCAGCCACAGCTCAGCCTGCACAGTGAACCAGGTGAGTAACCTCAGCACACAATTTATTAAATAACACCTATTAAATCTTTTTCACCCCAAGGTGTTTCACTACACAACTCTGCAAACAAATGTGTTGGCACTGCTGAAGAGGCAGCAACACAGGAGGGTTGTGGACATTAATGAGGTAATAATAGATATTGGCCAAGCTTATTGCATCTGATATCTCTGATCACCAAAATGCATCTGATGACCTGTCTGGAGAAGGAAACTAATAGATAAGTACCAGAAGGGCAGAGGATGAGTGAAATCTGTGAGAAGATAAAAAGGCAAAGACATTTGCAAAGAAGAAATACAACAGGGAAGAAGAAACAAGACACATGAGATTTTTTCTCCTTTTATGGCAAAAGAGCATCCCTTAGCTCATGTGTGTGTCATGCTCATACATGAGAAGTCACATCAGCATCTGTAGATTTACAGGATTAAAGTGAGACACATACTCTTGAAAAAAAGTCACAGCTGGCACCTGTGTTAAGAAAATGTAACAAAGTGTTATGCTCCTTTTTTCCCCTAAATTGGTTTATAAGGAAATTACACACGTATTTTATATTAAATTTGTTTATTTCTTAAAGGCTCAGTGTTTGAAGCTGCAATAGAAAGTTCACAGTTCCTGCTTTGAGGAGTAATTTTCTTAGGAAAAAAAAAAAGATACCTTGTACCAGTTTTTCGGTACAAAAGGTAGTATCCCCCATTAGCCTGTAATGCTGTAATGCATTATTAAACACTTATAGGTATTGTTGATGGAATGTATTACAATAATAGCATAGCTGGAAAAGACTTCTTCTTTTTCAGGATAATTTATTCCATATCGGGCCACCTGGAAAGCTTTTCAAAGACTGTCAGCACCATTAGCTCTTTACTGTTGAGGCAAAAGCAAGAGTATTGGATGTGTATTGATTTGATGTTATTCTGAGACTGCACAAGATTTGGAAGCTGGACAGAACTAGATATGTGGGTGTACCAGGAAAAAAAAAAAAAAAAGAAGCAACAGAAAAACTACTCATCCACACCAAAGCACTGCAGAAAGCTTATCCAGGCTCTGGAAGCAATCTGATAGGGGATTTCTTAGCAGTATATTGATTTCATTCTTCCTCTTATTTATATATCCAGATGAAAGGTCTATTGATGTTGAAAAATAAACAGAAAAAAACAAATGAATAAGAACCTAATATTATTTATATTTTATGCATATTTATTTGATATGCGGTCTCTTGTGTATTCAGATATCTTAGATGTACAGTACAGAGGTAATCACTGTTAGAATTTACTTGCAAAGAATATTTTCCAATAATGTTTTTTTCCAACATAGATTTTAACTGTAGTTGCCTCATACATGTTTTAATCCTGCAATGTTTAATTACTGATATGTTTAGGATCAGTTAAGAGCATGTTGTGATTGTATACATTAACCTCATCTAGATGTGTATATGAAGTATTTTTTCAATATATAGGTTTTCAATTACAAGTTTCAGAGGATGGAGGCCCTTTGCACTGAACATACACACTTCATAAAGAAATGAAGCTGTTGAATAATAAGAGGAGTTTACTCTTAACCTGAACTATTTTGTGGATCTGTTTTTACAACACATCCACACAAAAAGGTGTAACCACATCTGAGATGACAGTAAAGTGAAAGTCCTGTCTGAATTATTCCAGTAACCAACCAAAGCCTCTCACATCAGTGTTTCCTTGAAAGAGAGGATACCTTACCTTTGGACACTGAAAAGATCATTAGGCTTTCCTTCCAATCACTGTCACCACATCAAGCTAGTCAAATACATAGGATGAAGACAGGTCTGCAGACATGACTTTTACATACAAAGGAAGGACAGACTCCTAGTAATTTAATGGGAGATATATCAAAACGGTCCACCAAAAATTTAAAATTAAAGAAAATCTGGATCTGAATGGAATCCCTGGAAGGCTCCAAGAAAGAATCTGGCTATAAAAGCAAGCACATTTCACATTTCCCAGGTAGTGGGATACTTCTGTGAAAAGCAGTCGCAGAATAAGAGAGAATTACAACCCTAAACAGCCAGAAAGCAGCTAGCAGAGAACCAGACCTCCTGAGACATCTTTTGGTTTGATCTGTCACTAAGTAGATCATAATAGTGGGGTTTCCTTTCACTTTGTTACCTCTCTGAACAAAATTTTTGGACTATATTTTTAGGATATATAAGGTGATAATGTATTTTTATTGTATTTTGTCTTATAGTAGCTTACCATAATATCCAAACAAGTAGTTTGCATCAAGCTATTCTTCAACCAGAGTAAAGTGAGTCTACAAAGGTAGGTTTCCAAATACCTCAAAATGTTCTCTGCTCCCCAGTATATTCTTTTTCTTCTGGCATAGAAAGAGTACAGACCTGTTTGAGAGCAGTTTCTTCCAAGACAGAGAATGAAGAAAAATAGCAAGAGAGAGACATGTTTAACTTCCCAAAATCTCAGGGGAGGTGGAAGAAGACCAGAACCTTCCTTAGAGAAATAACTCTGATTCATGCAACTATTAATATTGCTTCAGAAAAGAAAGCTTATTATAATAAATATCTGTCAGGATTTTGATCATTATTTTATATTTGAAAAGCCAGCATCATCACATGCTTTTAATTTTTATTTGAGCCACAGTGCGGAATCTGGACCATATGAGAAAGATCAGATTTTATTATTGACAGACAAATGAGCTGTCAGGAAATTCTCAGTCCTATCAGATATGACATCTTGATTTGTTCATAGTTAAACAAGAAGTTCAGAGATTTGGTAGATGAAAGAAAGCATGATCAGCACTTTACATTAAGGACGTAGCATGTAAGAAAGACATTAAAAATTAATCCTGAAATAGGAACATGAATTTCACCAGAGTATTCCTGGTACATTTGCCCCCAAAAAAAATGGGATATTGAATTTTGAAAACCAGGCAAAACTACATGCTTATGACCGTTTTGTTTACTTAACTTTCTGGAGTTCTCACTAAAAGTATCCTGTAGAGATGAATTTACTTCTTTACCTGCTTTACTCAAGAGTCAGCTTTCATTTTTAAAAGAATTTTTTTTTTTTTGTCCATGTTACAGTAAACAGCCTTGACTGCTGTCATGCAAATGAATAAGAAAAACTCATACAGATTTTTTAAATGGGCTTCAAAACTGTCAGATACTATTTTGCAGCTTTATCCAATTTAAGCATTTTGCTGAAACACTTAGAAAGGAAAGCTCTGCATCCTTCATGCCACATCCATGAGGGTTTTAGAGACTTAAAGACCACATAAGTGAGAAATAGATAGCTGGTTGATAACCATGTAGGATGATCCTTTTCTAACCTGATGGCCCATCAAATTTATATTCACCTATTTTACATACCTCAACCCCTATAGGCACGAGGCAGAGTGTGAGCCAAAGGTGATCTCAGTAGGTGCATTTCATTCACTGAAATGGTTTTGGACATGAGTCAGAATGAGCACTGGTCCATTCTTTTGCTGATTCAGTTTCAAATATAGAATAGAAAGGTATATTAGATTACTGATTTTGAAAAGAAGGTCCTGTAGATTGTGGTTCTAATTTACTTTTTTCAAATAGGTACTTTTTTATTTTATTAAATTTTATACTCTAAACTGATTTTATACCCTAAATTTGTATTTCCATAATTAACAAGCATAGACCTATATGTGATTGCTACCTATGCAATATCATACATACCCATGGCACCTGAAACAGAAATGTAAGTATAATGGGGTATGGATTTATCGACATCACAGGGAGCCATGTCATTAATGTAAGCAATATCACCATGGCTCCTACTTTTTAATCTAAAATTCAACCAGAAGCATAACAAAAGAATAACAAAATGTCATTGGGCAGCAATAGTAAGGAAGCAAACTTACTACTGTTTGGAGTAAGTTCCTGCAGAAAATAGTACTGTTTTAAATCCTACTGAATAGCTACAATATTTTTTTATTAATTACCAAATTTACAATCATAAATTGATAGTATTATTCTGTGACATTACAGTATTAAACACCATGTTCTAATAGAACAGACATTTTGACTATATAGTCCAGTTCTATTGTTCATATAACTTGTGGTATGCAAACATGCTGAGGATTTTTTTTGCATATTGCCTCAGAATTTAAAATACAGTCAAACAATGGAATCTATTTTTAAGGTTCAATAATATGTGGTTTGGGCCCCTGGCAATTTGGTAGAATTGCACTAGATCAGATATATCTTTTCCTTCAATAAAAAAGAACACTTAGATAAATCTGAAACCAGAAACCTGTGAGTACTTTGGTCTCTCAAATGGCTCCTCCCTCAATGAACTGGACTTACACATATTTATTAAACTATTTGCTTTATCACACTGCCAGCAATAACATCTTTCTTTGCACAGAAATAGACTATTACAAGTATATTATCAAATGCTACAACTTTTCACCCTAACCAAAGATGTATTAAAAAAGAAACTGAATCTATGATTTATTAAAATAGTATTGCTGAATTTGTAGATAAATCTGAAGGAGGAGTCAGGTAGATATTTGGTAGAAGTAAATACCACTGATAAATAGAAAGGAAACTCCCTATGAGTGGGAAACTGGATGGGTGTCAATATCTGTGCATGAGCTGGCAAGCTGTCTTGAAAAACAGAATGAATTTCAGTAGTTCCCCTGCTAGTTCTGTAAACAATTATACAATAATTAGCCATGTATATCTGAAAAAAGGAAAATAATATATTTTCAAAGCTAAAGATCACATGGATAAGTTGATGGCTTTCTGACAGCAGATTACTAGCAACCAACAAAACTAATTTCTGGTATATGCTTAAATGCAGTTTCATCATGTTTATTCATCATACAAACTTTAAAAATAATCAAAGCATGGAATATTTTGTATATGGGGGATGGGCCTTTTTCTGACCATTTATGAGCAAATGAATTCATTATGCAAATGCACAATCACATGTTTGGCACAAAGAATTTACTCATTTCCTTAGCTTGTCACATTGTGCAATTTGTTTTTCAGTGCAGACTTCTGCTTGTTATTAATAATAAATAAATCAAAAGTTCTGTTTTGTGAACGTCTCGCAGCTGGCCCTTCATAAATCTAAAATGCCAATAACTATCAAGTACTGCAGATACGCCTTAGTGGGAACATTCCAACTGTTTTGGTCATACTGTAATTTTTGTTTCAGAAATATGGTTTTAATAGGGTTTTACTAGAGAAAATGTTCAGTGGAAATGCTTAAGTTTTTTAAAACTCAGGCTTGATATTATAAAGCAAATGTGGGAAAATAGGTGGAATCTATGTTGTTAAACACTCCCCATAAAGTTCACAGTCTTGAGAAAATTTCTAGCACTGCAAAAATATCCTCACAAGTGAAATAATATTTCTTTGTTCCGTGTTAATCAAAAACCTCCGAGGGAGCCATTTTTATAGATGAGCTGGGGGGGAAAGATCTTTGGAAAACACCAGCCACTCCATAAATCAGATAATGCTATGGTATTTCGGAGAATAGTCACCCTAATTGCTAGCATGTTAGAGAAAAGGAGATAGAGGTCTTCTAAAGGTTGCATGGGCCCATCTTTACATTTTCTTGGATCTTGTCTAATAAACTTCACAGATGCCTACTTTCAAAATGTGAATTTTGGCTCTTCAGAACATTCTCCACTGACTGAAATATAAAGCTATCTTTTTGCTCTGGAATCTTTTCTCTTATCATAAAATCTTAAAACATAAAGTTGGAAGGAAAACTAAAAGGTGGTTCATTAAGCTCTCTGCCTCCACCAAGCAGGATCAAAGTGCATGTCAGATGTTCATGGCAAATAGATACTTCTTTAACTTGACTGTTCAGGCCCTTAGTAATGAAAGCCTTTTCCAAGAATCTATCCCAGTACTTATTTAACCTTATGAGTAGCCATCACATTTTGCTAAAATCTAACAGAAATCTTTCATGGCACAATAAATTAATTTCTTCTTGTGTTACCCAGCTTTAGTGGAAACATTTTACTTATGTGAAGGCTTAACTTGTCTCCTCTAGATTCAACAATGTTTTCCCAGTTTCACAGGTTCTGATAATTTCAGCTGCTCAGCCACTGACTGTCTCCAAGAGCCAATCCCTGCAGAAAGAGGACTGTCCCAAGGCTGACCCCACAAAGCAGCTCCAAGGCTCTCCCACCTCTGAGTAGAAGCTGTTGCATGCCCTGTCACACCTCCAGCACTCCCCACTGACAAATCTCAGTGTGACATTAGTGTGAACCAGGCTCATCTGTGGTTACTGATGAGCCAAACTGACCCCTTCCAAGAGACAGTGGTTCTGTCCTGTGCTTGAGGGGCAACACCATGATCCTCCCCCCATGACAGTGCTTATCTCAAAGTCCAACCCTGCCTGAAAGCGCTTGCTGACTCTCCCAGGAGGATGCTGCTTACAAAGATAATGAGAACACTCCCCAACCAACTATCCAGATAGATAATTAAAAGGGTTGATAGTGGACTGCACAAAACTGCTGAATATAGTCTTTGAGTCTGAATTCGTCCTCTAGTGATTCATCTTATGTCTAGACTGTATCTCCTTTGCTTATAAAAATATCTACAGCCCTAATGTAACAATATGTAATAACTTTTCTCTACTGACAAGGGGTATTAGTCAGTCCTGAGTGGAAATTAATTAGATTTAATGTATTTTTGACAGGTCTGTATTAACTATAACATACCTCCTTTTGTTACTCTCCTTTTTCAAAGTACCTACAAATACTTAGCTTAATTTTTAGTTCCAGTATTTTTCCATTCATTGAAGCAAAGCTGACTCATCAATAATAACTCTTTTTCAGTCCATTTAAAGGGAGACACTAGCTTTATCATCTTCATAGAATATGCTGAGTTGGAAGGGATGCATCAGGATCATCAAGTCCAACTGCACAGGACCATCCCCAGGAGTCACACCATGTGCCTGAGAGCACTGTACAAACACTTCTTGAACTCAGACAGGCTTGGCACTGTGATCACTTCCCTGGGGAGCCTGTTCCAGTGCCCAGCTATCCTCTGTATGAAGGCCTTCTCCTGATATCTAGCCTAAACCTCCCCTGACTCAGCATCACACCATTTCCTAGACTCCTGGCACTTGTCACAAGGGAGGAGAGATCCTGCTGGAGTAATATCCAATGCCCCTGATTAAAAAAAAAAAAAAAAAAAAACACCACAGTTTTTCTGCTAGGCAAATTGCAAGTATTAGCAAATCCTCTGCTTGAATCTCTTAGAGTATGTCAATTAACTCTTCCTGTTCTGTTAGATCATGTCAAAAAGAAAATATTTAATCTTTCATTTTAATCAGAATTAGATATATGGGCATAATTCTATATATTCTACATAGCTACCCATTAATAAAGTATTTTTAAAGAGAGTTTAAAAGGTAAAACAATGATAATAATTATGCTTTAGGAGTTCCCAGGTAAAATGAAATTAAGAAAGAATATTGCAAAAGAGGAATCAATTTGTAAGATAAAAGAAGAAAACAGGAAAAAAAAATCAGCATTAAAAAAGGCAAAAAAATCCCCCAGCAAACCCAAAGCAAACAACAGCAAAAAAACCAACCAAAGACAAAAACAGATGCGAGTAAGTAGAACAAGCAAACTGTTATTTAATCTGGATTTAAAATGTCTCTTCAACTTAATCATATTCAAGATTTATTCTTTAGGGTAAAACTACTAAGAAAAATGTTCCAAACCATATTAAAAATAATTTTAACAACTTCAAAAGTATTTAATTTCTGTTTTGCAGCTTTTGCTAGTACATTATTTATCATTTGGATCACAATAAGACAAATTCCCCAAATTAGCACAGCTTCACCAAAACAGAGAAGAAAAGCAAAGAAATATTTAAAGATACCAAGGTCACTCTTCCTTGTGTTCCTTGGCCACACACTGCTTCTGAATCCCTTACACCAGCAGAGCTGACAGAAATATTCTGCTTAGTTTCTCATTAAGCAAAGGACAACTATTGGTTTACAAGACTTTTTTTCTACTGGAGAACCAAGCCCTGTGTTTGTTACTTCTTTCTTTGCTGCAGCAATATTTTAAATAAAGGGAATTTTTATCTGAAATGAAGGAGGCAGTCCAATTTACACTTGAAATATGATATGCAATGAAAACTTGACATACATATGTAAATATAATTATGCATTAAAAAACTCCAATTCTTTTCTGTATTTCAGGCATCACATATTGTGATATCATCATATACTCTTTTTGTGGAAAGCTTCCTATAGTTCCACAAAACATTACTAATACATTTACCTTATAATCTGTAATGTTTTTAAGGGTTGGTGGGTGCGGGGCATTTTGTCACATCCCACCTGTTTCGTGGAAATTTCCATTAGTCCTGAAATAGTGTTTTGTTTTCTAGAGTCCAACAGACATTGCACTTGGCAGTTCTTTAGTGACCTTGCTGTTGATACTTTGAAGATCATCCGTTGACTTTTGCAGACTGTCTCTGTATCCCAGAGGCAATGGAATGGAGCATCCTCTCTGGGAGGTGCTCTGACAGTACTGTACCATCCTCACTGCTCAATACAGCAGCACCAAGCAGAGCAGAGTCTTATACCAGATTCTTTTTCTCTTAGTTTTACTTATTCTATAAATCAGCAAGACAAGACAGAATCCAGCTCTTTAAAAGACCAGTTAAGAAAACATCGAAGAGTAATTGGAAAATAGAGATTATGAAGCTAAACTGAAGTTCTCCTAGATCACATCTGCCAATCTGATAAACCAACATGGTTCCTCCCCTGCCACCAACAAATGTGAAAATAATGTCCACAGAGAACAATTTGTCTTGCTGTGATGAGAAAACTGATCAGCAAGTGCCCAGTAAAATTAAGAACAGAAGTGAGATTTTTCAAGAAAGAAGTAAATAAAGCAATAGAGAGGATATGAAGTTGCTGACAGTGAATTTTTTCATCCAGCACTCCTTTTGGTTGAGCCAAAAAGCTATTTGTGGAAAAATAAAAATGCATAAAGCCAAGTAATAAGTGTCATGTCATGGTGCTGTTAGACTGCTTTTTTGTGTGAAGTAAAATCTTTTGCAAATGTTAGTTACAGTTCAGGAATCCTTTACTAAAAGTTTCTTTTTAAACAAACTCTAGGAAGGGATGAATACTGTGACACAAGTAAAACAATAAAAGGTCATACAGCAAGCCAAGTAAAGTGGCTGGTCACTCAGTCAGTTCCCCTGGTCCTGAATTACACAGAGGCTTCCCCAAAATGTCTCAGAGTGATACCAACAGGAGTATGACAAAGGAGAAAAACTAAAAGGAACCTCTCAGTCCTCATTTCTACCAAGCTTCTCCGCTTTTTTTTTTGCAGAGGACTTTGGCAATGCTTATTTTATCAATTCTTACACATTCACATTCTCCCTTCTCTATTTTCCATCTGTACCACCTTCAATATTCAGATTCAATACTGAGGACTCACAGAGGAGATGGGAGAGAAATCTTTGGGGGTATTGCCAGCAGCTTTTCAGATAGATGTTAACACAGTACTTGGGAGACTACTTGCAAACTGAATGTTATGGAGATTATAAAAAGATAGAAATGGTGAAATTAATCTAATGTACACTGAAAGAAAAAACATTCACATTTACCAACAGAACTTCACTTAGCAACTTTCTGACATTACCCTACTCATTAAGGCAAATTTGTGATTGGGTGTTCTGCAAGTGGAATAGCTTGCTGCTAAGATAGGGGAGCTAGGACACCGGTCATCATGGCAGCAGTTTCCACGGCAGCAGTCACCATGCCACTCGTGCACAGAGCCAGCGCCAGCTGGGAAGAGCACGCTGTGTGCTGCACAGTGCTGGCTTGCTCAGAGCTTGACACCTCATCCTTGCACAAAGGGAGATGCTGTAAGTGAACTGGGAGCTGTGCACAGCCAGCCAGACTGAACCCCCAGTCATTACAGAGAACAGAGCACTGCCCCAGCATACTGCCCAGGGTTGTGAACACCTGATTCAGCACAGGAGATCTATATGCCAGACAGAGGACCTGCCATGAAGCTATATGGGCTTTGGGATGCTTAGAGTGGCAAATCGACACCCCAAAAAAACCCCAAAACTCTGTGACAGCAACATTTTACAATCAATTTAAGGTAACAAAAACTGTGGTGACTTTACATAGTAAGCATAGTGAGGCAAACAAATGCTTTGAGTGCTGTCAGATGCACTTTATACACTCTCCAATTACAGATTCTCCTTAGCTGGGTGCCAAAGGGAGAAAAAATCACTTTGCTGTTACAAATTTTTGATGAAACTTTGTTCCTGTACTCCAAATTAACTAACAAGATACACAGCCTGTGATTAGAAATCTTCTTACTGGAATGACTCACACCACAGTTCCTCAAAGCCTATTATACCCCCACAGTCTGTGACAAAGAGTCAGATAAAAATAGAACAACTATTCTGTATTCCTTTAAATATAATTGCTTGGGTTTTTTAAGGATCAGTGTACATTTGGGTGTGTCTGGAAACTCAGTTTTGGAGGAGGGAGGTCGAGACAGAGATAGAAACAAATTTCTGGTGCACACATACACTGGTATATACGATCTGTGTCAGTGTTTTCACCAGAACCATTGGACTGCAGACAGACATTGCACAGCATTAAGAATTATGCTAGTGATGGAAAATCACTAGAAGCTAATCATCTTTTAGAGTAGGTGGAAACTCCTACATCTGAACTGCATTAAGTAGGATGGGATGGACCTCCACAATCTGCTCAAGCCTAGTCCTTGGGAACTGTCTTCTATCCCGTTTTATAGGAGCTGAAAATTGATGGGCTAATTTCTCTAAGGACATAAGCAGAAACTGTTCTCTGCTTCCATCAAGATTTTAACAAATGAATGTGTGTTACATTTTTTAAAAGAAAAACAAAAACCACAAACCAACAACTAATCATCACATTTAGATTAGAAAATATTTAAATGAATGTTTATAGTTTATTAACTGTTACGAGGACATAGTTTGCTATTTATTAAGTGCTAGACTTGTACACATACAGAGATTTGGCAGTCATGAGGAGCAATCATTTCCCTTTTCTCCCCATTTCTGGTCCTGACATGTTGAGGTGCTGAATGCTCATGCATCCTGTGGAATGCTTGAACTAACTTGCATAATTAGATTCTTTCAGGATCAGACTGAATGGCAATTGCCAAGTAATCTTCCCATCTTACTCTCCTTAGTTCCTAGGAAGCTGCAGGGCTGCTCCACGGAGCCTATTTCACCCCAGCAGCCACACACCAGATTCCTGACTTGCAGTGCAACCTTGGGCTGTGCCGGTGCCTCCTGCCTGCTGCACCCTGCTGGTCTGACAGCCCATGGATTAGGAGCCCTTCTCAACAGCCAGACTCCTGCACTCATCTTCCTCTCCACACAGAGGGAGGAAAAAGGTTGCATTGTCCCATTTGGTACCTCAATAGATGATGAGGTAGGGTTTCAAATCCCTCCCACTGCAAGTTATCAGAGAAGGTATTTAAATAAATATTAAAAAAACAAGCAAATAGTCTCACTAATGCACTGCAGAAAGCCTGCTGGTTATTTTTGTTTCTTTAAAGCTTACTTTTAAATTAAGTGAAGGGAGGGCACTCCAGGCTTTGTTATTCCCTGCCCCAGAAGCATCAGTGTAGGGAAATCAGCTTTCCTGTCAGAAAACAACAAAAAACCTGTAGGACAAAGAAGTGGAAAAATACACTACAAAGGAATATATGTAATGTTTCCTATAATCCATAGAAAATCAAAAATGACAGTATCTAGTCAGATCATGACTTCTCTCTTTGTGAAGTAGCACCCTTTAACATCAAGGGGCAGGAATGCCTGAGTTGGGATTTAGAAGGGGAGGCAGAGTCTGTTGTGTGACGGGAAAAGAATCATCCTGGCTTCCTTAAAGGCCATCTTTACTGAGCTTTTTATCAACAGGCTACATTCTAAAAATAATGCAGCATGTAGGATTGCTATTAGAGAAAGGTAGAAAATAACCCTGACATTAGCATATCCTGCTCATTCCTAGAACTGCTAAATTTATTGTGTCATTGGACACATTGAGATCTTTCAATTAATCAGCAAAACACTGAGAATGTGATAGTAATTATCAACAACCTTAATGACTTCAGTGCTGAGTTTCCTGGGCTGTTTTGATTTTGATTTTTTTTTCCATTCCGCAGACATCTTTAAATAAAATCAAATCCATAAGGCACGGAAAGAGATGGCAAAGAGTTTGCGCCTCAGGCACAGAGATATTTTCTTAGATACAAAAAATTTACAGACCAACTGACATTTTTGTTTAAAAGCTACACAACTTCAGACTCCACCCATTTCTTTTGGAGTTTGCAATACATGCTAATTCAAATCCAGAGTAGGCAGACAACCACACAGATGTGCTTGTGAGAATGGGAGAAAACCTCAGACAAATCAGCTACAAAAAAATGTAGACTTCAAGCAATTCCAGAACAGCTAGTCACAGACTCTTCAAACCCTGCCTTCACTGAAGGTTTACTTTTCAGTCTACTTTGTTTTAAAATACATACATACACATATATATACACAGAGAGGGAGCGACAGAGTTGTAAATAGAAACAATCCTGGCAACATGCTGTGAAATGATCCTTGGATTTCAGAACGTGAGGCTGATCATTCAATTAAATCGACTGAGAAATGCAGGGATATTGTATCAGTTCTGCATGAAAACCATAATTTATGATAGATGTGATTCTCCAACTGGATATCTAGGTTGACTCTAAAGGGGGAGGCACTTAGAGGATGTTTTTAAGCACAGTATTAGAATAATTTTCTGATTATACTTTTGTTAGGGTTTTTTTCTTTTGTATCTTTTCAAGATCAAACTCATTCAGATAAATTTGGGGGTTTTTTGTTTTGTTTTTTTTTTGTTTGTTTGTTTGTTTTTTTTTTTACATGTAGGCCATAGTTTTAAACAATATATCTTTATAGGTGAAAAACAGACCTGCAATATGCTTTAGGCTGAAATTTGGTTTGTTTTGCATTATTAAGTTCAAGTTGTAACAAAGAGGGCTTTAAAGGGTTGCTTGCCCTGAATGTGAGAGATTCTCAAAAAAGTTAAAAGAAATTTTTGTTGTAATACCCAGTTCCTGCTGTGAAGGATGCACAAAACACACAGTGCAAGACTGACATAGATGAAATCTGTCTAAAAAAAGCATATTTCAGCCAATGAGCCCTTCATGTTCCATGAGCTCCAAATGTTCTAAATACAGCATTTACTACTCTTGATCTGCAGAGCAATTTATCCAAGGAGCAGACTGTAGCAGAAGATCTAAGTTTTGAGAAGAGTCTATTTTTTATTCACTTGTCTGAGTTTTAGAAGTCAGTTTGTTGTTAATGATTATTTTTTTCTAATCACAGTCACAGAGAAAAAACATTTGAATGCAAAAATAATCCCAATGCTGAATGGCAAATTGCCCATAAATGCAAGTGAAAAATAGACAAGGTCTTGCAAGTAGTTTCCATGGAATCAGTGAAAACTACTGATGTAGAAAATAAAATTCTGTTCCAAAAAGTAAAGTCATTTTACCCAAGGGCATTGAAGACTTTGCCCATGAGAAAGAGCATCAGGAGGTGGTGACCACACCGTTCTAGGAAGTCCTGAGTAAGGACATATTATCAAGTGGTAAGGCTGGGGGAGATAGAAATGTTTCAGGTTGTATTGGCTTTTGATTCCCATGAATCACCAAGGAGCTGATTTGTTATCAGCAATAACAGCCTCTGTCCCTAAGAGAGGGGGTCGACACAGGAAGCATATGCTCCAGGCTATTTATGAGGATGTTGCCAGAAACGGGTGTAACATTTTGAACATGGTGACCTGCACTTTGAGATTGTAATTGCATGTGAAGTCATAAACTAGGCAGAAAGGACATATAAGAGGGACATGGAAAGGAAATATAATGAAAACTATTAATACGTGATAGTTTCCATCCCATTATTTTCTCAGGAAAAGAATAAAACAGCGTAGTGCAGAGCTCTTGGACTCCACCTTTTAGTTCCTTTGGTCAGGAACAACTATATTCAGCTCAAGTTTCTGTTTTATCTGTGGCAATGACAAACATCTCTAGCAGCAGAGTTACTTGCTCCTAGAGATAGCTGTGTATCTCTGGCAATGACTGGGGAATGACTGGGATACCACCCTGCACTGGTGGGTTCTGTGTCAAAAGGGGCAGCCAACGCTTGCTTTCAGATACCTAGAGACCCTACATCCATTTCTAAGACCACTCAGAACAAACTGTCAGGGAATATGTGCCAATTTCTTCGTAAGGTAGGGAATAATCTTCAATAACTTAGGAGAGTAAGCAGATGTAAGGTGGCAGATGCAATACCATTTAAGATTCACCTCACATTCTCCTCAGCTACATCAGACATACACAAATATTTTAGTACAATATTCACTAGCCATTTCCTTTGTCTTCACTCTGATGAACCCCAGATCTACTACTTCCCTGGCCCCAGGGGTCATTAGAGCTGTGGGTGGGTATTCAATGCCTGTGACTACAGTTTCTCTGGGTTTATTTTCTGTATTACCCTGCTATCTATATCCAAGTAATAGAACTGACTATTAGATAGAGTTATTAGAATTGTATTAGATAGAGTTTGTAATGACAGATAGGCTTCAACATCCAAATTCTAACATTTAGGTCCTTGAAGAAAACATCATTTTTTATTTGTCTTGCAGATCAGCAGTAAGTGATGTAAAATAAAATAATAAAAGAAGGCTGGATAGAAGAACCTGAAAGAGTCTAATCTATGAAAGAATGAGAAACATTTTAATAAACCTATGGAAATTTCTGGATGACTGTGCCACAATTAAAGTGCTCATTAGAAAGACATGGAATTCTCATTCATACAACTTTCCATATAAAACTTATCCTACTAAAATTGCCTTGATGTACCAGTAACAAATCCAAAAGCTGTTACACAGCATAAATGGCTGAGTGTTTTTAACCAGATTGGATGATCAGCTGTCACTGCTGTCTGATCATATGGACTTCTGCATAGGAAGGCATTTTTTCTGGGCCCAAATGCATTAAGCTAGAATTTCACCACAAACAGCATTGAGGTGGTGTTTAGCAAGGGGGAGTTCTTTGTTAAGACCATCATTCCTGTTACTTACTGTGGAAGAAACAGATGGAATTCAATTTTTTCCCAACTGTCAAGAATGATGAATATCTTTTCAGTTAATGCTGAGGGAGTACAAAGGTGTGACAAAACAGTCTGAAGACCAAAATATAAAATCTAATTCAATAATCAGGATAAATACAACCTTCTTCTGATTTATTGACTTGCCCCATGACTTCCTTACACATAGCAGGCCACCAGCTTGCAAAAACCTAGTTTTAGACCTTTACTGCTATAGGCATTGTGGCATAATAATTTTAATCCAATTTAAAGCCTGAATTCAAAGCCACTGAAAACAATGAGCACAGCTCCTTTGATTTATTTGTCCCAAAGAATTTGATCTTCATGTATTTTCCATTCTCACAGATTTTGGTTTTAACCTCAGTTTTCTTAATCTTTATATTGTTTTGCCACACTCAGTTTTTCTTCCAAGCCTTTCCTCTAACTGAAGATACAAGCTTTCTTTTTTACTTCTAATGGTTGAAACTTGTTCCTCATAGTTATTATAATTATTTGGGGAGGATGGGGTGGTATTGTAGCTTCTGGTATGGTCAAAGTAGATACAACACAACTGGATGCATTTCATATTACCAGTGAGAGCCATCTGCATTAAACGTGGTCTATGTTTTCAGTCATTTAAAAGGGGAGGTGGACAGAATAAGCTAAAAAATATGCTCATAGTCTGTTTTCTCAATGCTGAATCTTTCTCTGAAGCCACTTGGAAGTTTGCCACTGATTTAAATAGGAGACTGATAGGGCTCTAAATTCCCTTTTCTGAGATGTGCCCCCATTTTCTAAACAACACTCTGAATATTTTCCAACATTCTCTTCTTCCATTCTAGAATAGAACATAAATCAGAGAACTTTCTCTTTGTTGTTTGTCCCATGTTTTCCTGGAAAATTCATAGTGGGGATTTAAAGGAAGAGGATCAGCAATACATGCAAGATGTGTATACACATTTTTCTTTTGAACTCAAATCTAAGGTGGTCTTCAGTGCTCTATGATTTTTCCTATTGTATGCAGAGTGGTTCATTTGGATTTTGGCACTGCTCAATATTTTCCTGCTGTTTGAAATGAAAAAGAAGTGAGTGTGAAGAGGCTGATGTAGACTGGCTCCATCTGCACTTCCTCACTGGCTCCCAGGCTGTCAGAAAGTCAAGGGCAACTACGGTCCCCTTGTTCCAGCATCACTTACTCTTAACAAGGCATTGTTCTAAACATTATTATTGTTTCAGGTTGTCACTTAAAGGAGATGTTACATGTACAGTTACTTCAGAAATGATGGGTTGTTCTGCCCCCAAAAGCCATGTTTGTAGCTTTACCCTCTGCAGAGGATGGCTGGCTGCCACTGCTGCTGGCTGCACTTGGAGGATAGCTGTGAAAAGCTCTTCTTTGACCTAGTGACTTTTAAAGTTTGTATTTCCCCTCATGCTCCATGCTAAGCTGTGAAGTTTGCACAGCCATATCCACCACTACAAAGAGGAATTCTAAGTTGCTTTATAAATTAAAGGATGTTTAATAGCTGAGATTTAGAGGAGACAGGAGCAGAAGTTTCTCTGAAGGTACAGAAAGGTTTCTGTTGGGAGTAGACAACAAGAGCAAAAAGGTTTTGTCAAATTGCTGTATAAATCATTAGTTAATTATAGGCCTTAATCATCTGCATATTGTAGAAAACAGCCATGCTGCAAATCAGATCCACTCAGGCAGCTCACAGACTGGCACAGAACTGAGGACTGAATGCATAGGGAGTTCATAATCATAATAATCTCTTTAATCTGGTGGCACTGCTGCACATAATGATATTCTGAGTGCAAATCTGATGCAACTTTAATAATACTAGGGAAAACAAAATACAGATGTTCCCAAAGTAAAGGAATTGACAAACAAATGTGCAGAACATTAAAAAGTAAGATTAAAAATAATTTACCATCTGCAATAACCTAAAAGAATAATAAATCTGACAACCTGAGCCAAACATTTAGAATGCATTTGTATATTTTCAGAACTGCTGTGCTGCTATGTAAAAAAAAAAAAAAAAAAAAGATGTCAAACTATCTTACATTCATCAACCTCCCTCATTATCCAAGCCTCTCACTGCACTTGGCTCACAGGTGCCAGACTACAGCACAAGCCAGCAGTTGGAGTCCTTCACCCAAGGACTTTCAGCTGCTGTGGAGCACCCATTACCACAAATTTAGTTTTCCGACACTTACATTCATCCTCAGAGAAAAAAAAAAATGCAAATTCATATGACATGAAAGATAATAAAAAATTGCTTAAATTCAATTCCTATTCTGGGACATTCAAAGAATGCTCAAAGTACAACTTTATAAAGAAGTTCCATCTATAAATGTCCTCATTCAACATGTAGTGAGATCAGGGAGGATTCTTCCACTCATTCAAGAGGATTTTTTTTAATAGGGACAGTCTTGTTCAGATTAAATCACTGCTGTGCAAATCTCATGCAGGTCATTATGAACAGCCTTCTCATGATGCCATTTCTTTTCTTAAGTGTTATTTCTACTCAGCAGGGCTGTGTAGCTTATTACATGCTGGAGATATTAAATAAGGCTAAGAATTGTTTGCTCCCTAATACAGGGGTCTCTGTCACTACCAAATACAAAAGGGTAGCAATAAATAAGCAGTATCTGTGCACCACAGTCAATCAAAAAATCCCAGAGAACATTTAACTTGAATTAACTTGTATCCACAAAAAGTAGACAAGTAAAAAGTTTGCAGCTGACCAACCTACTCATGCAACTGAGCAGTGGAAAGCTGTCAGTAAGACAAGAAAGGGCAACAGATAGCAACAAAACTTTTTTCCTTAAGTAACCACGAAGCAAGCTTCTGGAACTGTAATAGTGATAAAAAGACATAAAACTACAGCTGCCAGCCCAGCCAGCTGCTGGAAACACTCATGTGACAGCAGGGCTGTATGACAGCAACCATCTTCCTCATCACTGGGATGACTCCACTTGTCCTTGCAGTGGGCCACTTGTTCTGCATTTCTGCAGTCGTCCTGCAAAATACAGTGTGCTCCAGAGCTAAGGGGGAAAAAAATGTGTGAACACATTCACTATGGTGTTTCTCCTTGGACCAGGCTTCACAAGCTCAAAAAGAGATGGATTATGGTTCCTGAATTGTTAAGGCTCCCTCTGTTGAACTCAAAGCCAGAAAACAGAGGAAAATATGTTGTATAATACAAAGAATATGGAACATTGGCTTTCCAGAATTGGATGTATCTTACACTTGGAGCTATTTCCAGGACCTGTAGCATTTCAAATGTAAAGGTACTATGCCCAAAACCCCTGTGTTCTCTGTGACACTTGTCAACCTGATCCAGTTGATACTTTGGTCTATGCAGAAGCTGTCAGCTTTCTTTACTGAACTACCCACTTCCATCTTTCCCTGCTTTTACTGTGGCTCAACAAGCCTCTTTGTGTTTCCTGACTGCCATATCATTTTTCATTATCTATTTAGATGTTAAATGTTTTATGCTAGGAAGCATCTGTGTGCTGTGAAGAATAGCTATGAAACAGGCATCCCATCACTAACAGACATCTGATTGTTACTCACTATTAATTAGAAAGATGAAACCTTGCTTTTCTTTTATATTTTTAATAGAAAATATGTTACTAGCTTTTATTTTGGTTTGTGTTGCTTTTGTATTTTATTTTAAAGATCTCTAATGAGAAAAATAGCACACCTTTGCAGAATGGTAGTAGAAAAGTCTCTAGAAAAGAAGCTTCTTTACCTTCTTCAAAAGCATATTTATATTCTTACACCACTGAATATTATGTATATAATATTCATCAGGTGACAGGAAACCAAGATCAACACCTAAAATTGAACTGCTTTGTGAACCCTTCCTCTTGCCTCAATGTCTTTGCATCATGTCTTAGAATCAAAAAGGCCTGATAACTGGCCTTTATAACTGAATAATTTTCAGTTATAAAGAGGCACTATATTCCTGAGGAAGTTACGGTTTCTTTTCAGAATAAAGTAACTAGTAATGGGCAATAGGACAGATATCTGAATAGAAAGTGGCTAGAAGACTAGTAGCAGGAAGAAAAATAAGAAAGGAAAATAGGAAATATAGGGGGAGGGGTGAGAGGAAATATGTATTCTGGTCCAAACAACATGTCCCTGCAAATTTACACAGTCTAGCTGATTCACTAGAATTAGATTAACACAACATTGCTCATTTCCAAGTGCAAAATCTGCGTGCAGAAAATGCTTAATGACAATACTAAGACAAAACTTGCTGAAGCAGTTAGACACAGATGGCCAGAATAAAGTACTGAAACAACACAGGAGTCAAGTTGTATTGGGGCTGAGATGAGATTTCCCTGTGTACTGATCTGCTCTGTAGAGGACAAAGAGTGACTGTGCCTACTCTGAGGAAAAAAGGAAACATTAGAACAGCTATGTGTAGCAGATTTAGGGATGGAGATGTGCCAGAAGCAGCTTCAAAATTTGTTTCTCTTGCCAATAATGAGTAAGCAGATTGAACATTTTAACATATAGATAGCATTCTACATGTAGGTAAAAGAAGAATTTAAAAAAAAAAAAAAAAAACTTAATCCCTGTACCAAAGACCCTGAGGACATGGAACACATCCATATGCTACCAGGTATTGCAGGATTTATACTGTCAAACCTTTGGTTTCTTTCTTTGCAAATTCTTTGCATGTCTCAAGATGCAAAGATTTCTTTTGCTCTCACTTGATATGAACAGGATTTAGGGATTGCTTTAAAATAATGAATATTGTGAAGGAAGGGTGGAGTTAAGCATTAGGGAAATCAAAATCATCTTCTTGGCTTTACTACAAAAAAAAAAAAATTGTATCACATTGAGGCAAGTCATTCCATTTCAGTAGATTGGTTCTTTATGTACTTAATACTGAGATTAGAATAATACTACCTTCTCCCTTCTGCTTCTTTGTGACTCGTATATTTCACTCCCTTTAAGACTGCATTTTCTGCTATACTGGCTTCTCCTAGAATAAAAGATCCTACATCTAAGCTGAAGACTTTAAGAATCATAATTCTAACAAGAGGCATGTTTGTAAATCTATCATTTGCTAGTAGATTAATTGTACAGCAAAAGAAAAATAGGTCCACGTTGAGCACAATTACAACACAGAGGAGCTCATATTTATAATTTCTATACGACCACTGCTAATTCCATACAGAACTATCTGCAATATCATCAAATAATTCCCTGAATGTAGATGTTACATGTTAATCCTTACAGCAGGACAGAATGAGGCATTGTAGGTAATATAAAGCAAAAATGGTTTTGGATCATACACATTCATACTAAAGATTTAAATTGTTGCCTGAAATCAAGGTTTCCCTGACATAAATCTTGAATACAAGGTACAATTACTGCTACTTCAGAGCAACAGGTATCACCCTTTAATGCCATTTTAGGGTATTGGATGCCGTTTTTCAACTGTGATCAGCGAAATAAGGTCCAAGGCAGACAGAGAAGGAACAGCACATTTACTTCCAAATGGAGAAGTAGAGACAAGACAAAGTGTTTGAGCAGCATTTTCTAAATAGCAGACTGTTACACCTGCCATCAGCACATTTTCCAATGTCCTCCTGAACAAGGGAAGACAGCACATTGTCCCAAATTACTTAACACACTTTATGCCAGAAGCACCTTAATTAAGCCATTTTTAAATGAGTGGCACGTCAGTGTTTAACCTTTTTATTTACTGGAGAGAGGAAACTACTTTGGTTCCATACACATAGGCATCAATATCCAGGTGATATTTTAGAAGTTTCAAATGAGACAAACTTTCTGAAGCTTCCTTGTCAGTTTTGTTGAGAAGTTATTCAGAAATATTTTAAAGTGTTACTCAAAAATCCCATGAAAGTCACTGCTTCACTACATTCAAAAGACTTTTCCTCCCAACACTAAATTAAAACCTATGTTCGCATACCTATTCTGCATGATGCAGATTAATGATATTTCATCACAGGAACTTTCATAAGTTAAGTTCTACAGACCTATAGATTTAAATCAGACACAGATAAAATGAAACATGGTATTAAACTCATAATCCATACTTGATTGGATTTAGCAGAATTTTGCATATGTCTTAGTCATCATGCTGAGCTTTCTAGTGATAGACCATAGAACATGCTGGGGACAGTCAGCTTTGTAATCAAGCATCCAGAGACAATCTCAGACACTGACAATATGATCCAAACCTTTATGATCCATTATTTAGGTTTCATTCAAATCCCAGAAAAGTTCATAATCAGTCTCTTGTCAGTACTGGCATACACTCAGCTAACTGAAGTCTCTGTTAGCATTAATGAGGACAAGTTCTTAACAAAAGTAACAGATAGAAAAGTAGCATTTAAGGAGATTTAAAGATGGATGTATCTATCTGAACTATAGATCTATGTAGTTCATATTGAATTGGAAAAAGAGGAAAGTTCTGAGAAATGAACAGAATAAGTAAACACCAAACAGGATTTGCATTAATGAAAAAATAATCATATCTGTTAACAGGTTTGTCCTTCAAGACATTACTCTACACCAGTGCCCACTTTCTCACAAACTCAGTGCTCTGCTTGGCTACCAGCAGATCCTCCCATGCCCAGAGCTCTTCATCTTCTTTGCAAATACAGCTTCAACAGGCTTCATGTAGGCACTGCTTATGTCCTTTGCTTTTCATTGCTCTTTGGTTACATAAATATATGATGTCCCTGTATGAAAACAGCCTATAAAATCTATGCCTAATATTGGGCATTTTAACAACATAAACAATTTATGTGAATGGACGTGTAAAAGCCAGGGACAGAACAAGGCAGAAGTATATGTAATTAACACATTTTAAAGGTGATGGTAACTGAAAAATTTTGAGTTTCAATACCTAAGCCAAAAGGTACCAGTTTTCAGATGCAGAGAAATAACTGGATAGTAACTATTATAATTATACAAGTATGTATAATCATTGATCCTGAACACATATTAATGCAAAATATATGCACATTTGTAATTATTAATACTGTAGTTTTCTTGCTCCTCAAGATGGCTCAAGTGATTCTACTACACTGCAAGTTCTAAGATAGAAAAAAATTAAATCATAATTAGATAAACTCTACTGAAATGCCAAGGTTGTCAAAACTTCAACCTTCAAATTCTTGTTATGGTGTTTATACAAGAACCTTTCAATTGCGGTGGACCTCAGCAGAACCTGCTGCTTACAACAGCTGCTGCAGCCACCAAGTCCTTCCTAGAGCTGCTAACAGAGATAACAGATATTCTGCCTGATGCATGCTTGCCTGCAAACCAAGAGCAGCCAGTCAGGAAAGCCCAGTGGCCACCTCTCTGATAAAGGGGAGGGAAGCCAGGGCTGCTGGTAGCATCCCAGACAGCAGTGTTTGGCTGTGACAGCAACTGAGCTGCACAGGAAAGTTCTTCCCACGTATATTCTGAAAAAAGATTTATGGAGTAGGACTGGCATCCACTGACTGCTCTGATGGAGAGCAAAGCCAGGTGCCAGAGACAGAAAGTTATGTTGCCTGAAATAACTGTTAGAAAATTCAGCTGCATTAGTCCCTCTCAATGATTCATTCAGTAATGGTGCTGGATTCTCCCTTGCATACAAACATCCGGTAACTGACTTGGAACAAAAAGTTACTATGGCACAGATTATTTTTATTATAAGGCCTTTATTCTAAGTCCAAACTATTAGGTACAGCCCATGAAAATAACTCTGGGAACTGCTGCTCAGCATTAAAAATCCATTCATTAAAAATTTCTTGTTTCCTATGTCCAAGCACTTCTCAAACATAATTATAAACAGTTCATAGCGCTGTGACTGCAGACAATTGAATTTTAGAAGTAAACTAATCCAAGACCTTTTCTGGTCATGGATCACTGAATCCAGAATCATGCAATCCAATAAAGAAAATGGTATATACCATTGAATGTGACTATACCACATAATAAAGACCACACCACTTTCTCCACTATTCATAAAGCATTCCTTTAAGTAGTCCAGTAGTACAGTTTAAGTAGTCCCATGTCTCAAGATAACATCAAGCAGCTTGTTTCATAATCTCTTAATCAGAATACTTTTTATTTCCATTTTTTCTGTGATGCAGATTTTTCCACTGAAAAAAAACAGATTAGAGTGATATTTAAGTACAGATCAAGTTGGCTTCTTTTGAACCTGTTTTTGAGATTTCCTCCCTTCTGCAAAATATACATAGCTTATTTACAGCCAGGTATTCTCAGACATAGTTCAGAGGCTAAAAATATTTTGAAGACATATTCACCAATATGTGGCAAATTGAACAGCTTAGACACACTCTCTAAACAGACTGAGAGAACTGTGGTTTGAGCATGAAAACTGAAGTTATTCTCCTACTGAAATGGTAGCATTCAAAATAGATATCTTGTAGTGAGCCCTACCAACCCTGTTTACTTGTCCTTCAGTCAACTTTAAAAGATCATTTTTAGAGGAAAGAGAATTAACAAATTTAAGGACACAAATAGGCTGAAAAGAAAAAATCAAGAGTGTACATCTGTCTGATGAGCTATTCTTCCCAAAGGAGGTAGAAGTGACTACTGTCTCACACTCATCATTGCTAGAAGCATCTACACAGAATAACTGAGGGTTTTTCTAAATCATCACAGTCAACCAACAAATAACAGACATACTGTTCTGAGCCATGTTAATTCACAAGAGTTAACATTTGGAGATCTATTTAGGTCAATGCAGAGGACAGATCAGGAATTTTTTTAAGCAGTTCTACCTTTGTTTGTAGTTGCATTGAGTTGGTCAATAAGATAGAATAAGATTATTATTAATAAATCACTGTTCTCTGTTGGCTGGCTCCTGACAAGCTTGCATTGTTCAGCATTGCTGTTGTCCAAGTTCCCATATTTTCATTATTATTTTGCCCCTCTACAATCTTTTTTTTTTTTTTTTTTTCTGGATACCCTGGGAAATGTCTGAATTCTGGATGATTAAAGTTAATGGGA
This sequence comes from Vidua macroura, assembly GCF_024509145.1. Taxonomy (NCBI): domain Eukaryota; kingdom Metazoa; phylum Chordata; class Aves; order Passeriformes; family Viduidae; genus Vidua; species Vidua macroura. The sequence continues at coordinate 34,966,449 of NC_071574.1, read as the reverse complement.
GCTTTGCCATCAGCTTCACTAAATATGGGATAATAGTCTGTGCCAAATTCCATAAAGCTTCTAGTAAGCCGCAACACCTGTTTTCCTTCTACTCCCATGCCCCATTTCTCTTCATTGCACATTTTTTCTCTGCTCTGACACTTATTAATCCATGCACTCTATCCAATCAATCACATTCATCTTTCTTCACCAGTTATGTTGTTGTAGCTCCGTGGCTGAAATTACTAGGGCAGCGTGAACTCACTTCTAAAAGTGCTACTTTTCATATTGCCAAAATAATGTCAGCGTATCACAGAACACCAGTCTAAAATGGTATGCAATACCTTTTCATGCATCTTGATCTGATTTTAATTTAACTTTCAGTCCCACTTGGAAAATCACCACCCTATACATTTATTTCTAAAATGTTCTTATACCCAAGTGTTAAATCTTTGCAATTGTTCAGCGTGTGGCATTCCAGTCTCCCCTTCCTAGCAAATGTAATGAATGTACTTTACTATCCCTGCCAAAATGTTTCAACATTTAAACTTTAGCAGTTCTTCATTCTTTATGTTAAAACCCTTCCTGGAATTTTTAGTTTAACTCCTCTTGAGCTTAATTAAAGACATGTCTTCTAAAAACACCTATTGAGACAAGCAGAACAAGTGGAACTGTCTGAGGAAAGCACAGAGCCTCAGTTTTAGCATAACAGTGACTAAGCAGAGCGGAAGCAAAGGCGATCATTTGGGAACGATCACTTGGGTCAACAGTCTCAAATACGGATTAATCATGGGGGGAAGGAACAAAAAAAAAAAAAGAGTACTTTGGGAACAGTTGGTTTCTTATTGAAGCAAGACCTACTGCCCTGTCTCTTTAGCATATTGTCTCATTTGTTAAGACCTTTCACTAGCTGTGTGAATGTAATCCACTACTTCATCTCCAAAATGTGCGACAGGCCAAGCAGCAGGTGAAGGATATCCTTTATTCAGTTCTGTCTGACTTTGACTTTATTAGAGTGATACATCATTCAGGATTCAAATAAATGTCTACCCCAAGAGACTTATTGTATGGCTCGATATTTACTCTAAGTGTTCTTTGAATTTGCTGTCTACAGAAACAAAGTGCAATGCCATTATCAGAAAATTCATTTTCTTCTACTGGAGCTCTGTGAAAGCCTGGCTTCTACTCCTGGTAGTTTATAAGATGCAGGTTTTTTATGCTCCCATATTTTTCTTGGGAAAAATGAGCAGCTACAGTACTAAGTAAAGAGCAAAATATTGTATGTTCATTCAAAATCTAGCTAAGCAACACACAGAGTTCAGAGTGCAACTGCTAAATGCCTATAGCTCACTCCCTGCTTTTATGAGAAGTTAGAACACTGCCTAAGGGAGGCAATGACATAGAATATTTCGTAATAGTACAATTGGAGCTGATGTTTACATCTTTATCATTAACTCCCAAATACAGAATCAATCAGTTTAATCCAATCCAACATCAGCACCAGGTTACTGGGGTGTCTGGTAAAGTAACCTGAACTGATATGTCAAAGAAATCACAATTCAATCTTGTTGCTTTCAGTGTACCATACTTAATTTTTAATCATTATTGCTCCTTCTTTTAATGATAAGACTCAATATTACAAGAATCAAAGTAGCTTTAAAATATTTGAACCAGAGCCCAAGGTTTAAACTGCAGTATCCATGCAAACAGAAAACCAGGTAGGGAGATTCTTTTCAATTTCCAGGTAGATGTAACTAAGTATGGAAGCACCTCCCTCAAATGCAGAAAAGAAAATTTTCTCCTGAGCAGCACAAGCACACTAGAGACAGAAAAGAAATAGTACTGTTTCCACAGCCATCCCCATCACCACTCACTGGTTGCCAGAGCTATTCATCCCCCAATATATAGATAGGGGCAAGGTTCACTGCAGATGCCCTGATGTGACTACATGCGTTATTCTGTGGGGGGTTTTTTTTATTATTATTTCCTTATCTTACTTCTATCAGCAATTCTTCTTTTCAGTCCTCTCTTAGGCCTTGATTCTTTTCACTAACCAATATGCCTAAAATTGAATAGTAGTTTAAGCTCCTGGGAAATTTAGAAGTTAGTAGTATTCAAGTTATTTTATGGGTGCAGAGAGTAGGAACCATGTTTTTACTGTATTGTTTCATCCAAATAATTCCTTTATTAAAAAAATATATATTTTTAGGTATTTTCCCCCCTATTTATAAGTTGAGGGGGAAAAGTCAGTACTCCAAATGTTAAACAACTTTCTTAGCTTTTTTTTCCCCCCCTTTTTTTTTAACAATTCAAAAATATTCAGATTTAGATGTTTTAAACCATTGAATGATCTGTTTCAGGGTAGTTTTTAATCTGGGTCACCATGCTGCAAAATATTACTTGGAATATTTCTTATCTAAGTTTTTTTCTATTTTGAAAGTTTGTTCTGTATAGCAATCCACATCAGTCTAATTGATATTCTGCCAACCTCTTAATCCACATTTGTGCACACACACACTATAAACCTGTGAGTTTATGGCAGTGCAATTTACTTCAGTGTCAACTGAATTGTATAAAACCCACTTGCACATCAATGGGATCACCCATTGTGAATTGGTTTTGTGTAGACAGGGCGTAAATCACCTGATAATCTGATGAGGATGGACTGTGTAAATAGTCCCACAAAGAGCAAATGTGCATAGATAGGGCAATAAATTGGAATGATCGATGGGACAAGCACCATGGTAAGATCAAAGACAGGAGGCTGCAGCAAGCTTTTTAATCACCAGACCTTGCACTCCCATTAACCACTTCCTGTAAACGCTCTCTCAGCACTCTGAATGGGAGATTTTCCACTTTTTTTTTTTTTTTTTTTTGGCCTTACACCATTCAAGTTCAGTAGGATACAGCCTCGAGCAACATCAGAAACCAGTTGAAGTGCAAACAAGATCTGTCTGAAGAGGTGTTTGCTTGAGTTAGGCAGCTCTGCACTTTGCTACCTGAGGGCTTCCTACCCTGGCTTCCTCCCGAGTTTGTTTGCTACACCAGTCCTTCACAGAAGTTATTAGCTAAAATTGTGACTGCGTTCTTTGGGGATCAGGGTACCAGGAGCTGACACTTCCCGAACCCTCGATGCTGTACCATGCTTTGTTTCACAAACCAGCACGGCAGTTTTGCCAGAAGAGCTCAGCACGTGCCAGAATGAGCACAGGCTGCCCCTCTTCCCTTCATCATCTTGTCACAGCTGTGCTTACACTGCTGCTCTAATCTTGAATTTGTTGTTGGTCTAAGTTCCCAAGTTCTCTCTCTGCCTTGAAAAGCTGCTCTCCATTTTCCCTCCTCAGCTAGTACCTCCTCCACCCCTAAACTCACTACCTCTGCTGTTCCCTTCTCAGATATCTCCTAACCTTAATGCTTCTCGTACAATAATCTTGCAGTAATTGCAAATTTAAACCCATATTGTCTTTATTTCCTTCTTGAATTTGCAATATCATTGCCTTATTATCCACCAGAAACGTCTTCCTAAACCCCGAGCTCCTTTCCCACGTGCCCTCCATTATTTCATCTTCTCCAGATTTTTGTTTAATTTCTCAGCAGTGGCTGAGAAATTGGCTATTGGCTGCAATAGCAATTTTTCTTTCTCATCTAATTATTGCAATGAACCCGTACAAGATACCAGAAGACAGTTCTGAAATGCAATGAGAAATGTTTGTGTACTCTACTCTTTCTTCACCAGACTGAAAGTAGTTTAATTACCTAGAGCTTTACAAATACTCAAATTATCTCTTCTTCTTCCCAAATTTTTCATAATCCTACAGATGTTTCAGCTACCAGCAGGCACAAAATGTGGCTTCTTAGAGAGGGGAAAAAAAGTAAGCAAGAAAAAATTTCTCTTTTCACCCAATTCATCCATATTACATCACAACTTGATCAAAATTTAATATTTTATTGTTTATTTTTACCACCTCTAATTCTTTTTCTTTGCATTTTGATTTCCTTCCACTGACAGAATTAGCTAGCATGCTGACTGTGCCTCTTCAGAACAAGGCCAATTTAGCTTTCTGTGCAGCATAAACACAATCATTGCTTAGGATGAAGGAGAGGGAATTCAGCATGCAACATAGGCATGATGTACTTTCAATAAACCTTTGTTTCTATAGATCGCTGTACTACATATACAAAAACATTAAAGAATTTTTATACTTCATAAAAAACCATATATTTGGATTCTGGAAGAAAAGAAATATTTTCTCTGTGTTGGTGGGCAGGAGGGTATTTTTCTTTTGCTTCATCCTTTTCTCTCTTGTGTTTAAGGCATAAAGATCATCAATGAGATTAAGATAATCCTGAATGCCTCTTTCACTTTGAGAGCATAACCATTACCACCAGCAGCTCAACAAGGTGGGTGTTTTTAGGAATCGTTTTGGAAAAAAGTTCAAAACACCCCATACTTCTTCACAGCCCACGTGGTATCCTCAGGCACATTTAATGAAGTCTGGCTTCCAGATACCACGGCTTTTGATGAGCTCATTCACAAAGCAGGCTCCCTGAATAAGCCAAGACGTCAAGGCAAACGCAAATGCTTAAAGAAACAATTGCTCAACAAAGGGTTGGAAGATTTTTTCCAAAACACATAGGTCAAAAAATTGGAATGTCAACATGAAAATTATTACCATTTAGATTTTTTGGACATGTCTTGCTTTCAAGGTAATAGTTATATGGCTTTCTCTCCAGGAATTTCTGTCAGCTGCTGCATCCTGCATGCTTAAGAGTTCTGCAAAACACCATAAGTACTGTGGGCATTTCGTGCTAAATTGGTCAAGATTAGTTTTTTAACTCACTCCACAGTTAATGCATTTTAATCTAGAAAATAGAAAGTCAGATAGGAAAGCTGTGCAATCTGAACATTGTAACTAGACAAAAGATGCAGATTTGCAGTGGGAACTATCTCTACAACCATTTTCATTTTAGGAAATAGAACCTCATAATTAAATAAAAACCTTTACGGGGAAAGCTTTGAACTTAAAGGAAGGAAAATATAACCAACCCTAACACTTGATAGGCCAGTGTTAATCCAACCTAAACAGAAAACAAATACATGCTACTGCAATCATCACCACAGTCTGGCTTTCTAACTTACAACAAAGAAAGAGACAATTGACATCAGATTTGTTATGTTTCACATAAAAAACTGTAAATAACAAAAGAAAAATGAAATTTCAGCTGGAAGTTGTAAAGCACTATGTAGGCTGAGATTCTGTAAGTACCACAGAGACGGGCTGACATTCCACTGCAAAACAGTTATTTTAGCATTTCATTCATTCATGGCTTATTAGATGGTTCTTACTTTTGATTTATCTTGGAAATTTTTGATCAAAGAGGGATACATTCAAGTTTTCATTTTTATCCCAATAAGTCAGTAATTCTGGAATCAAATCAGTTTACCAGTGAAGCAATTTTTCCCCTCTTCCTTAAGAAAACCACTTTGCAGAATTTGTTAGTAAGAACTGTGAAAATTAGTTATATAGAAGACTTATGTCTGGAGGCTAAACCAATTACACTGACCTTTCCCTCCTTACTTAATACACCTTCTTTATATGTTAAAATACAATAACATATGGAATGGCTTCTGCTCTTTTCCAACACCTGGAACTGTGCAGTAGCTTCTAAAGCAAGGAAATTTGTCTGATATCGAATATTCTGATGACATAAGATTATAGCTCCAAAATTATAAAGTGAAACAATCAGTTTCCATAGGTTGCCTTGCTTTTCTACACTCAAGAAAAGACTGGTGTTCAGTTCTGTGAGAAACTTAATTGTGTAAAATTAATCCCTTTAATATAGTCATCTTCTGCTCTATATGCAGGTATGAAGGCATCTTTTACCCAAGGCTGTTAACATTATACCCCAAAGGAAACTCTCACTCAGAAACCAAAAGGACAAACAACTTTCTGTCAAAGAGTCAAATCAAAACATAAATCACAGATGCTAAAATACATTCTCTAACCAGCTGTGGTCAAAGCGGGGATATTTTTAGTATATAGATAATAGGTTTTTTAAAATTGTATTTTTAACTTGCTGAAAATATGACAGTAATAAAATGTCTCCAATGAAAGATTCCCAATGGTATGCACAGCATTAGCAAAGGAGGAATTTATTCTGTGGTCCCTTCAGCAATCAAAAACACCAAAAGGATTTCACTGAAAATTTTCAGCTGACTTTTATCTAAGGCCATGCTACCAAGCTAGGGAAGGCATTTTCCATAAATTAATGAATTAATTCAGTTTTCACTTTCTGCTTCACCTTAAAAGAAAGCCCTGAGGCAAGAAATACTGCAGCACAACACAAACTTCATGCTGGTTTGTAATAGAGGTCCCTGTTCAAGGATTGGTCCACTATCAGCCTCGACCACAAGAGCAGGCCCTTGCTGGAAAAGTGGGTAAGGAAGGAAGCATGGCACAGGAAGCTTTCATCACATAGATGAAATTAGACAACAAGAAGGAAGATGACCCATCCCTGGAAGTGTTCGGGGCTGGGTTGTATGTGGCTTGAAGCAACCTGGTCCAGTGGAAGGTGTCCCTGTCCATGGCAGGGGGGTTGGAACTAGACAATCTTTAAGGCCCTTTCCAACCCAAGCTCTTTCCATCCTGTCACACCATCGTACATACCATGTATGTTGGTGTGACAGGTACAGTCAGGATAAACACAAGACAATGATTAGCTATGCATGAAATGCAGTGTAGCACATTTCTATATTTTAATATGTATGTTTATATTTTTCTGTCCTGTTGAGAAAACAATCAATTGAACAGGGTCAAAGCATAGGTATAAAGAAATAGTAATACCAAAAAAGCAATCCCAGGATGAAAAAAATAAAATCTAAGTATTTATGTTAAGTCCCTTTAAGCCAATATATACGTTCCATATATATAGCTATATATGTATGTTCTATACAGTGAGAACGGAGGAAGGAAAAGGTAACTAAAAAAAGCAGATGGGTGTATAGAACGGAAATAATAAGCAGAGAGAGAGGCGGGGACTTTTCTCAGGAGGAATACTAGAAGGATTAATTGGGAGATAGAAAATTAAAACCTGAAAAACAAAGTTGAGGAGATATTTGGGATACAGACTGATATTTGACATCATGGATTCTTAAGGGTCATGTGAGATTACTGACGGTTGCCTTCTGTTACTGCAGCTCTTCATGCACAGACATCACAAATACTGAAGAAAACCACCTGGAGTGTCCCACTAATCTTTCATTGACAACATCAAGAATTTCACAAAGAAGCATTTAATTATGATTGCAAAACAAAACCAGCTGCAAAGGGGATGAATTGAATCTAAGTTTAAATTAAAAGGTCAACATATTAGAATTGCAATATCAACTTTTTGTGTTATTATTCAAAAGCTGCAACACAATTTCCCTGTTTGATTCTTTATGATAGCAGTGCTACAAAAGAATCAATTATAATTTTTGCTATGAGTTCAGGAGAACAGGTGTCTCTTAAATTTTATTTAAATAGTATACAATACAAACAAATAGTAACAACTGGGGAAAAAAAAAAAAAAACACAAAACCACACAAAAACAAAAACTACCCTGAACAAAAAACCCCACAAAACAGTTGAGAAAAAGCTTTTCACTATAGTACAAAGCCTTACTGAATATTCAGCACTGGTTCTAGATGAATGAGGCAATCACCTAAATATATGAAAAGCTAAAGTACAGTATATGTTTATCCACACCTGGGCTAAATCCAGAGAGGCACAGCAAAGTCTGAGATGGAGGTGAACCTGATATATACATGCAACAGAGCTTCCTTATGTCCCAGAAACATTACCAAGCTATCACACAGGCTTTTGCTCATCGGACAAAAAAAGAGGAAATGAAAAGGGAACATCTGCAGTGTCTAAAGTATTCTAAAGGGAATATACGGGAAGGATGTTTCAAAGTTATTTGAGCTAGGGTCAAACTGGGATAGGAGATGCAAAACCTAACAAAGGTCAAACTACATACTAACAGATTTTACATTCTGAAATAATTATTAAGCTCTGTAACAAATAAATACACTTTTCTGAAAATTATTTAATGAATGAGAACAAGCAAGACACTAATTCAGTGGTCCTTTACTGATCTAAATTGGTCCTGTGTTTTACCCTGTGTTAGAATACTTGCTCACTGTAAAAGAACTAAGGTAATGCTATTACTTTGAAAGAGCTCGTAATACCTACCTGAAAGCACTTTGTATTGAATTTGGGGATAACCTCCTTATGCAGGTATTACATTGCCATCTAGTGTATGCAGTATATATTGTAATTCTATTTCCCGGGGTTTACGTCATCTAAAGAACCTGAATTTTCCCTTTAGCTGGCTTTCCTCAATGGATTTTTTCTTGAAGCAGAACAGATTTCCTCCAAGTTACTCAATCCCAAGAAACCTGGGACTGGTGTCAATGAGAGATTCAGCACCATTTAAAAAAGCACTATTCCAGAAGCAGCTATTTGCTGAATCTCAGTGTCTTTGGCAGGTTCATCCACTGAAAGTTTTAGGAATTCGAACTGTTCTCCTGCAGCAATAGGTGATTTGGATTCAATGGTCCTCCCCTGGAGGGGACATGAACTCTCATCCCTGACAGCAGCACAACTACCCCACTGTGGAGCAATACTGGGTGGAGGAGAGGGGAAAAATCCCAGTCTTTCTGATGCCACTTTCAGTAACTAATTCAACTGTTATCGAGACAAGAACAGTGGCTAAACTGCACTGGCAAGTCCTTGGATGGCAGGGAGGCAGAGTCCACTTTGTGCAGGCAAAGGACTGCTCCACACCACAGTTGCAGGGTGTTCCTACCATGCACCCCAAGCCATGAGTCACTGCCCTAGGCAGGCGCATGGCAGTTTCCCAATCCTGCTCTAAGAGAGAAAGTTTGGGAGACTGGTGCTTCCCACAGCTCACCGCTCTGTGCGAGCTACTAGCAGCTACATATCCCCCCTTTAAGCACTGTCCTTCCCTGCATTACTTGGTAATGGTTGCTGAATTCCCCAGCTGTGAGGAAGGGGAATACTGCTGGAGGCACAGCACACCCAAAATAAGAACAGGAGACATTTAGGTGCTTGTGTAAGTGGAGCTTGGCCATCTCGAAGTCTTGCAACAACTGAGTGCTGAGCGATGCCCCACCACATTGAACACTCCAGCCTCACTCCAGTTTAAGAATCTGAGCTTTTATACCCAGACCTAGACCTCTGAAGCACATTTCCCCAATATTTATGGCAAGATTTATCTTTTCTGGAAGAGTTATTTCAAGACACAAACTGACTTAGGTCTGGAATGCAATGGTTAACTTATAAGACAGAGAAAGCTACAAAGGAACACGTTGCTCTGGCACAGTACATGAGAGGCCATGGCCACCAGGTTCTCCAGGAGACCACTGTCACTGAGCACTCTCACCTTCCACTCATTCCTTTCTTGGCTACCATATGCTGCAGTGAATGATGAGTGCAAAAGAAAAAAATAGATGTTTTCACACTCACCCCATCTGCCAGTGCACATGAGAGAGAAACAGGCTCTTCACTGGAAAGAAAGAACAGGAAAAAAAAATCCTTACTATTATCTCTGCTTTCAAAATCCAGCTGCCACATTATGGAACGGAGGAAACTCCTTTAAGCCCCAATACCATTTATAAATACCAAGCCATACAAGAACTGGTTTCAACTGGTATTTTTCTGTGTCTTACCATTTTAACAATATAGCAAGGGCCTAATTTTATGCATAAATAAAGATACTTTAATGCATAACAATTTATGCATTAATAAACCAGATTTTACCTCATTTTTTTGTTAGTTGTTGGGGCTTAAATTACTGGTTCTCCTTGTTAACACATTTGCTCACTTTACTGGTCTTATCATGAGACTTTGCACTGTGTGTAGCAACAAAAAATGCATTTAATAGACTGTAGCCTGTTATTTGGCCAGTGTGTTACCACTTATATTTGTTATTACTATAATTAATATTCAAAATAGATCCTTTACCAAATTCAATTTTTGTTTGCTATTGACCCATAGATATTACTTACACTGTGCTTCAGGATGTGAGCACACATGGAGCCCATAAGCAGCTGGCCTAAAGGGTGAAGGTTGGCAAGCACCCTAATTAATTTCAGTCTAAAAGAGTCAAGTTAGCAAAACCCCACTGTTTAAGCTAACCAATGCCCTTTAAAATGAAACACAACACTGGCTCAGTCAGCAGATTGGTCCCTTCCAGCAGGGAGGGAGGTGAAGGACAATTAGGGCTGATAATGTCTCTTGTTAGTGCAGCTGTTGGGCATTAGGCCACGAGAAAAGGTAGCAAGTGTAAATAGACTTCCAGGGTGATAATAATTTCTTTTTTCTAAATATGTTGAACACTAATTCAGCAAGATACAGTACAATCACCTACTGTGTAAATATTTCCATTCTCTTCAATAGGACAGCAATTCAGCTAAGTCTTTAATATTAAAGTCCATAATAATCTATAGATAGAGAAGTAGTGAAAGATTTAGTACACCTTTTCCATCCCCTCCTGTGGACTGTTTTCCTCATTCTATCACTATCCTTTAACTTATTTCAGCCCTAAATTCACAACTTGTCATAGGCAGGCACAGCACCATCCAAGTTAGTTCAGACATATCTTTAGCCTTTTGGCTTGTAGTTAGTAAAAGCTGCCACTGCTGTAACTGGAGATTAGTTCCTCATACATTTACCAGAAATTAAAGGCACTTACAAATTATTACCTTACTTATCACTTACCTGATCCCCAGCTTACTACCTAATTAATTAATAAAATAAACAGATTTTTTTCAGAGAGCAAGATGTAAAAAGAAGGTAATTCTTTTTATAACAACTTGTAGTATCTGTCTTATCTTTCAAAAAAGAGAAGTAAATTTTTGTTAACTGAAGGAAAAAAATTATAAACAGAAGATATTATATATAAGTGGATGCTTGATAATTTTCTAATAACTTTTAATGGGTTGGGTGGGGCTTTTTATCCAAAGTGGAAACAATGTGATGCTTAAAATTCAGAGGAGAAAGAACACCTCTTGATAAAAGCCTAATAACACAGAGAATTCAATGGCATACAATTGATGAGCCTCAATTTGTTTGCTGGCACTAGCAAGGCTACTCAGAATTTAAGTTAGCAGCCAGCCTCTCAAATACAGTCTGCTGCCATGGGAAAAATGTTATTCCAAGCAAGTAGAGGAGAGTCAAGACATTTCTAAAGACAGTGTTCTACTAATTCCTAAGAACAAATCATGAAGCTTGTACTAAGAGCCCTTCTGTGTGCCAGTTTGATGTCAAACGTCAGCAGGCTGAAATCAACCAACAGATTTCTTAAGCTGTTCACACTATAACTTTAGAAGAAGGTGTTTGCTGATCATATGGCCACACACACAAATTATCACAGTAAAAGTATACAGAAAAACATTATTTCTATCCATCTTCAGATCTGTTTCCCAAAGGCCATAACCCACCACTGAGAATTCACTACAGTGGATGGCAAACTCCACCACTGAATTTAGCTGTGGGGGCTGTATGTTCTCACCTGGAAGACAATTTTACATCCTTGTCCTAAAAATAACATTTTTAATTTTCGTTTCTGCAGTGTTTTCCATGGCTACTATAAAACTTACTTATTAATAAATAAAGCAGTAAAATATTTGAGGCAAAATTTTAACATAGAGGGGAAAAATTTAATGGAATTTCCTATGGCAGTTGTCAGGGTTTTCCTCACAGAAGGGGCAGCCATCTCAAATCTAATAACCAGATGTGTCCAGAACTCAGTGTTTCCAAATGTTTCAGGTATGTGAGGTTTCAGAACATGACACATTGTTCCAAAAATGCACAGAGGAAAGGAAATGGGTAATTGGGAGGGAAATGTGCAGTGGTAGCACGTGCCAATCTGTCCTTGTTCAACATGGGAAAGCTGGAAAGAGGATCTTTGTGGTGGAAAGAAAAGGGACACAAGGTCATTTTCTACTCCCAAGGATGACATTTATAATCCAGAGTGATTCCACTGAATTCATGGGTTTTGAAACCAGAGTGGAAAATGGACTCTGGCAGTTATGTCTTTTTAATCACAATGGGAGGTAGACAGTCAGTTCAGCACATATTTAGTCTCTCCTCCTCTCTACGGAGACCTAGGATAAGGGCCAAACAGGTGCTTAAATACCTGGATTTGATGACTTGTAAAACATTATATTAGGGTGATACAGAGGGTAATCATCTCATCCAGTTGTATTTGTATCTCTCTAGCGCAGGATGCTGCCCAGCGGGAAGATTGGTTTGAAACACAACATATTTCTCCCTTCACAGAATTTCAAGGAGGAAACATAATGGCATAGATATCCAGATTCTTTTTAATTTTGTTCATCAAGCAATAATTTAAAGGTATTTATGGATTTGCACAGTTCTTAATTTTATGATTAGATATTCCACTTACTTATAATCCAACTTCCAAGGTGTTTTGTAGGTTTTGTTTGTTTGCTTTTTAGTTTTTCAAAGCAAGGTTTTCAAACATTAAAGACTTTAGGGGAAAAAAAGAAGCTGTAACAGGAAATGATTGCACAACTTGATTTTTATCTTTTGGTTATTTTGATCAGCAGCTTTCTAAAGGGAAAACATTCTTTGGAAAAGTATGATGTGAAAATAATTGAGATACATTCCTTGAACTTGAACACAGATGAGAGCTGAAAGATTGTATGGATAGGGCCTGTCATCTCCACACAGCTATTATTTCCCATTGTGTCTCTTCACGTTGCCTCTTCGTAACCTCATAGTAAACAAATCATTATGGGCATATACATTCCATATACATTCCAGAGGTATAAGCAAAATGAATGTGAAATAATGCTTCAAAATATTCCAGCAAGTTCCTGCCTGGCTGCACAGAACACAGATTCACAGTTGGTACATATTGGAACAACTCTGCTACCATCCCCACAGCAGTGCCACTGGTGGCCATTGTAGACCTTCAGCCTAATCTCAGTATCCCAAAGTTTCAATGCATAATCAATTTTCAAGGTTTCAACATCATTTCTAGAATATCTAGAAAACGTCAAATAAAAATCTATGCTTGAGATTACCAGAATCTAAGTAACATAAGTTGTGACTCGGATATTAGAGGAAATATTGCTAAGGAGCCGTGGTTACTTACTTGATGACAGAGGAGTGTAAAGAAGAGTAAATCAAAAAGAATCTCCTTTATAAGCTTCCCCTCCTCCCCACCAATTAACTAGTCAGGTGTGAAAATCCACAGGACAGTTGTGCCCAGAGAAGGCACATAAAATTATGTGGCTTAAAATATAAAGTGTGGTGTGACTTTGTTATTTTCCTTCACTGTACGTTCAGTGTCTCCAAAAACACACAGCTTTCCAGTTCTCAGCTCCAGCTGTAGGCAAGAAAGAGTTTCTTGGACATGTTCCTGGATGTTTGTGTTCTTAGCTGCTCGCCTACAGTTAATTAAGCTTATCCTGATATTTCCTCTCATTACCAAGCATGGTTTTGATTCTAAGATTAAGACTATCCAGGTCGTAATCCAAGACTATAAAACAATAAAGCAGCACTTGCAACTATTTGGAAGAGTAAGTTTATTAAGTATTGAAATTATTGTGGTGGGGATTAGGGTAGCAAAGCCATTTCATGGGTCATCCTCTCTTGGAGAAAAAATATGCCTTGCAAGGCAAAATGAGAAATTGAATAAAACCATGAGAATCAACTACAATTGATTGTAATATGCCAAGAAAAGTGCTGGACCTTGCACCCTTTCAGAAGTCTTTGTTTTCCTTTTGTGAGTGCTTTTTCATGGTTTCCACAGTATCTACCTAAGCTGCCATTTGTCTAAAAGAAATTGTAAGCTGTCATGGAATAGTTTGGTCTAATATAAGAGACTTACCAATATGAGGAACTGAACTACATTCTATGATCACACCTTTCTAGCCCCATATTCAAGAAGAATAATTCCTGAGTGAAAATCTGGTAGAACATGAACTCATCGCATTCAACAATTTCTCTCTAAAAGCCCAGAATAATGTTGTTCAACAGAAATGATGAAGCTGTGCATGCTCTGTGACTCTATGGCTTTCTATTACTACCAACAGCTTAGTTTCACCTTTTAGGTAAGAGACGTCATCATATCGTAACCTCTTTTATGTTTACTGACTTGGAAACCAGCACCTCTTGCAGTGCACAGGTCTTATCAGTATTTTAGCATCCATCTCAGGGGCTCTTAGAGTGAAAAAATGAGGGTATGGAGAAAGAAAAATTAGAAAAAACTGAAGTGGGGGAGAAAAAATATATGGCTTCGACATCTCATCTCTCCCCATGGAAGTAGATGTATTTCTGAGGAATGCAGACTTGCAGTACAAAATATTTTCTTAGATATGATGGGAGTGAAGCTGCTAACATTAAAAATATCATGCAAGCAAGCCAGTCTTTAATTAATAAATTCTAGGAATAGCACAATTCCAAGAGAACCAAGAAACATGTAAGACTGAAGGAAGAGAGAAAGCCCTTTAGGACATTTTAATTTATCTGAATATCAAATGCATTTCTGTAACATTTCAGCAGGTTCTGTTGAAAATTCAGCTCAGAATCAAAGCTAAAAAAATCTCACTCAGCTTCACTCAGATCATAGACAGTAAGGGAAGTAACTCAAAAGCAAGCACGGAAAATCAATACCAAGATATTTTTAACAGCATACAAATACTGCCCACGGAATCCAAGCCTGAATTTTCAGAACCCTGTAATTAGTGAATCCAAAAATGCTCTTAGATTAATGAAGCACAAGCTCAAAGGGATGTGTGATTACCTAAAATCTCAGGAAACAATTAAACCAGGTGGGACAATCAACTGAAAGGGCGTACCCCATGGAGAATAAAGTAGCTCAGCCAAGGAACACAAAAGCATTTAAACAGCTTTTAAAAAGGACAACAACCTTACTTCCAAAAAAAATTATTGTCATGAAAAATCTATTGCACAGCTACATGAACTACTATCTCAAAGGTAAATTAGCCTTACTGAGAAAATGCTGAACATTAGTTCTGCTTCTAAGATTGCCTAGTTTCAGCTGCCAACTATTTGATCTTGTTCAGTCTTTCTTTGCTAGACTGTGGTTTCAATTATGTGGCTACATTAATAAAAACTACGAAACTAGTAAAAATGCTTTTAAGTGTAAACATTATACTATAAAATATTTAAAAATCTGAATTTTCATTTTTATAGATGCAAGAATCAAGTTGAAGCAAAATAGTTTGTTTTTCAAAATTTTACTCTTTACCTTTCAATAGCCCTTTTTAAAAATTATTTTTCAACCCACAGTTTCCAAAGGCATCCAAGGCATCTAGGAAGCTTTATCATAAATTAATTATTTTGGTACAGAAATATTCATTGCAATATTTTTCTATTTTTTAAAAAAATGTATTTGTTGTATTTTTGTTTTGAAATACATAGTGTTTTCTATTTTTATCTTGGCTCCAATTTTCTTAAATTTTAAATAAGGGGTTTGAGATTAATTGCTTTGGAAACAGTCTGTGAGTACATCTCCATATTTAAGTGCTTTGTTGAAGAAAAACCTCACTGAATAAAAATTTTATTCTTCTGTGCCACTTGTTCAAATCTATTATATATAATTATTATTTTTTTCATTTGAACTTTGTTTTCCTGGCAACTATTTATCTGAGAATTCTTAACATAATGTGCCAGCAACTTATGTAAACCCACAACCAATATGACTGCATATTTTTCATGTTAATTTGAATTTATCTTGGCATCTTATAATACCATCCAGTGCATTGGCAAACAAATATTGAATGTCTTAACTTGGGATGTCCTCCAAATTTTATTTCTTTTCAGTGGAAATTCCCTGCAAGCTATGTCTAACTTTTCAGACATTACAAAAATGATCAGAAGATTTTGCAGATGTTTAACATCTTGCATGTTACCACATACATTAACAAGCATCTGATGTTGAGTCCTGTCAGACATGTATGGAAATAGAAAGCTAAAGACAGAATCTGTATTTATTTGAAAGGGCATTTATCATGTCCTGGTATAACAAGAAGATTCTTTTCATTTAGTCTTTCAGTTTCCAGAAGAAGGAATATGAAAGAAGGGCCTTTAGAAGTTTCTTTTGCAAAAGCCCTGCCAAAAGAGCTGGTAAGATTTTTAGGTTGAAATGCAGTAAAAGATTCAGCTCTACACTTACAAAGGCTTCAGCACAGTGCATGACAGGCACCTGGTGCCTCAGAAGCAATGCAGGGCAGGCACACAGTCTGACACAGTCATAGCTACAGCAGAGCTGCATGATATGTATTTTCAAACATTCCTGTAAGCACTTGCTGGATTCCAGGCTTCCATTGCCCCTTTTTGAGGTGTCTGCCTGGCTCTCTCCAATCAGGGGAACCTTCTTTGCCCTCTGGGGACACCCAGCCCGCTAACACAAGGGTCAGCCCGGGGTTCACTTGCCTGCCATAGGAGTCTAATTTAGACACGATTCATAAAACAAGGAGCCTGCATCCCCTTTATGACAAACAGAGTAGGTGCCTTTAAGGATTTCTGGGCAGTCAAATGACTAAAATAGCCTAGGGAAGATGACGTACATGCTTGCCCTGCTCCCTTGCTCCCACACATGCTTGTGTATGTATGCACACAGTGAATCCAAAAGATAAACTTTGAAGTCCTGTTGTTCTTTGCAGTAAGACCTTTCTGGGTCCTAAGTTTTTATGCATTAAATGTGTGCAAAAACGGACCTCCAAAACTTCTATTTATGTCTCTTGAAACCTGGTAGCACTGGGACTGGAGTGAATGCCCTCCTTTCCCACACATTACTAATAAATGCTGTGCAGCACAAGCCAGTCAGTCGTTTTCCAGTGTACTCCTGCTCCCAAAGCTGCTTCTGTATTTCATCCAAAACTTCTTTAAACCAAAAAGCATTCCCTCCCCACAGGAAACAAAGCAGATATTCTGATATATGCATATAGAGGGATAAATACAAGTAACATGATAAACCTTCAAATATATTACCTGAATCTGAAGGGGAAAGTAGGTGGTACGACATTTGCTGATATTCCTTTACAGATTTGAGTTTCTTCAGTCACTTCTCAGAAACCATGTCTCGATCATGTCTAACCTATGGAATCCAGGAACAACTCCCAGTTTCCAAGTCTTAATGTGTGCCTCCCACACTCTGGTGTGGAGTCACAGGCACAGGCCAGCCCTTCTATACCATCAGCAAAGTGCAGCAGCTGTGTGCTGCTAAAGGAAACCCAAGCACACAGGCCAAAAGCAAGCTTCTGGTGGGGTCCCTGTTCTGGATATCTGAAGATTCACAATGCCAGGCTATGCCAGGGCACCTGACTGAACAGGACGCTGCAGCACCCCAATAAATTCACAGTTGTGCCAATTATGGTGTGGACAGTAGACAGGAAGTTCTGAATGCCTCACCCCTGGAAGTGTTCCAATTCAGGCTGGATGTGGCTTGGAGCAACCTGGTCTAGTGGAAGGTTCCCTGCCCATTGCAGAGGAGTTGGAATTACATGATCGTTGAGGTCCTTCCAACACAAACTATTCTGTGACTCTGTGATTCTAAGCGCAAACTTGGGATTCTTTGTAGACACCAGAAAGCCCTGTAATCCACTCCTGATGGGTCTTGGAACAAGTGATCCTTGAGCTTCTCAAGCTGGGCTAGTTTTTGACACACCCTGTGAGAGAACTGGAAGCAGCCAAGAAAAGCCACATGAGCGGATATTTAGTGAGCTGAAGGGAGGGAAGTCAGACTGTAATTTTGTACTGTTCTTGGCAGCCAAGTCCTCTCCTGAGTGTTGTCCAGAGTTTCTGAAATGTGCTTAATTCACTTTTTGTGCAAGGGGTGCTGGGATACGGAGGAAGGATGTTGATTCTACACCTTTGGATACCAGCACGTGCGCCACAGCACACTGCAGGGCTGATGCTCTGCTAAGCTCATGAACTGGAATCACCCATTGCAGCATGGTCTTGCAACACTGTGGATCCTTCTTTTGCTGCAATGCTACTAGCAGGTGAGATGTTCATCTAGCTCTGTATTTTGTCTCTAAATTAGGGCCCTGATCACATTCTCAAGTGGGTGAACGAAACAAAAATGGCACCCAGATTTACCTTATCTTTCAAAGGCTTAAGTGAGCTGTAGGTTGCAGCTGGTCCAGCTCATCTCCTTGATTTCTACTTTGTGTCTTGCAATGCAAGTTCTATAAGCAATTTTGCACACTGTGAAAGTAGACTTCATTTCTTGTTTATTATTTTGCATCTTTCTCCTAGAAAAGATGAAAACAACTACTGCTCATGCAGAATGAGCAGCCCTGACAGCAGATAGTTCTGACTACTCAGATTCCAGGCTTAAAGGTCTTGTAATAACAGGAACCTTTCCGGAGTAGCTTTACTTTAACACTAAAGACATGGACATACTGCACTCCTAGAATCCCACAGCCACATAACCCTATTCAGCCTTTACCAAAGAACAATTAGAAAAAAGGTCTGTAAAATCCACTTATTTCTCAACACCAGACTGCTTCCAATGCATTTCCAGATGTCGAATTCCCTCTTATATTCCCAGTGCAGGAGCCAAATTGTTCAGCTTCTCTCTTTGACAATTTCCACTGTGCACAGGGATGTGTGATTACAAAAATCTGTAGTGACTTAAGTGAATATGAAAGGAGAACCAACATAAAATAACATGGATTATTAACCATTAATTCAGAGAAAATGTAGCACTGTGATAAATGATGCCTAATCATGGATGTGTTTAAGTCATTGCTGAAATGACTTAAACAGAGCAGAGAGGTAAAATAAGGAGGGGTGAAGAAAGATCAGCTTTGCAAGGCCAATTCAATTCAATTAATATACTCCCATTATCACAGTCAACAAAAGCAAACAGCAGTTGTTTCTAAGTATCTCATTTTTATACTGCTGATTCCAGTACTTGTTATACTGCTGAAAGCCTTGGTCTCTGGATGCATAGGATTACATCAGCTTCTCAGTTGTCATCCACTTCTCTCCCTAAAGCAGGCTTTAGAAACAAAAACTTGAAGCAAGCTCACTTGAAACCCTCAAAGCCAACAGGCAAACAAACACACTGTTTTGGGGTTTTTAATGCCATGAATTTCAGAAAATCTCCTGAGTGTTTTTGTTTTCTGGGTTTAATTATCTAAGTCAGAAATAATGGAAGAGAGGCTATGTCAATGACCAAACCTACGAGCCAGTTTAACAAGCAGTAAATTATTCATAACAGACATAGCTCTACACAAACAGAAACATACACAGGGAATAAAATACTAGCAAGGAGATGATCAGAACAAGTATTTTGCAAGATTCAGGAAGGTAGAAAGCGAGCACTGCAGTGGCATTTCTCAGTCCTGCATTTCCAGAGGTAACCACAAGCAGGAAACAAGGCACCCCTACAGTGGAGCAAGTTTACTGGGAAGCTCTAGAGAGCTGCTCTAACTCAGAGATGCCGTCATTAAACTGCTGCTATTCTACAGCCTCCACAAACACGAGTCAAACTAAACACAGACACAGGAGAACATCAGCTCATTGGAACAGCATCTTTTAACTTTAAATTCCAGCTCCTCTAAATCTATCTTCTCTGAAACCTCTTCCTTTCATGGCCTAGTATTAAGCATTCCTAAGACACCTGTTATAGCTGGTAAAAAAAAAAAAAAAAAAAAACTCTGAAAAATCTGGTAGCAATTCTTTCTAACCCACCATCTCAGTTTTAATTTACACTTTAATTATGTTATTAGCAGCTCAGGACTAATCAAGACTGTATGTGAATTTACATATATGGATGTGAACACCACAACTAGCTGGAAAACACAATTCAGATGCAGTGATTTTATTTGACTGACTTCTGTTTTTCTATAATCCTGACCCCTGCAGTTATAAGGAATGTGTAGTACCACAGATTTGCAAACACACTGCACAATGTGTTTTCTAATCCTAAGGATCAATATAGAAAAAGATTTGTAAATACTGTAAGACAGACACACAGAAGTGTATGCCCTGTCCACACCAACCCTGCATGGAGGCAGAGCATCTCATTAATGTCCCTTACTTGACTTGAAAGTCTCCATGGGAGAAGTGCTCAGAAGGATGTATACTCTAAAAGGAGGATGTTCTGGCACAAAGTTAAGGGGCTGCAGATGGCTCGCAATGAGATATCAGGAGTAATCCTGTTCTCCTTTCTCTGTTCAAACAGCAAATTAATTGTCATACACAATTACTGAGGATGTTTATGGCATACTTTGCAGACATGCATGGCCAAAGAGGTCACATTTTGAACTTGCAAATTACTCACACATTTTACATTTTAAATAAAACTGTAGATTTATTGTACAATAGTACAGCATGTGCCTTTTTAACCAAAAGCTCAGCATCACATAACACTTTAATCTTCCATTAAACATACACAGTCCTACAACACAGCTCAGCTCAGCAAGCTACATAATGAATTAATTTATTGAGAGTCCTGGCTACGCTGTTCTTAAGGATGTTTACCTAGAGCAAGAACAGTGGCAGTGGTTCTGGTGCTGTAACATTTAATCACTTTAACCTTTTCTCAACACAGTAATAGCAAGCAGTCATCTAGAGCACAACAAACAGATCACTTAAGGGACACCACATTTAACTGCAAATGCATGAAACAGTAGACCAGAGGATCTCACACACATCACACAGGTGTGGATTAGAAACCTGTTATGAGATCACTTTGATGTAACGTCTGCATTAACTATGCCACAAGAAGACTGGATGCATGACAGGCATCGTACCATGAAGAAGTGTCATTTGGATTGAAATTCTTAGGTTTGGAAGAGGCAGACCAGGGTGTTCTGTACAAATATACACTTGCCTTATTACATTAGTTTACACTCCTGTAGCCATTTGCCCATGTGACAGCAACATCTTGTTATAATTCATTTTTATACCATTTACTTCAACTTTACCTGGTTCAATTAAAAACAAGGTCATTACTCACAGACACAGAATGTGTTCTGTGCCACATCTTGGCCTTTCAAATTGTCATAGACACCCAATTTGGTGTAACCAGGCATCCTTTATGCATGCTCTTGTGCACAGCTAGCCACAAGGTGTGATTAAGACACATTCAGATAAGATTCTTTATTTGCCACTGGGGTTTTTCATTGCAGTGGAGATTCAAAGCTCATCACTATACAATGACTTATATTAAGTAAATTTCCTCTGAAATTTGGAGTCAAACATCTACAACCCCACGAGCTGCAGGTTACATCACAAATTCTGCATCAAAGAGAGAAAGTTTATGCTTTTTATTGCTGTTCAGTTTACCATTGTATGTCAAACCTTAAGCCTGTTCCTTAAAAGGATCAAGTGCTATTTTTATTAAAGAATTTTAAATTCTCAGAAAACATTATTTGCAGTAAATTTTTAAATACCCAAAGGAGGTAAATTTGGATCCTACCCCTGAATATGTGATTTTTCACTTACAGCAGGAGTGTGATAGTCCACTCTTGATTGGTTCCAAACGAGCATCAGCTAAAATAATATGCTAACCGAAACACAGAGACTGGTATTAAAAAAACAGAGGAAGGAAAGCTATATCAAATATCTGATCTTGAATTAAAATAGACTAGCAATATATGTAAGCTTTCAAACAGATGAAATGCTTAGCTTATCTCAAGTAGCATACCAGGAGTCACTTCCGAAGAATTACACAAAACTTGCACCTACTATGGTCCATGTGTATTCTCTGGCTCTGCAAATTTCACTCATCTTGGCCAAAATACTATAGCATGCTAATTGAAGTATAAAAAAAACAAAAAGGGTCCAAAAAGAATTGTTTTAAATCAAAGTTGCTTTTGTATCACATTCAACAATTTCCTGAAAATTTCACCACACTGAAAAGTTTCACTTATCTGTCTTGTTTCTAGTTTTAGATAACACTAGCCAGCAGCAGAAACAGAGCTTGAAACAAATCCATTCTTGACTTGCAACACTAAAAATACAATCTCAGTAGATTTCCAGTTCATTGTCTAAACTGTAATATTTTGATAGCCTTCAGTGAAAAGACGAACTTTTAGCTCATTATCTAGACATCACTGATACAAGTAAAGATTGTTGAAAAGGTAATTATTTAATTAAAACAGACTTCACCTGAAATGATTTCTTTTCTTGCCGTAAAACAAACACAAGCAGCATATGAGATGCACTAGCTCTTCTTCTTCCACTCAGAATTTCTAATTTGTTTAACAAGTAATGAGAAATAATTAAAACTTGATCTTCAAACATTATCACCTGTTTAAGGAATAAAGCTCTGCTTTTTCCTGAATTCATTCTATGCCATCTTTTAATAAAGAGTTTACGCAGATTCTTTAATCTTACTAAAATGAAGTCAGTTTGTGTTTCTTACATATTTAAATAGCTCCAACACCAGAGACATACAAAGTGTTATACTGAATTTTAATCCTTGTAAAACATTATTTCACCACACACTGTTATTATAAATCTTTTCAATAACATCCATTATAGAACTCAGTAAAGAGCACTGTCTACTACTATGCACTGTCAAATATTTCTGGCAATATCAGTAATCGACTACAGCATATTTCTTTTTTAAAATCAAGTGTTAACCTACATATTCTGAACTTGCAAATAATACACAACAGATTTTACTGTCATATAGGCTGCATATTCATTCATTTTTTTCTGATTTTTATAGAAGAGTAAATTTTCTATAACAATATGAAAGAAAATTAATAACTTAATTATCTACCTAGGAGGCTAGTAGTTATTTGTAATCATATTAATCAAAAGATGACTGAAAAATTCAAAGTTAATTATTGTGAAGTGCACAAAATCTAGAATATAGGGCGTTTCCACAGTACATTATACTAAGTCAACATATAATAGATTAAAAGCTGTAAAGCTAAAATCCTTATTTAAAAATTTAGTGTCTCTGACATCATCTTCCACCATTCCATCAACTCTTCTTTTTCCTCTTCTTTTCTTTCAGACAATGACTCCAGTTCAAAATCAACCTGATTAAGAGAAACAATCAAAAACATCAATAAGACTTACAGATAGAGAATAGTTAGGCTTTTACAAGTCATTTATTGAAATTTATTGATGCTTAACACAAACATAGAGCTTAGAGAGGTACCTTCTGGTTCAGGCTGGATTTATTCCTAAGTGTCTCAAAGCTGATTTAAGTATGTACAATACTAGTATATCAGCACAATAACTTATCTAAAAATACACACAGGTGAACAAAATTTCCTAAAGAACCAGACATCTGTCCACTTGTACTTGACTTGACTAAAAATTTCAGAAAGTATGGGCCAATGAAATTAAAACTGAATAATAACCAGCCACCTAAATCATATAGCATATTATAAAAAGTATCAACAGCATATTGCCAACACAGATCACAGAATATTCTGAGTTGGAAGCGACCCATGAGGGTGATCAAGTCCAACTCTTAAGAGCTCCATTCTCTAACCAGCTGAGCTAATTCTGATAATCCAGTGCTAACCTAGCACTGCAGACCCCAGCATATCAAAACATGCATTCCATTTTATGGCATCAAAAAGATCCAGAGAACTTTTCCTAACACATGGGTCATTAATAATACAATGTGCTAGTTTCACAGAATTCACAGAATGACCAGGTTGGAAGAGACCTTAAAGATCATTGAGTCCAACCCATGCCCTAGCACCTCAACTAAAGCATGGCACTGAGTGCCACATCCAGTCTTTTCTTAAGCACATGCAGGGATGGTGACTCCAACACCTCCCCAGGCAGACCATTCCAGAACTTTATCACCCTATCTGTAAAAAACTTCTTCCTTTAGTATATCTTAACATGTGATTCACACTAGTGAAATAGCATTTATTTTAAATACCTCCACATCTGTTCAGAGAGTGAATTAAAAATGCTTCTGAAACCTTAGATGCAGTCTAGGTCTTATTAACCTCACATACTGGATATCTATGCAAACCAGTGGCCCATTGCTATCCTTCTGCACAAAGCTGGTCACTGGTTTTAACCTAAGCAGGTACTCATTTGACAAATTAAACACAAATATGTCTCAATCAAAACCTCAACAGCCCTTCGTTTTTATGTTGTGCTATTAAAAGATATTCTATAATATTCTGATTGGCTATTCAGTCATGTACTAATAACATGTTATCTCAATATTACCCTTCTCTGTGTCTTTTTATTATAAATAAGAATGCCAAGAGATTAAATGAGTTTACAGGGACATTACTCTCAGTGGCTGGTGCATCAAGTTCTGGAAGAGTAATTTCCAGACTTTCTAAATTAACATGTTCTGGAATATTCTGAAAAATCATCTCCTGTTTACATTTATACTGCAAAGGAGAAAGGGACCTTTAAAATGTATAACAGATGATAAACGAACACAAGTGGTGAGCACTTACCACAACAGCAGGGCTGAAGGGCACAGCCACTTTTTTAGTTATTGCTAGATAGCCTGGTGCTGAGGCCGTAACTTTGTAATTTCCAGGCACAAGCAATCTCCAGTAATCACCATCCTTGGCTAAAAAGAAGAAGAAAAGGACCCAAATAAATATATATAAGACTAATTACACAGCTAAGAAGAAAGACTCATCTGTCAGTCTTCTATATTCCTGTCAGTGCTTTCTTTTTTCCTTCTTTCTTCCTTCTTCTTTCCTTCAGTAAAAGCTAGCTAGATAGATAGATAGACAAATAATATGCTTCCTTTTATGTAATCAAAAAAAATTTAAATTTTGAAGTTGTGCTGGAGCCCCCATGAAAGATTATGTCTGCTGAGGCTGAAGGCTCTCCATTACACTGAAGAAAAGGACAATATGGGACATTATTCCACTTTAGAAGCACTCCCAGCCAATGTAAAATCCCTGCTAAGTGTCAGAGATTCTGTTTGCAATGTGATATGGATTTTTAATGCTCCTCAGTATTCTGATAATACAAGTGTAAATAAATTTTATTCTCATAAAATTTAAATAAGTGGGACTACCTTTCTCATCTTTCAGAAAAAGCTATAAATCATAATTTCCTAGAATATTGCATGTTTATCACCCATGAAGCATCATTACCTACATGTTTCTGTATCCAGGCATTGTCAAGAGCTTTTTCTTTGGTTCAGAGAAATAAAGAAATGGAAGCTTGATCCACTCAGGTCAAAGATAGGTTCTTACTACACTGTTACTACAGATTATCTTTTCCAGTCACAGAATCAAAATTCATCATCATCTTCTCTAGAAATGACCCTATTGCATTTTCACAAAGACTCAGATCTTCCCTGCACCAGCAGTAGGCAATTATCTAATTTGTCACAGGCTAATAATTTTAATTTCTCTACCTCCAGAAAACATTGCAGAGCTATTCTAAAGTTCAGCTAGCAGTGCCATTTAGAATATTTGGCCATGCTCTTTGCACTAGTCCCTTAAATGCTTTTTCACCACATCTGCAGCTACACAGTGTACAAAGGGAAAAATTACTTAAATATCTGCTATTTGCAAGGTCAAAAAAATGTCAGTAGTCAGTCCAGTTGGTCCCAGATTTTTCTCTTCATAAAACAGAATGGAAAAAAAAAAATAATGCTGTAGAACTACAGCAATGATCCATTCTAATTTCTGTCACTGGAACAAAGCAGAATTTCAACTCTTGAATAAAGAAGCAGGAGAAAAGCCAAAGAATATTTCTCCCTCATTTTGACTGTGCTAATATTCAAGTACTTGTTTTCATCCCTGTTTTGACAATACATGACTTTTAGTCTTATACACACACAATGATGTGAAAAGATTTATGATTAGATGCAATTTTTGTATCATAGAAACATGAGCTCCTCTCTCTCAAATACCGCTTTGCACAGTTTATTCCCTTTTTATTATGCCTGACAATTTATTTCCAATCTCTATACATTTTGCCTCCTTGTTTACAGGGACAGAAGGTAACTAATGTTTTCACAGACTGTTCTCCTGCTTGGCAGAAGTGCTGGTGGTCTCTTTGCAGGTGATGTGCAAACACAAATCAGAGGTGACTGAATATTCTACCAGTCCTGTTCCATAATATTCTGCATTTCTGTGACAGTATAGTGAGACATATCATTGAGAAAATGACCATAAAATAAGCTCATGCATAAAGCAGTGACATTTACTTATTGTTTTTCTAATTGCTATCTTTTGCAAATCAAAAAATGTCGTTCAGGATAGGAGAGCATAGGTGCATAGGGAAGGCTGAAAGTTGGCACACTGTGCAAGCTACCTTCTGAACTCATTCCTGAACAAAGCACATCATCACTGAAGAGGTGACACGTCATTTTCTGTCAACACCAACCAACATAATGCTTTCATCTTTTAGAATCACCCTTCTGAAAAAACATCATGTAATTTTAAACAGCAGATAGAATTTATCTTTGCTGAAGGAAGTTATGTAAATTGGAAATCTGTCAAGAATTTACGCACCAAAAGGTATGACTGCATTGTGAAAAATATAACACTTTTGGACTAAAATTTAGCCTTCAAACTGAAAGCAGCACTGTTGACAGGGCTTTAAATCCTGTCAGAGCTGTGAAACACTATTTGCTTCACAAATCAGAAGATAGACCTAAAGCATTAATAACCAAGAGCCACCCAAACCAATTTACACTAGAGTCCCATGAAGTAAAAGAACCAGTCTCAGCTACTCTGACAGTAAAATACAAGTGAAAGATTTGTGAAATCCTGAGGGCAACAAACTTCTTGAGGTATAAAGTACCATCCTGTTTTCAAACTTTTGCTCCCTTAAAACTGCAGTTAAAAAAAAGTGAAATGGCTGCAGGTTGCCAAGCCAAGGAGAAGCACTGCTGAAGTACCACACTCACCTGATGTAACATCATGGCTTATCC